>NW_027187352.1:22187397-22278275 GCF_028583685.1 Petaurus breviceps papuanus
GAGAGAGAGAGAGAGAGAGAGAGAGAGAGAGCAGTATAAGGTTTGCAAAGCACTTTAAATACATCATCTTTTTCAAGCCTTACAACTCTGGGAGGTGGATACCATTATTACACTCATTTTACAGAGGTTAAATCACTTGCCTAGGGTCATATATTTACAAGTGTCTGAAGTAGAATGTAAACTCAGTTGTTCCTGATTCCAGGTCCAGTAATCTATTCATTGCCTTGGAAAATAGTGAGCTCCCTTTGAATAGATGTATTTAAGTAGAAGCTGAGTTTACACTTTGGAAATTTTATTTAGGTTTTATGCATTTGTTAGGGGACAAGCTAGATGACCACTGAGATACATTGGAATCGGATTTAAAAAAAATATTTATTTACTTTTAGTTTACAACATTCAGTTCCACAAGTTTTTGAGTTTGAAATTTTCTCCCCCTTCCTCTCCTCCCCCCTCTCCTCCATGGCAGCATACCATTCAATATAGGTTCTACAAATACCTTTACATTAAATATTAGTCAAGTTGTAAAGAAGGATTGTAACTAATGGAATGAACAACGAGAAAGAAGAAACAAAATAAAACAAAAAAGGAGAGAGCAAGTAGTTTGCTTCAATCTGCATTCAGACTCTGTAATTCTTTCTTTGGATGTGGATAGCCCTTTCCATCTTGAATCTTTTGGAATTGTCTTACAACCTCGCATTGCTGAAAGGAGCCCAATCTATCAAAGTTAGTCATCACAGATATTATCAGTCTGTAGTTGTGTACAAAGTTCTCCTGATTCTGCTCTCCTCACTCAGCACCAGTGTATGTAAGTCTCTCCAGGTTATTATGAAGTCCATCTGCTTCTCATTTCTTATAGCACAATAGTATTCCATTACATTCATATACCACAACTTGTTCAGCCATTCCCCAACTGATGGGCATCCACTTGATTTCCAATTCTTTGTCACCACAAAAAGAGCTGCTATAAATATTTTTGTACATATGGGTCCTTCTTCCACCTGTATAAGATTTTTGGGATACAACTCTAGAAGTGGTATTGCTGGGTCAAAGGGTATGCACATTTTTATAGCCCTTTGGGCATAGTTGAATCTGATTTCTTAGCATTAATCACTGATTAGGTGTTTCCTCAGTCAAGCTGAGACCTGTTAAAGACCTTAATTTAAAAGGCTAAGGTCTCCTACAACATCAGGACCATCTTTATCCATCTTGATCTATATCTTGCCACTGGACCCAGATGACTCTGGAGGAGAAAATGAGGCTGGTGACTTTGCACAGCCCTTCCTCACTGAAGTCCAATTTACTTACAAGTCATGGCATCACCTCCCTGATGTCATGGTCCTGTTTGAGAATGAGGGACAAACAATAACAACCACTTTGGAATCTATAATTCTTCTTTTTGGAGGGCATTTGGGGTTAAGTAACTTGCCCAAGGTTACGCGGCTAGTTTTTTTTTTGTGTGTGGGTGTTAAGTGTCTGAGGCCGGAAGCGAACTCTGGTCCTCCTGACTCTGGTGCCAGCACTTTTCTTACTGCGCCACCTAGCTGCCCCTAATTCTTTGATTCTTAAAAAAAGCTTCGGCAAGCTTCTCAGTGCTGAGGTGGTAGTTATGAGTAAAGTGAAGATAATTAGCTTGATTCTGGACTTAAATTCTAGTATGGCATTAGTTTTATCTCTTGCTCCACTTCTTGTAGTTGACCTACTGTTCTGATTTCTTACTGTAATCCCTTGTCACTACTTCAGTCAGATGCTAGCTTTTCTTAATTTTACTCCCTATTCCCCAGCAACTATCTCCTTCACCACCTAGGAGGCATACACATCTCTCTTCCTCCTAAGTCCTGGAAAAGTGATCACATAAACTCTCTATTTTTTTCTGGGAGTAGTGTGTCAATTGAGACCTCCAAGATCCAATTCACCATCTCAGGAATCTCTTCAAGACCAAAGTGTCCCTCCTTGGCCACCAGTGCCCTACATATATTGTCTTCTATTGGAATGTAAGCTTCTTGAGGGTATGAAATCTGTTTTGATTCTATATTTGTATCTCCAGCACTTTTTTATTAAATGTTAAATGAATGATTTTTCATTCATTCATTCATTCATTCATTCATTCATTCATTCATTCATTCATTCATTCATGTGCTTGTTTATTCAAAAGGAAGTACAAACTCTTAGTTGATGGTCAGTATGACAACAAGCATTTATATTAAACATTCCTACGTGTCAGGCAGTCAGGAGCTCCTGTTGAGGCAAGTGTGGTGGCATGGTGGGGAGAAGCTCTTGTATATGACTCTGGTATTTTAGGCCCATGAACAGGGTATGGGTTTTGGTGTCAGATGCAGGCAGTTAAACAATATTTATGAAATGCCCAGTGGGTTCCTAGTAGAGTAGCAGAAATTATTATGAGAAAGAGATGGTTCCTATCCTCAAGGAGCTGAAGTGCTAGAGTATAGGATCTGGGAACTGATATTTCTGATTTGCAGCAAATCCAGATGTGTCCATTCATTAAACTGGACATTTACTGGTCTTGTTTATAACTGCATCAAATGAACCAACGTATTCATTTCATTTAGTGCTAAATCCCAGAGAGTGGAAAGGACTTGCCCAAAGTCACACAGGCAATAAAGGTGCAGGCCGTGAATTGTAGCTGAGGTCTACAAACATCACTCCAGAAAAAAGGACTGAAAAAAATCAAAGCAGGGTTTACCATTTTATTGAAGCTAAATTTTACTTCTCAGTCAGTCCATAATGTCAGTCAGTGAATTATGAGACACTGTTTCTCTCTGCTCAGAATAGAAATGTCAACTCAGGGACATTAATTTTTCCAACTTGCTGGACCTCCAAGACAAATATTTTTAGAACTCATTAGCAACTTATAATTAAATTTGCAGGAACAGAACCTGAAATATGATGAGAATATAAAATGGATAGAGTAGAAGCTTAGTGTATGGGATAGAGAGGCATCAGAATCAGGTAGGACTGTGTTCAGTTCAAATCCCTGATGACAATATTAGCTGCTATTTATAATAGAGCTTTAAAGGGTTTACAAAGTGATTTATGAATATTATCTCATTTTATTCTCACAACAACCCTGGGCAGTAGATGTCATTATTATCCCCATTTTACAGATGAGGAGACTGAGACACAAGGAGGTTGTATCTTGTCTAAGCTCACATAACTAGAAGAATGTCTGAGGAAGGATTTGAACTCAGGTCTCAGTTATGTGGCCATTGGTAAATCACTTCTCGGTGCTACAGGTTGCTCTCCAAGATTATAAGTTAAGGACTAATTATTGATCTGCGTTAGTGTAGGGAATTTCACTGTGGAGGTCCCCCACATGCTGACCTCACAGGTCAACAGTAAGGACACAAAAAGGAAGAAAATGAGTATTTATTAAGTACTTAATATATGCCAGGAATTGTGTTAAGTGCCTTACAAATATTATCACATTTTGATCCTCACAACAACCCTAAGAAGTAGGTGCTTTTATTATCATTATTTTATAGGTGAGGAAACTGAGGCATACAGAAGCTAAGTGACTTATTCAGGTTCATATAGGTACTGAAGCATCTGAGACTGGATTTGAACTCAAGCCTTTCTGACTTCAGACCTAGTGCTCTATCTACTTGACTATAGAAGTTTAGTTGCCCTGTATAACTGAGAATCCAGTCAGTTTCCACTAAATGAACTATAAGTAGAAAATGTTAATGTCAGACCAACTTAATGAAACTGCAAGCCACTCATTGTATGGTGACTCTTGAATAGCTCATTATTTTTAAAGAACCTAAAAAGAATGGAGGAGCTTAAGAGCCCCACTGCATATAATTATTTCAGGATTAAGCAACTTTATTAGAATATATACACTGTCTGTGTTAAGTCAGCATCTCTCAGATCTTCTCACTAATAAAAGATTTCCACATGGAGAATCCATTATTCGGCTGCACTCAAGCCTGGAATATAGTTATACATAAAGAATGAAAGAACATATAAAAATTAATGTGGCTTTCTTATTCTACCTATCGATAGTGGACAAAATAATTCACATTTTCCCACTGTGTAAGCCAGTGGTAATGCAGAATTTGAATAATATCCTAATTAATATTCCAGAAATTCTAATGTATCCATTCATCATGTAGTGATTCAGATGCAGCTTTCTGAAAATAATTTTGAGCTCTTCTTTCTTTTCACTATGTAATCACCGAGTTTTAGGCTGGACTATCATTTGAATTTAGTTCTCCAAAAATGAGTTAATATTCCTGTTATAACATAGAAATGATGGATGATCAGGGCAAAGTTTCATCTTCAAATGCTTTTGGAGAACTAGTGTGAAATGAACAGAATTGTTCCTTTTAGAGAACATTCTGTAATTCACATGATTAGCCAGACAAAGATACAGATGGCCTTTTCTCAGCAACGTCAATAATAATATTTAGCACCTACCCAGCACCCTTTCCTGCTGAATGCTAAAACACATTAGTCATTTCTCACCATCATCCTCAGGTTAAAACTATGTAGAGATATAAATGGCAGTAACACTTTAAAAGCTGGGAAGTTGGGCATTTTGGTAACATAACCACCTGGCAATTCTGGGAAAGTCTTTGGGAACTCTCCAGTTCATAAAAAATCATTCCCCACCCCAACACACACAGACACAGACGCATACACACACAGACACACACACATACTCGCATAAACACACACAAAGTTGACTCTTGTTTTCTCCAATTTTATGATGTCTAAAATAAGTTCATGCACTGGTATGTTTATATACAAATCTTTAAACATATTTGAAAGGGAAATCAGTGAGACATATTTATTGCATACTTAAAGGAACTAAGGAAACAAAATCCAATATGTAAATGTCATGAAACTACTTTAAATCTAGTTTAAAAATAACTTGTTTAAACTTAGTTGAAAATGTTCTGGAATAAGGAATTCAATCTTTTACCAAGATAATTTTCTGAGGAACTCACTTCTGGACCTAAGATATTTAAGAATTGCTATAGCCAATGGCTGTATATAACTTGCCATTTATTTCAAGATTGTGATTCCAGATAGATAGCTGATGAGAGAGATATGGTTTATTTTTTCCCAAGAATAAAGTGCAGGTCTACCTTGCTTACCTTTTTTCATTTGTTGTTTGGAAGTGTATTACATGAAGAAATGTTACAGGTCATAATGAATTCCATAGGAACAATGCTATAAATGTATGATCAAGTGAATGATGTTAGTACAGGGTTTTTTTTTTTGTGATATCATGGGATTTGGGTTGAACATATTAATGATCTTACTGTGAAACAAAGTCAATCAGAAAAAATGTTAATCAAGATATCCTTGCGGGTCTTTTTCATTAATATGTAGGAAGATACATACTAACAAAAGAGTCAAAATAGGATCAAATGAATTATATCATGTTATTCTAAATTGATAGCTATAGATCAGAGGGATATAAAATTCTACCTGGATATTAACATTTAAAAAAGTTTACTCTTTCAGAATTTACCATTTGGACTTTGCTAAATTTAGCTGCTGAAATGGAATTTGATTTATTTTTTAAATTAGAAGGATATGTTTGTTATTCAGATATAAGATAAAATTCATAACTTGAGGATCAGTCAATGTAAATTGAAATGTAAAGACAGAACCGAGAAATGTCTATCATATAAGGAGTATGCACATAAAATTTTAAGTTATCATAAGACATTAGCATAACCCCTAGGAGTTTTTGAACTGGGCTCAGATTTGACTAATTTAGCAGTTAGTTACTGAAAGTTTGAAGGTATCTAGCTCTTTGGGTCTCTACTTTTTTGGAACCTACAGGGAATGTCAAAACACCAAGATACATTAAAAACAAACCTATTATTTATTTATTTTAACATCTTTTTTTAAAGTTGAGTTCTGAATTCTCTCTTTCTCCTTCTAGTTCCTCCCCCACCCATTGAGAAGGCAAGCAACATAATATCAATTATACGTGTGAAATCATGCAAGACAGATTCCCACATTAACAATGTTATAAAAATAGTGAAAAAAATCACATACCAATCTTCATTCAGACATCGTAAGTTCTCTCTCAAGGTAGATAAAATTTTTCATCATGAGTCCTTTAGAATTATCTTGGATCATTGTCTTGATCAGAGTAGCTAAGTTTTTCACAATTCATTATTACAATACTGCTGTTACTATGTAAATGTTCTCCTGGTTCTGCTCATTTCACTTTGCATCAATTTATATGTCTTCCAAGGTTTTCTGAAACTCTCCTGCTCATCATTTCTTATAGCAGAATAGTATTCCATAAAAATCATATACCACAACTTATTCAGCCATTGCCCAATTGATGGACATACCCCCAATTTTCACTTCTTTGCCACCACAAAAAGAGCTGCTATAAATATTTTTGTACATTTAAGTCCTTTTCTTTTTTTCTTTAATCTCATTACTGACTTTGTAATGGTGTTGCTGGGTCAAAGGGTATGCACAGATTTGTGGCTCTTTGGGCATAGGTACCAATTGTCCTCCACCAACAGTGCATTAATGTTAAATTTTCATGCTTCTACTCTGAAATTTGTCATTTTCCTTTCTTTGTGTTAGTCAATCTGATAGGTACAAGGTTGTATATCATGGTTTCATTTAAATTTCTCTAATCATTAGTTATTTGGAGCATTTAAAATATATTACTATAGATAGCTTTGATGTGTTCTTCTGAAAATTGCATATTTATATCCTTAGACCTTTTATCAATTGTGGAATAGCTTATATTTTTCATAAATTTGACTCATTACTGAAATGAGGCCTTTATCAGAGAAACTTGCTAAAAAATAAATTCCAATTTTCTCCTTTCCATTTAATCTTGGCTGTAGTGATTTTGTTTGTGCAAAAACTTCATAATTTAATTTAATTAAAATTATCCATTTTACTTCCCTTGGTCCTCTTTATTTTTCCTTTGGTCATAAATTCTTCCCTTATTCATAGATCTGATAGATAAATTTTCCCTGCTCTCCTAACTTGCCTATTATCCTTTTTGTTTATATTCTGTAGCCATTTTGAACTAATCTTGGTTTATGGAGATGCTGGTTTTTTCCTAGTTTCTGTCAAACTGCTTCCAGTTTTCCCAGCAATTTTTTGTCAAATGGTGAGTTTTTGCTTTCAAAGCCTGGATCGTTGTATTTATCAAACACTTTATTGTGATCATTTACTGTTATTTATTGTGTACTTAATCTTTTCCATTGATTTATCATTCTATTTCTTAGCCAATATTAGATTATTTTTATGATTGTAGCTTTGTAATATAGTTTGAAATCTGATACTGCTAGGCCACCTTCCTTCACACTTTTTTCATTGATTCCCTTAGTATTTTTGACCTTTTGTTCTTCCAGATGAATTTGGTTATTTTTTTCTCCTTCTATAAAGTAATTTTTTGGTAATTTGATTGGTATGATATCAAATAAGTAAATTAATTTAGATAGAATTATCATTTTTATTATATTAGCTCATTCTAAACATAAGCAATTAGTATTTCTCTAGTTGTTTTAGATCTGTTTTTATTTGTATGAAAAGTGTTTTGTAATTATGTTAATGTGGTTCCTGGGTTTCTTTTAGCAGGTAGACTCCCAATTATTTTGTATTGTCCTCAGTGATTTTAAATATAATTTCTATTTCTTTCTCTTCCTGATGGATTTTGTTGGTAAAGCTGATGATTTACCCGAGTTTGTTTTATGTCCTGTAACTTTGATAAAATTATCATTTCAACTAGTATTTTTTAGTTAATTCTCTTGTATTCTCTAAGTATATCATCTACAAAGAGTGATTGTTTTATTTCCTCGTTGTCTATTCTAAACCCTTAATTTTCTTTTTCTTATTGCTATAGCTAGCATTTCTAGTACAATATTGAATAATAGTGGTCATAATGGACATCCTTGCTTCTCCCTTGATCTTATTGTGAAAACTTCAAGTTTATGCACATTAAAGATAATGTTTGCTCTACTTATTATTTTAAGAAAGGTTCCATTCATTCTTATGTTTCCAAGTGTTTTTAAGTAGGAATAGGTGTTGTATTTTGTCAAAAATTATTTTTCTGAATATAATTTTGTTGTTTTTCTTATTTACATACTCAATTATGTTCATAATTTTCCTAATGTTGAACTAGTCATATTCCAAGTATAAATCCCACCTGGTCATGGTATATGATCTTTGTGATATATTTTTGTAATCTCCTTGCTAGTATTTTATTTAATGTTTTTGCTTTGATATTCATTATGAAAATCCATTTATAGTTTTCTTTCTTGGTTTTTGCTCTCCCTAGTTTAGGTATTAAAATCATATTTGTGGGGGTGGAGCCAAGATGGTGAAGAAAAGGCAACTTGCCTGACCTCTTCCCCAAATCCTCTGAACACCTTTAAATAATGACATAAAATAATCCTGGAGCAGTATAACCCACAATAGGATGGGGTGAAATAATTTTCCAGCCAAAGACAACTTAGAAGGTCAGCAGGAAAAGTATGTTGCACTTGGGTGAGAGTGGAGCACAGTCCAATCCAGTGCAGGCTGCATCAGCATAGACCAGGCTCCCCCAAACCAGGAACAGACCTTGGGAGTCATTGAATTAGCAGCTGCAGTAGCTGCTTCTGGAGCTCTCAGGCCATAGATGGTAAGGGGGTTTAACAATTGGTCAGAAGGAGATTGCAGCAGTTTCTGAGCACTGAGGCAGGACTTTGTTGCTTTACCCATATTTGGATCTGGGCTGCAGTCCCGAGTGGCAGGCCCAGGGCAAGGAGAAGTACCAGAGCTTGTGGCCACAGTGAAATAGGGACCATAATCACAGTTCTAGGGCAGAAAAGAGTGTGTGTGGTTGGTCAAAGACCAGAGCACAGGCCAGGAGAGCAGTAAACACAAAAAAAGATCATATAACCTTGGAAAGACCTGAAAATTTACAGACCCCTAGAAGTATCTCTTAAAACAGTTGCATAAAAGCCCCAGAGCTTGGAACAGTGTACCCTCCACCCTGGAAACAGAGCTATAATTTAAGAAAGAGCTAAAAGTCAAGAAATAGGCTGGGAAAATGAGCAAACAACAGAAAAAAAATCTGGCCATAAAAAATTACTATGTTGACAAGAAAGATCAAAACACACACTCAGGAAGAGAAGAATGTCATACTACATCAAAAATTTCCAAGAAAAATCTGAACTGGTCTCAGGCATGGAAGAGCTCAAAAAGGATTTTGAAAATCAAGTAAGAGAGATAGAGGCAAAAATTGGGAAAGGAAATGAGAGTGATTCAAGAAAATCATGAAAAAACAGTCAACAGCTTGGTAAAGGAGACACAAAAAATACTTAAGAAAATAACACCCTAAAACAGATTAGGCCAAATTGTAAAAGAGGTCCAAAAAGTCAAGGAAGAGAAGAATGCTTTTTTTTTTTTTTTTTAAAGCAATCGGGGTTAAGTAACTTGCTCAAGGTTACACGGCCAGATATTTCTGGGTGTGCTGCTGAGTATCTGAGCCCGGATTTGATCCCCAAGTCATCCCAAAACTGGAGCTGGTGCTCTTACTCGCTGAGCCACCTGGCCGCCCCGAAGAATGCTTTTTAGCAGAATTGGCCCAATGGAAAAGGGGGCACAAAAATTCACTGTAGGAAAAAACAAACCTCCTTAAGAAGCAAAATGGGCCAAATGGAAAAGGACATAAAAATTCTCACCAAAGAAAATGATTCCTTAAAAATTAGACTTGAAAAAATGGAAATTTATGACTTTATGAGAAATCAAGAAACAATAAAACAAAACTAAAAGAGTGAAAAATAGAAGACAATATGAAATATTTCATTGAAAAAACAACTGATCTGAAAAATAGATCCAGAAGAGATAATTTAAAAATTATTGGACTACCTGAAAACCATGATGAAAAAAGAGCCAATATATCATCTTTCAAGAAATTATCAAGGGGGTGGCTAGGTGATGCAGTGCATAGAGCACCTAGCCTGGAGTCAGGAGGACCTGGATTAAAATCTGGCCTCAGACACTTAATACTTACTAGCCATGTGACCTTGGACAAGTCACTTAACCTCAATTGCCCTGCCTTCCTCCCTCCAAAAAAGAAAAAAAAAGAAATTATCAAGGATTGATATCATCCTTATTAACTGAAATTATAAAGGATTTGATATTTTAGAACCAGAGGATAAAATAGAAGTTGAAAGAATCCACGAATAATCTCCTGAAAATGAAAACTCCCAGGAATATCATAGCCAAATCTCAGAGCTCCCAGGTAGAGGAAAAAAATATTGCAAGCAGTCAGAAAGAAATAATTCAAGTATCATGGAGTCACAGTCAGGATAATACAAGATTTAGTACCTTCTACATTAAAGGATTGGAGGGAGTGGGATACGACATTCCAGAAGGCAAAGGAGCTAGGTTTACAACCTAGAATAACCTACCCAGCAAAAATAAGCATAATCCTTCAGGAAAAAATATGAAATTCAATGAAATAGAGGACTTTCAAGCATTCTTGATGAAAAGACCAGAGCTGAATGGAAAATTTGGCTTTCAAATACAAGACTCAAGAGAAGCATAAAAAGTTCAAGAGGAAAGAGAAATCACAAAGGACTTTTTAATAGGGTTAAACTGTTTACATTCCTACATGGAAGATATACCTATAACTCACAAAAATTTTTCCATTATTAGGGCAGTTAGAAGGAGTATATATAAACAGAGGGCAAATGTGTGAGTTGAATATGAAGAGATAATATTACAAAAATAAAATTAAGGGGTGAGAGAGAGGAATGTACTGGGAGAAAGGGAAATGGAAAGATAGAGTGAGACAAATTATCCCACATAAAAGAGATATGAAAAAGATTTTACAGTAGATGTGAAGGGGGAGATAATGGGAAGTGAGTGAACCTTACAGTCATCAGAAATAGGTCAAAAAGGGAATGACAAATATACTCAATTAGGTTCAGAAATCTTTCTTACCCTACAGGAAAGTAGAAGAGGAATAAAACATTCTGTAGAGTAATTTGGAAATATGCCCAAAGGTCTATACAACCATGCATATACCCTTTGACTTAGCAATACCATTTTTAGGTCTGTATCCCCAAAAAGATTAAAAAAAAGACATATATGTACAAAAATATTTATAGCAACTCTTTTCTGGTGGCAAAGAACTGGAAATTGAGGGGATGACTATCAACTGGGGAATGGCTCAACAAATTGTGGCATGGGATTATGATAGAATACTATTGTGCTATAAAAATTATGAGCAGTGCTCTAAGAAAAATTTGGAAAGACTTATATGAGCTGATGGAAAATGAAATGTACTGTCTACAAAGTAACATTATTGTAAGATGATCAGCTATGAATGACTTAGCTATTTTCAGTGTAATGTTAATTGAATAGGAAGATCTTCCCTGCCCATTAATAGGCCTAACATATAGAGTTTGAGTCACATTAAGTTTGATTCACATGGAGCTCAGTGTGGGAGGGGCTTGCCCAAGGTGGAGATAATGAGAGAGAGAGAGAAGGGAGAGGAGAGGAGAGGAGAGGAGAGGAGAGGAGAGGAGAGAAGATAGCAGAGAGCCAGGTAGAGTAGAGAGAGAAAAGCAAGTGTGAGTGGGCAGAGGGAGGAATTTGCCTAGGGGAACTTGTTTGTGGGAAGGCCTTTCAGGAAGAAGGCTTGGCATGTCAGGATTAGTGCTAAGTACCCTGTTAAATCTTACCTTCTGGTATTCTAATGATGTTCCAAACAAATGCTTTTGCTTTGTCTTTGAGTTTATTATATTTTGAGAATCTACCCTGGAAACATGCAAACATATTCATAGTGGGTATGGCAGTAGTGTTACACTCAGCAATACTTATGATGAAAAACGCTATCCATCCCCAGAGAAAGAACTGATAGTGTCTGAATACAGATTGAAGCACTCTATTTAACTTTATTTTTCTTGAGGGTTTTTTTTTTCGGTCTATGTTTTCTTTCACAACATGACTAAAATGGAAATGTTTTGCATGACTAAACATGTATAACCTATATTGAATTGCTTGCCTTCTCTACGAGATTGGATGGGGAAGGAGGAAGGGAGAGAATTTGGAATTCAAAGTTTTAAAAGCGAATGCTTAAAATTGTTTTACATGTAACTGGGAAAAATAAAATACTAAATAAATATAAAAAGAAGAAAAAGAAGAAAGAAGAAAAAAACACTATTTGTGTTATGCTAGAAATGTGGTAGAACTCCTTCTGTACCTTTTTCCCCCCCAAGAGTTTATATGGTATTGACATTTTTTGTTCTTTAAATATCTGATAGAATTTACTAGTAAATATTTCTTATTCTGGGAATTTTTTCTTATGAGCTTCATTTGTGGCTTGCTCATTTGTTTTTCTAAGATAAGAATATGTAAGTATTCTATTTCCTCATCTTGTCAATCCGGGCAATTTTTATTTTTGTAAATATTCATCCATTTCACTTAGATTGTCAGTTCTATGGACATATGACTGGGCAAAATGCCTCCTAATAATTGCTTTAATTTTATCTTCATTGCACTCACCCTTTTCATTTTTGATACTGGTAATATCGTTTCCAACTTTCTTTTTTTTAAAAATAAAATTGACCATTTAAAAAGGTTTTATTGTTTTTTAATAGTTTTATTCATAACTTCAATTTTTTTTCACTTTCAAATTTATTATTCTTTCCTTTGATTTTATAGTTTCTATTTTGGTATTTAAATGGGGATTTTAAATTTAAATTTAAGTCGTTTCCAACTTTCTTTTTTTAAAAATCAAATTGACCATTTAAAAAGGTTTTATTGTTTTTTTTAATAGTTTTATTCATAACTTCAATTTTTTTTACTTTCAAATTTATTATTCTTTCCTTTGATTTTATAGTTTCTATTTTGGTATTTAAATGGGGATTTTAAATTTGTTCTTTTTCTTCTTGCTGTTGTTATTCAGTCATTATTCAGTCATGTCTGACACTTCATGATATCATTTGAGGTTTTCTTTGCAAAGATACCAGAATGGTTTGCCATTTCCTTCTCTAGCTCACTTTATAGATGAGGAACTGAGGCAAACAGGGTTAAGTATTTGAACTCATAAAGATGAGTCTTCTTGACTCTAGGCTTAGCACTCTAGACATGTGCCACGTAGCTGCCTTATTTTTCTAATTTTTTAAAAAATTGCATGCCCAATTCATTTTTCTATTCTTTTCACTCTCTCTTTTTAAACTGATGTCTGTATTTAGAGATACACAATTTCCCCTAAGTATTACTTTGGATGCATCCCACAAATTTTGTTATGTTGTTTCATTAATGCCATTATCTTTATTGGAATCGATGGTTTCTATGATTTCTTCTTTGACCCACTCATTCTTGATGATTAAATTATTTAATTTCCAATTAATTTTTAATTTAGGCTTACAAGATCCTTTACTGAATATGTATATATGTGTAGATATATTTCATTATAATTTGAAAAAGTGCATTCAATATTTTCTTTTTTATATATTTATTTGTGAGATTTTTATGCTTTTATACAGTCAATTTTTGTGAAGTTGACACGTACAGCTGAGAAAAAGGTATATTACTTTCCATTCCCATTTAATTTTTTTTTCCAGAGGTCTATCATCAAAATTTCTGTTCATTTCCTTAACTTCTTTCTTATTTTTTTTCTTATGTATCTAGTTCTGAGAAGGGAAAACTGATGTCTCTCACTAGATTAATTTTACTGTCTATTTCCTCCTATAGCTCATTTAACTTTCCCTTTAAGAATGTAGATGCTCAGGGAGGCTAGGTGGTGGAGTGAATAGAACATTGACCCAGAAGGCAGGAAGACCTGAGTTCAAATTCGGCCTCAGACACTTAACACTTACTAGCTGTGGGCTTGACCTTGGGCAAGTCACTTAACCCCAATTGCACTGCCCTCCCCCCTCCAAAAAACTTTAAAAAAAGAATGTAGATGTTCTAGCATTTGGTACATGTATGTTTAATATTGATATTACTGCATTATCTATGGCACTTTTAAGCAAAATGTAGTTTCTCTGCTTATCTCTTTTAATTAGTTCCACTTTTTCTTTTACTTCCTCTACTATCTTGGTTCCCAAGATACTTTTATAATGATAATGGTTATATCATATAATAACATATATAATATAATAATAATAATATAATTGTAGTGATAATTGGGGCATTCCATCATTAATATTGTGAATGGCAATGCATACTTCAAGGATGGGTAGGAATTCCGGATACTCTTCCAGTAATTGTAAACTAATCTGAGAGCTTATGTCTGGATTGAACTCCTCCTTCACATGAGAAAATGCAACAAGATTCCACAGAGATTTTTATTATGTTATCTTTAGGAAGAAAAGTGAGAGAATTGAGAGCTCTAGTTACTATGTTTTATGGTTGATTTTGCTTGGTAGCAAAATATGATTGACATTGTTAATGAATTTAACAATTAACTCTATGGTTTTCTGCAAATGTATACTCAACATTCAACATTCACTCATGGTTTCCACCTCTATAGATGCTCTCTCAACTGAGGCAGATCTCATTTTTCCCTCTATCTTAGTAAAAAGTCTTTACTAATGTTGTATGCAAAATATTTATCAGCTTCTAGACAGCTTTCTATTGATTATCTTCACCAAGCTCAGCATGTTCAGTTGGAGGACATATGGTCCATCACTGGGCTCATGATAGAAACCTTTCTAGGCTGGTGTGAACTTCACTAGCAGAAGCTATGAGAATGTAGAATCACCATCATGCTGTGATAAGGATGATACTTTGACCTAAAGAGACATCTTGGTATGGCAGGAAGTAAACAGAGGGGTGTCTGGAAATAATTCTAACTGGCTGCTGTTTGTTAAATTTTCAGAGTGATTATTTATACCTTTTGTGTTACAAATCAGGGATGAATGTGTTGCTTTGCTGATTTCTAGACTTAAGAAATTGTCATAAAAGAGATTCAACAGGTCATTGTTTTTCTAATGAGAAATTTCACATTTGCTTCTATTTTTTTATATTTTTAAAATTTATTTATCTTATCTTAATGTCTCATAGAGTCATTAGCTTCAACTTGTTCAATTCTAATTTTTTAAATTAAATTTTGTTTATTTTTAATTTGCATCATTCATTTCCACAAGATTTTGAGTTACAAATTTTCTCCCTGTCTTTCTCCTACCCACCACCCCAAAACAGCAATCCCACTGTAAACCCCTCCTCCAATCTGCTCTCTCCTATATCCTCCTGCATTCCCCACTCTGACTTTCCAGTACGGTAAGATGGATCTCTATACCCCAATGACAGTGTATCTTATTTCCCAGTTGCATGTAAAAAAAAATAATATATGTATTTTTAAACATTTGATTTTAAAACTTTGAATTCCAGATTATTTCCCTTTCTCCCTTGTCACCCACCCTTACTGGGAAGATAGGCAATTCAATATAGGTTGTACACATATAGCTATTCAAAACATTTCCATAGTGGATATATTGTGAAAGACTGTATTTCCCTCAATCCTATCCCACCTCCCCCAACTTGTTCTATTCTCTACTTTGACCCTGACCCTTTTCAAAAGTCTGTGCTTCTAACTTCCCCCCAAAACTTCCCTCCCCTCCATCATGCCCCCTCTTATCCCCTTCCCCCCTACTCTCCTGTAGGGTGAGATACCCTATTTAGTGTGTATGCCATTCCCTTCCTAAGCCAAATTCAATGAGAGTAAGGTTGATCCATTCCCTTTTGTCTTTCTGTTCTTCCCTTCCATTGTAACAGTTTTCCCTTACCTCTTCTATATGAGATAATTTACCCCATTCTGTCTCTTCCCAATATCCTCCCATTATATTCCTCTCTCACCTCTCAATTTCACCTTTTAAGTATCATCCCTTCCTATTCAATTGGTCCTGTGCCCTCTGTCTATGTATACCTGTACATATATATATACACACACTCATATGTATTCGTACACCCATATACCCTCCTATATAGACATATATATGTATGTATATGTGTGTGTATATGTATATATGTGTATATATATATATACACACACATTTCTATCCCCTTCAACTATCCTCATACTGATAAAAGTTTCATAAGATACAATTAACCTTTTCTATGTAGGAATATAAATAGTTCTACTTTGATAAGTTCCTTATGATTTCTTTTCCCTGTTTACTTTCTCATGCTTCTCTTGATTCTTGTATCTGAATGCCAAATTTTCCATTTAACTCTGGTTTTTTTCATCAAGAATGCTTGAAAGTCCTCTATTTCATTGAATGACCATATTTTCCCCTGAAACATGACACTCAGTTTTTCTGGGTAGGTGATTCTTGGTTTTAATCCCAGCTCCTTTGACCTCCAGAATATCATATTCCAAGCCCTTCAATTCCTCAATGTAGAAGCTGCAAGATCCTGTGTTATCCTGATTGTCCTTCCACAATATTCAAATTATTTCTTCTTGGCTGCCTGTAATATTTTCTCCTTGATCTGGGAACTCTGGGACCTGGCTACAATATTCCTAGGAGTTTTCTTTTTGGAATGTTTTTCAAGAGGTGATTGGTGGATTCTTTCAACCTCAATTTTGCCCTTTGGTTCTAAAACATCAGGGCAATTTTCTTGAGAATTTCTTGAAGGATGATTTCTAGGTTCTTTTTTTTTATCATGGCTTTCAGGTAGTCCAATAATTTTTAAGTTATCTCTCTTGGATCTATTTTCCAGGTCAGTGGTTTTCCCAATGGGATATTTCACATTCTCTTCTATTTTTACATTTGTTTGGATCTGTTTAATAGTATCTTGATTTCTCATAAAGTCACTAGCTTCCATTTGCTCCAATCTAATTCTGAAGGAATGATTCTCTTCAGTGAGCTTTTGAGATTCTTTTTACATCTGGCCAATTTGGCTTTTTAGGACATTCTTCTCATTAGCTTTTTGAGTCTCTTTTGCCATTTGAGTTAGTCTGTTTTTTAAGGTGTTATTTTCTTCAGTCAGTTTGTTGACTCGCTTTTCATGATTTTATTGCATCATTCTCATTTGTCTTCCCAATATTTCCTCCATGTCTCTTATTTGGTTTTCCAAATCCTTCTTAATTTCCTCTATGGCCTGTAATCAGTTCATATTTTTTTGGAAGCTTTTGGTACAGGAGTTCTAACTTCATTGTCTTCCTCCTGTTCCATGCTTTAATCTTTTTTGTCCCCAAAATAGTAATCTAAAGTCAGATTGCTTGTGCTTGCTTTGCTTCCTTTGCTTGCTCATGTTGCCACTCAATTACTTGACTTTTGAACTTTTTGCCCCAGTAGAACTCTACTTCCAGAGAGAAGAGCTTTGTCCCAAATCCCTGGGGTTTTTGCAGCTGCCAGATCTATTAGTTGACTGACTTCTCTGAAATCTCCACTGGCTCTGCCACCTGATCACACACCCCAGGACCTCCACCCAAGACAGCAATCCAGATCTGAGTAGGTTAAAGCAAGAGTGATTACCCCTCAGAATTGTTGCTTGGTCCCCTTACAATCTGCAGGCCAGGAGCTCTGAAGCAGTCATGTGGTGGTGCTGAGCCTCAGCCACTTCTCCCTCTGGGGGGCAGAGGCCAGACTGCACTCCAAGACCCCATGTTCCCACAAAGTGCACACTGACTGCTCACTTTGTCTTTGGCATTTATGGGTTGATAATTCTGGAAACTACCACAGCTTCTGGTGATCCACTCTCCTGAAGTCCCTCCAGCTGTGGCTTGTTGGGCTGCCCTGAGGCTAAAACCACAGGCTCACACAGGGCTGGGCTCTGCTCCCAGTGTGCTGCAATGGACCCTTTCTGTCCACCTGCTGGGCTGCCTTCAGCGGGAGATTTGTTTCTCTCTGTCACTTTGTGGGTTCTGTAGACCTAAAGTTTGTTTAGAGTCATTTTTATAGGTATTTGGGACCCAGAAGACATAATGTAAGAATTATTAGATTATTATAATTATATATAATTTGTATATGTATATGCTGGTGCCACAGTCATGCTTCCTAACAGTTCTGCTCTCTCCCAGCTTGTGCTCCTCCTTTTATATCAACAATTCCTTTCTGTTCCACCCACCTCTTATGTCCTTTCTGTTCATGTATTTGTCAAGTCCCTCCCACTGTGGGTTCCTGTTTCTTAACAAAGACTTGATATAATCATGGGCAAGGCTCAACTGAAACAAGGAGCTAAATACTTGTTTGCTTGCCGTTACTCTTTCTGTGTATCTAAATCTATGTGTATATATATATATATGTCTGTCTATCTGTCTATTCATCTATCATGTATCTATCTATCTATCCACATACATGCATACACACACACATACATAAAAGCCTGGACATCATCTTTCAAGAAATTATCAAAGAAACCTGTCCTGATATATTAGAAACAGAGGACAAAACAGAAATTAAAAGAATTCATTTATTACTGGCTGTAAGAGATCCCAAAATGAAAACCCTCAGGAACATCTTTTCAGACCATAAAACAATAAAAATTACATTCGATAATGGACAATGGAAAGAGAAATTAAAATTAATTGTAAATTAAAGAATCTAATCCTAAGAAAATAAGTGGGCCAAGGAACAGATCACAGGAACAACTGATAAGTTCATTGAAGAAAATGACAACAATGAGACAACTTACCAAAATTTATGGGAGGCAGCCAAAGCAGTACTTAGGGGAAATTTTGCATCTCTAATTGATTACATCAATTAAATAGAGGTAAAGCATATCACTGAATTGGGCATGAAACAAAAAAAAAAAAGAGTAAAAAAAGAACAAATTAAACATCTTCAATTAGACACCAAATTGGAAATCCTGAAAATCAAGGGAAAAACTAATAAAACTGAAAGTAAGAAAACCATTGAACTAATAAATAAAACTAGATGATTTTATAAAAAAAAATCAAATAATAAACCATTGTTTAATTTGATTTAAAAATAAAAGAAAAAATAAAACTAAGTTTCCAGTATAAAAAATGGAAGGGATGAATTTACACCAATGAGGATGAAATTAATATAATTTTTAGGAGCTAATTTGCCCAATAATATGCCAATAAATTTGACATTTTAAATGAAATGAATGGATATCTTCAAAACACATGTTACCCATATTAACAGAAGAAAAAATAAAATACTTAAATAACCCAATCTTAGAAAAAAAAAGTTGAATAAGCCATCAATGAATTTCCTAAGAAAAAAACTCCCCAGGACCAGATGGATTCACAAATTAATTCTACCAAATATTTAAAGAACAATTAATTTCAATACTATATAAACTATCTAGGAAAATAGGTGGAGTCCTACCAAACGCTTTTAATGATACAAATATGGGGCTGATACCTAAACCAGGAAGAGCCAAAACAGAGAAAGAAAATTGTAGACCAATTTCCCTAATGGATATTGATGCAAAATTTTAAATAAAATACTAGAAAAGACAGCAATATATCACAAGGATCATACACTCACCAGATGAGATTTATAACGAAAATGCAGAGCTGCTTCAGTATTAGGAAAACTATCAGCAAATTGACCATATAAATAAAAAAACTAAGAGAAATCATATGATTATCTCAATAGATTAAGAAAAAATTTCGACAAAATACAGCACCCATTCCTATTAAGAACACTAGAAAGTATAAGAGTAAATAGAGCTTCCCTTAAAATGATGAGTAATATTTACCTAAAACCATCAGCAAACATTATTTGTAATGGGGATAAACTGGAAGCCTTGTCAGTACAAACAAGGGTGATACAAGAATGCCCATTTTAACCTTTATTATTTAATATTGTACTAGAAATGTTGACTATAGCAACAAGAGAAGAAAACAAAATTAAAGGAATTAGAATAGGCAATGAAAAAAACAAAGCTATCACTCTTTGCTGATGATATTGTTATGCTTAGAAAATCCTAGGAAATCAGCTAAAAATACTTCAAACCACTTTAGCATAGTTTCAGGATATAAAAATAAACCCACACAAATCATAAGTATTTCTATATATTAGCAACAAAGCTCAGGAGTAATAGATAGAAATAGTATTTTCATTTAAAATAATTGTAGAAAATATAAAGTATTTAGGAGTCTACTTGCCAAGACAAACCCAGGAACTATATGAATACAACTATAAAACACTTTCCACATAAATAAAGTCAGATTTAAACTATTAGAAAATATTAATTGCTCATAGATAGATAACCAATATAATAAAAATGGCAATTCTACCTAAATTAATCTATTTATTTTATGTCATATCAATCAATCTATCAAAAAGTATTTTATAGAGCTAGAAAAAATGATACTAAAATTCATCTGGAAGAACAAAAAATCAATGATATCAAGGGAACTCAATGAAAAAATGTGAAAGAAGGTGGTGTAGATATACTAGATCTCAAACTTTTATTATAAAGTGGTAATTATCAAAACAGTCTTGTCCTGGCTAAGAAATAGAGTGGTGGATCAGTAGAGTATATTAGGTACAAATTATATTATAGTAAATGACCTTAGTGATATAGTATATCATAAACCCAAAGATACAAACTTTTGGAATAGAAACATTATTCAATGAAAATTGCTGGGAAAACTTGACAACAGAATGGCAGAAACTATGTATAGATCAACATCTCACACCATATACCAAGATAATGTCAAAATGGGTACATAATTTACACATAAAAGGTGATACCATAAGCAAATTAGGAGTGTGTGGAACAGTTTATGGATTAGGGAAGAATTTAGGACCAAAGAAGATATAGAGCAATTCAAAATGTAAAATAGATAATTTTGATAATATAAGATTAAAAAGATTTTTTGCACAAACAAAACCAATGTAACCAAAGTTATAAAGGAAGCAGAAAATTGGGGGAATTTCTTTTTGCAACAAGCCTCATTTCTCAAATATATAGAGAACTGAGTCAAATTTGTAAAAGTCATTCTCCAATCAATAAATGGTCAAAGGATATGAACAGGTAGTTTTCAGAGAAAGAAATCTCCCTTTCCTCTCCTCCTCCTTCCCCAAGATGTCATGCAATCTGATATAGGCTCTACTTACACATTCATATTAAATACAGTTTCACATTAGTCATGATGTAAAGAAGAATTAGAACTAATGGGAGGAACCACGAAAGAGAAGAAACAAAACAAAAGTAGAGCAAATAGTATGCTTCTATATGCATTCTGATTCCAGAATTTTTTCTCTGGATGTGGATAGTATTTTTCATAGTGAGTCTTTTGGGAGTGTCTTAGATCTTTGCATTGTTGAGAAGAGCTAAGTCTATCAAAGTCATAATCATATACTGTGACTGTTACTGTGTACAATGTTCTCCTGGTTCTGCTCATTTCATTCAGCATCAGTTCATATAAGTCTTTCCAGGTTTTTCTGAAGTCTACCTGTTCATCATTTCTTATAGTGCAATAGTATTCCATTAGATTCATTAGCTGGGGTCAGCAACACTGGAGCTCTTAGGGTGGGGGAGGGAGTCTGGCACCTGGGGGACACCTGTTCAGCAGGGCTCCTTTAAATCACTGGTTGCTGGAGGATGTGTGCCAGCTTGGAACTGTGCTTCCTGGAGTTGTCCTTCATGGAATTGTGCTGAAGCACCTGGATATTTGGCTGCTGGAGAGCACTAGTCCATGTGATGATTTTCTGAGCTGGTATCTACTGGTTCCCCTACTGGTGCTGAGACACTTGGGGATCCTGGTGTTGGTGCTTACCTGCTTCACTACCCTGGGCCTGAGGAATCCCCCCCCTCCTTAGTTTGCCAAGGTGGGGCTTGCTGCTGCCTTGCTGGAACTCCTCCTGTCCTGTACTGCTGCCCTTCCCCCAGAGGTAGATAAACCTTTCCCATTAAGCCCCCACGATTCCTGGGTTACAAGACTGCTGCACCCCACCTTTTTGCTGATTCAGCTTCTCTAGGGTTTTTCCTGGGGTGATATTTTCTGGGCTTTCAGAGGTCAATAAGAGAGGGTGAGAGCGATTTACTTCTTACTCTCCCATTTTATCTGCTTGAAGCAGAACTATGCCCCAAGAGCTATAAAACTGTGCATACCCTTTGATCCAGCCATACCATTGCTAGGTTTATATTTCAAAGACATCCAAAAAAAGAGAGAAAAGGACCTATTTGTACAAAAAATATTTATAGTAGCTCTTTTTGTGGTGGCTAAAAATTGGAAATTGAGGGGATGGCCATCAATGGGGGAATGACTAACAAGCTGTGGTATATGATTATAATGGAATGTTATAGTCCTATAAGAAATGGCAATCAGAATGGTTTCAGAAAAAAACCTGTAAATACTTGCATGAACTGATGTATAGTGAAGTGAACAGAACCAGGAGAACATTGTACACAGCAACAGCAATATTCAATGAAAAACTATGAATGACTTAGCTATTCTTAGAAATACAGTGATCCAAGACAATCTCAAAGGACTAATGATGAAGCATACTATCTCCCTCCAGAGACAGAATTGTTATTGTTTGAATACAGACTGAAGCATGCTGTTTTTCACTTCCTTTCATTTTTTTCTTTTGAGTTCTATACAAAATTACTTATATGGAAATGTCTTACATAGTTACACTTGTATAACCTATATCTGATTGCTTACCATTTCAGGGAGGGATAATGGAGGGAGGGATAGAATTTTGAACTTGAAACTTTAAAATAAAAATTAAAGTTTTAAGCTTCTAGGATGACTGAGCAAGAGGGATAAAGGAAGAGTCCTTCTGCCAGAGTAGGTATAGATAAAACTCTACAAACACAATCACTTAATACTTTATTTGGTCTCCAATCTACTAGCACAATGCACCTTATTCCTCCAGGAGAGCTGAAAACAAATTGAAAAACTTTGAAAAGTCATACCCTTACTAAGGCTGCTTCTCTAGCTGACCCTGGGTATCTGGGAAATTTGTATTGGGTAAAATTTCATGTGTTACAATAAATACATGGTTTACAATAAGCGTAAAGGAAGATAAAGTGTTTGGGAAAATGTAGAAACCAAGATACAGTTAGGAAAAAAGCTAATCTTATAAGGTATGAGAGAGAGACAAAAGAGAACCAACTAAAGCCAATGCCAAGATAAGATAATGTATAGGAAAAAGAAAATTTAAGCCAAAAATCTCTCAAAAGTCAACTCTGTCAAATTCAGAGCATGAGTATTTAAGGGGAAGATAAGCCCCAAGCAAGGAAAAAAAATATAAAATGACTAAATTAAACATTTAAATTAAAAAAATAAATTCCTGTAATGCCACTATTTATTTCAATTCATAGATATTTGCAATGAATCTTAATACAGGGGTACCAGAAAATAAAGGTCCTTCCTTGAACCAGACCTAATTTAAGTATTATTATTATTTTTTACTAACAAGGAGAAAGAAGGATTTAAAAAACAAGTAATTATTTTCAGTTTTTAGCATTCATTTTTATAAGATATTGAGTTCCAGATCTTTTTCTCCCTCCCTTGCTCCTTCTCTCCCTCCCCCAGATGACAAGCAATCTGATATAGGCTACACATGCACAATCATATTAAACATATTTCAGTACTAGTCATGTTGTGAAAGAAGAATCAGGACAAAAGATAAGAAACACAAGAAAGAAAAAAAAGCAAAAATAGTATGCTTTAATCTGCTATTCAGACTCCACAGTTCTCTTTGGCTGTGAATAGTATTTTCCATATGAGTCTTTTAGAATTGTCTTAGATCATTGTATTTCTGTAAAGAGCCAAGTCTATCAAAGTTGATCATCACAATGTTGCTATTACTGTGTACAATGTTCTCCTGGTTCTGCTCACTTCAATCAGCATGAGTTCATGTAAGTAAAAGAGGGATTTCTAAAGGTAGTCTTTGAACAAAGGATTGTGCTTCCTGTTACTTAGAATTATAACTGATGACTGTCTGGATCTGTAATTAGCAACAATGAAGGGTGAAGAGGAGGCAGGTAATCCTTAAAGTTATACACACACACGCATACATGTATATACATATATATTATCTTTTTATCACTTTTAGAAACAAAATTGTACTTTAAAAATACATAATTTTCTATGATGAATACAATTTGAAAATTTCCGAATAAAAGCCAAAACAGAAAAAAATGAAAATAGAATCCTTCCAACCTATAGCTAGGGTTACACACACACACACACAAACACACACACACACACACACACACACACATATATATATATATAAATGAAGCTTTTTTTTTTTTTTTTGCTTTTTGGAGGGCAGTTGGGGTTAAGTGACTTGCCCAAGTTCACATGGCTAGTTTTTGTATTAAGTGTCTGAGGTAAAATTTGAACTCAGGTCCTCCTGACTCCAGGGTAGGTGCTCTATTCACTGTACTACCTAGCTGCCCCTATGAAGCTTTTTTTTTTGAAATAAAAATGATTCTTGGATTTCTACTCAAATAGTTCCATTCTGCTCAACATCATTAGACTGTCATTTTGAAATATTTATTTCATTATCAAATAGTACCTAATTAAAATGAGAAGATGATACTGAGAGATCATATGCAGAAATCGTTTCACCACCTGTTTTCCTGTTGTTGTTTTTATCATTAAATTGACATCACATTTCTTGCTAGATATTCTAAGTGTGGGGCTACAGACATCTTGGCAAAGCATAACAGGATCCTTCTGATAGCAGACGCTAACATGTTTTAATTCCAGAGACATTTAAATGGCACAACAGCATCCATGATGAAATGAGAAGCAGACAGCTTCAGGGAATTTCAGAATTTCTGGAAGTCTTTTATTCAGGATATTAAAAGATCGTTATATAAATAATGAAAATTAAATAAAAATGTATGTTTCCCCCTCTCCCCCTGTCCCCCCCTCAGAGAACCTGGTTGTTAAATATTTACTAGCACATTTGAACAGTAAGTCAACTTCAGTCTGCAACACTTGTGTTTCAGTCCTGCTTCAGATACACACTGACTGTATGATCCTGGGTAAAACTACTTCAGCTCTCAGAAGGCTAGGCAACCCTCCTGAACAGGAAATTGAAGAGCAGTTATTTAACCATGATTGGTAGAGGTTTCCACATGGAGAGTTTTCTAAATTAAAGAAAAAACTGGGCAGAAGTACACACCACCCCCTCACTCTCCCCTCCCTTCCCCCCTCCCAAGGAGCACTGTATATAACAGATACATGTATGTATATACATACATTTAATTTATGCATTTTGAGATCTTAATCTTCATGCTATATTTTAAGAGGAAAACTGACAAATAGGACAATGTCAAAAGGAATAAGGCAGGAGAGTAGAGAGCCTCAATGATAAGTCATATAAGAATTGATTAAAGGGAATGAGGATATTTATCTTGAACAACAGAATAGCTAGTGAATTTATAATACTTTCAAAGTGAAATACCACTGGAGTAGTTTGCCATTTCCTTCTCTAGCTCATTTTGCAAATGAGGAAACTGAGGCAAACAGAGTTAAGTGATTTGTTCAGGTCACATGGTTAGTGTCTGAGGCCAGATTTAAAGTCAGGAAGATGACTCTTCTTTGACCTTAGGCCCTGCCCTCTGTCCCCTGAGCCACCTACCTGTCTTATTACTAAATAATTGTTGTCAAATAGATGCTAACCTCTGTTGTTTTTATACTGTTGAAATGTTATTAATGCCATAGGGCAAAACCCTGATTCCCTTGTTCTAATTAAGGTTTTATATCTTCTATTTTCTCTTCCTTGCTATTATTTGCAAAAACACACACACACACACACTCCTACATTTTATACCTAATCGAAGTACCATCACAAAGCTGCATGTTTTTTCTCAATATTTTTTTTTCCTAAGATTGAGGGACTAATCAGGACACCCTGGGAAAATTATCCATGCCCAACCAACATGGAATTCAAATGACTACAGACTAGATACTTCTCACCCATTACTGAAGTTAATTAGATCCAGCAGCACTGTCTCCCCATTTATTAAGATCCAAGTTCAGCAGGTCGTGTCAGTTTCTACTGCCTTCAGCGACTGGCTATGCTTCCCTCTGGAATCCCTAAACTGTCTGGATTTGGGGAACAGTTTTAAATGGAATGTCACCCCAATGACACCTTTGCAACTTTCCATCAGCATCTTCCATTAAGTACAACCAATTGAGTATTTGATGGGCTGTGCATAAAAGCCAATTTCCCAATTACAGGGACCTTCAATAGTTTTTATGGTCCCAGATACACACTTCACTTATTCACTGAGGAGAGATATTGCTTTTCCCTTTATCTCGGCGTGTAGCTCTTTTATGTAATGGCGTTCCTGATTTCACACTTTTACTTTTAAAAGCCTACTTGCAATATCCTTGTCATTGGCATCTATCCTAAAATCCAATGATAGTGCATTTCTGAGTAAAATTAAGAAATGGAGTTTATTAAGACTCAGTACCAAAAGTCATATTACCATGTTTAGCTTTGCTGAACTCACTTTTTGGAAGTTTTCCTTTTTTCCCATCTCTTTCCTCTTCCCAAGAGGGTATTCCAGCAATAATAATAGTCAGATACACCATTACTACAATGGATCTGTGATTTCGTTGGTCTGGCTCACTTTCTTTTGCTGTTGAGAGAATACCAGTGGGCCACTCATTCTATTAAAAAATTATCCCTCATTATCATGAAGAAACCGATTTTTTTCACTCTTTCATTTCTTGGATGGCATCTTTACCCTTATTAGCCTTAGTAATTCATTACTTGTAATGTTTTTGTTTGTTTACCTGTTTCTTTATTCTTTGAGAATGGGTCTCCCCAGCTTTCACAGGCTGGAAGTAGAATGGTTGCTCATGGGACTGAATGAAATGCTGATCAGCATGGAAGCTTTAATCTGCTCTGTTTTTCCAACGTGGACCTATCCTCACCTGATGAGGCAACCTGGTAGCCCTCTACTACCAGGAGCTTGCAATATTAGTACCAGACAGTGTAGCCATTGGATTAGCTTTACTCCTGAGATGTCTCAGAACAGCTGAATTTAAGCCATCCCCGCAGCAGGGACCATATCTGATTTACATTCTCTTTGTTAATACTCCCCATGTACTTCTCCACTGCATCTTGATGAAATTTGTTTTCAGTTGTTAGATAGAAATATTTCATGAAAATAAAACTGAAGTAATACTAATAGCTCATTTTTCTATAGGACTTTAAAGTTTATAAAACACCTTCCTTACAAGATCCCAGTGAGGTAGGCACTATATTATTGCTCTGATTTTACAAGTGGGGAAACTGAGGGTTGGAGAATTTAAGTGACTTGTACAGAGTCACCCTGCCTAAAAGTATAAGCATTAAGCCAAGAGTAGAGAGATCTGAGTTCTGGTTGTAGCTCTATAACCAATTAGGTATATGACCTCATTCACCTATCTGAGCCTCAGTTTTTTCCTCTATAAAATGTCAAGGTCTGTTTAAATATCTCTTAAATAAAATCTGTCTAGAGTAGATGTTCTTAACTTTTTATGTATCATATACAGTTTTGGTACTCTGGTAAGGCCTATGGACCCTATCTCAGAATATTTTAAAATAATTTTAGGAAATGATAAATTTAAGTTAGAGGCTAGTGAAAATGAAGATGTATTTTTATACCATCTATGTTCATGGATCCCCTGAAATCTATACATTTATCTTCAAGAGTCCATAGCCCCTAGGTTAAGTCTAGATGATATGCATTCATTCTATGCTGCCAAGATGCTTTGGAAAAATTTTATTATGTAAATTATATCTTCTTGAGCAAATTTTAGCATTTCTTTGCTCCTCTTCACTAGACCACCCTATCACTTGCTACAGCATTCAATTCATTACTCTTGATTAACCGAAATAAATTCTTTCCTTTCACCTTAATCTTTGTGTGTGTTTTCACCTTGGTCTTGTGTCTTTAATAAGATCATTTGATCCATGAGAGCAAGAGTCATACTTTATATTTCTTTGTCTCCCATAGTATACATGTTGTTCTGTCATGAATTTAAACACTGAGAATTCTGGGGTAATTGGAGCACGTTAAGAGTTTTTTTGATGACTAAGGACAAGGTATATTATGGAGAAGAGTGGCGGTATAGAATCAAGGATCAGGGATTCTATGAGGTAAACAGCTAGAAATGACTAGTGGATCATTCTTTTTTTTTTTTTTTTTAAAGCAATTGGGGTTAAGTAACTTGCTCAAGGTTACACGGCCAGGTGTTTCTGGGTGGGTGCTAAGTGTCTGAGCCCGGGATTCGATCTCCAGGTCTTCTCAACACTGGAGCCAGTGCTCTTACTCGCTGTGCTACCTGGCCGCCCCCAAGTGGATCATTCTTAAAGGGAGAATCAGTCAGTCAGTCAGCATGTGACAAGCACTGTGCAAAGCACTGGGGATACAAAAGAGAGTCCCTGCCCTCAGTGAGCTCATAATCTAATGGAGGAAAACAAATATGCACAAATAAGCTTTATACAGGATAAATAGGAAATAATTAAGAGTGGGAAAGCAAGGAAATTGAGGGTTTGGGAATAGCTTCCTGTGAGAATCAATCAATCAATCTATCTATCTATCTATCTATCTATCTATCTATCTATCTATCTATCTATCTATCTATCTACCTATCTATCTATCATCTCTGTCTGTATGTCTATCTCTGTCCCTAAGAAAATTCTAGGGGCTTTCCCAAGCATAGTATTTACCATGCATATTTATTAACTTTCTTCTAGGGAACTGAGATCCAACTAATAAAGTCTCTGTCCTTTCCATACCAATAAACTTTTTCTATTTTCCCAAATTTTCATTGGTTGCAAATACTCTAACAATACAGTACATGGATATTACTCTTTTAATTTCATCACTCTCAATATGAGCTCCCAAACATACCAATGACTACTGTAACTAAGCTAATCAACCAACAAGCATTTATTTTTATTTACTTTTTTTTTGAGGCAATTTGGGTTGTGACTAAGTGACTTGTCCAGGGTCACACAACTAGTTAAGTGTCTGAGGCCAGATTTGAACTCAGGTCCTCCTGACTCCAGGGTCGATGCTTTATACATGGTGCAGGTAGCTAAATGCCTCTCTAACATTTATTAAAGTTTCACTAATCTAGTATCTATCAACTGTGCTCTAAATTTCCTAGTTTGTTAAGTATTACACTTTGTGGTATTTATAACCTGCCTTCTAATTTCCAAAGGTCTCCATTTCCCAGTCATTCTCAATTCAATTAAATAAATATATAGAGTACCTACTATGCATCAATCCATAAGCATTTATTAATTGCTAACTATATGCCAGGCACTGTGTTAAGTTTTGGGCACTGTTTTAGACCAGGAAAATAAAGGTAAAACTGTAACAGTCTCTGCTCTCACAGCTTATATTCTATTGGTCAAATTTTAACTTTTCCCTTGTCTTTATGCTGAACTACTGCCAAGCTGTTCCCTTTTCATGTAACCTTTGGGTTTCAAGCATCTCTTTATGTTTTCTTGCCTCTATTTCACAGGTGAGGTTGTAAAGTAAGAGGAGGACATTTTGAGAACTTGGATTGGGGCTGTAAATTATCAGTGTGGTCTTAAGGATTTGGACTTCATTGGTAAGTGGGATCGATATCAACATTGTTAGAAGCAGCCTAGGTTAAGTCTATGTCCACTTTCCACCCCCCAAACCCTTTATTTGTTGGCTTCCTCTAGCCTTACTTGGATTTATGGAACTCCAGTTTGGTTTAGCTTCAAAAATTTGCGTGTAATCCAGCCTCCATTTTGAAACCAGGTATTTACCTCATAGATCCACAAGGATCCCAATGCTCCTTGGTTTTCAAAGGGTCTGGATTCTTTGACTCTAGATCAGTCAGAACTTGACCTATTCCTGCTCCAGCTTTTGCATTTAATTAGTTTTCCATATATACTCCACTAAGAGGTTTCCCAAAGGTTAAAGTTATTTTCATTCTTATTTTTACGAAATGTTACTCAGGAAAACACAAGATAACTGCCAAATTGGGGGTCTTTCATGCATTATATTCATCATTTGACCAGATATTGGATATCTACCTTATATATATATATATAACAACATTCTAGCTTCTATGTAAAATACAAAGAAATACAGTTATATGACTCCTAGCCTCAAGGAGCTTATATCCTAACTGAAGAATAAACCATTTAAAAATATTTTTTCTCCCCAATTATACGTTAAAACTATTTTAAACTTTAAAAAAATTTTTTTTGAGTTCAAAACTCTATCCCTCCTTCCCCTCCCCTCTTCCTGAGGCAGCAAATAATCTGATATAGGTTGTTCATATGCAATTATGTAAAACATTTCCATATTAGTTATTTTGTACAAGAAGACAAACAAAAAAAAAATGAAAGAAGAAAGAAAGAAAGTGAAAATAGCGTACCTCAGTTTGTACTTAGACAATACCATTTCTTTCTTCGGAGGAAGATAACATTTTTCACCATGAGTCCTTTGGGATTGTTTTGGATTATTGTATTGCTGAGAATAGCTAAAACATTCACAGTTCTTCATGGTACAATATTGCTTTTACTCTCCTGGCTCTGCTCACTTCATTTTCCTTGGTTCATGTAAGTATTTCCAGGTTTTTCTTTTTCTTTTTTGTTTTTTAAGCAATTGGGGTTAAGTAACTTGCTCAAGGTTACACGGCCAGTTATTTTGTGTGGGTGCCAAGTATCTGAGGCCGGAACTGATCCTAGGTCTCCCGACACCGGCACTGGTGCTCTTACTCACTGAGCCACCTGGCTGCCCCTTTCCAGGTTTTTCTGAAATCATTCTGCTTGTCATTTCTCATAGCACAATAATAGAATAAAGCATTTTAAAATTTATATATTTTCTCACTACTTCAACACAATCACCCCACTAAATAGGTATTCAATATACAGAAAACAAAAGCTCAGAGATGTTCAGTGACTTTCCCAAGGTTGTACAGCTAATTAGTAGGAGGAAATCTAGGATTAGAATCCAAATCTCCTGAGCTCTAGTTAGAAGCTCTTTGAATTAGAATCCATTCACTCTGTCAAAGTTCCAGGGAATACTATAGGCACAATTTTGACAAAGCATTACACACATTTCCTAATGTTATCCTTATGAGCAAGACAGAGAGATGTGGGACAGATAATAGCCCAGCTAGGCTTATTTTAAGCTGATAGAATGACTAGATCCAAAGTTTAGTCACTAATACTAATAGATTAATGCCAACTTGAAGAGGGCTCTCTGCTGAATACTCTAAGGGGTCGATCCCTGACTCTGAAATGTTTAACAATTGCATCAATGACTTGGATATAAAGACAGAGATAGCCTGTCTGACATGCAGAGGACATCAAGCTAGGAGGGATAACTAACACATTGGATGACAGAGTTAGTATCCAGAAAGACCATGGTAGGCTAAAATGATTGTTCAACTGTAATGCAATTAAATTTAAGAAAGTATGGCTTGAAGTGAAGAGGGCTACCTTGGGGATCAGAAGGACCTGGGCTTGAAAGTCTGGCACATACTGACTTTATGCTTCTGAACAAGTCACTTCTAACCTTTCAAGGTACTAATTACAGAATAATACCTATTATCGGTAGAGAGAGTTTTCTCAAGGTAGAATGCTCTAAAGTATTGAAATCACAGGTCTGTATCAAAGAAACAAATTAACAAAAAGTCTTGACGAGGCTTTTGTGCAACTTTTAAAGTATAGGATGGCAGAGGTGTGGCTGTTTGAAAAAGATCTGGTGACTTTACTTAATTGCAAGCTTGGTATGAATCAATGGTGGGACAAGGCAGCCACGATAACTAATGTCATCAGGTTAAGCTGAGGCCAAGTGTTCAGAATGAGGAATTTAACAGTGAACAGGTACAACCAGAGGAAAGAAGCCAAGTAACCAGGAGGGTGAGGGGACCATGTCACAGTAGGATATATTGAAAACGATGCAGGCATTTAGACTTGAGAAAATAAGCCTCATGGTGAATGTTAGTTGTCTACAAATATTTGAAACATTGTTATGTGGAATGGAAAATAAGTATGTTCTAGTTGGCCCCCCAGGGCAGAAGGAAGACCAATGTGTGTCGGGCACAGATTAAGAAGTAGGTTTAAATTTGATGTGAGGTGGTGGAAAGCCGAACCATTAAATCTCTCTAAAAATGAAATGGGCTGCCTTAACAAGTAGGTGGTTACCCTCCACTGGAGATCTGCAAGTAGAGGTCAGATGAACAAGTTTTGGAGCTGTTGAAGGCACACCTGTTCAGGTACTCTTTGGACTATAGGACTTCTTAGGTCCCTTTTCAGCAATAAGATTACCCCAGGGGTAACATGGCACTGAATCCAATGGTTCACTAGCCTTTACAATCAGTGTTGGAAATTAACTTATAATTGACATCTCAAGTTCATTTAATCATCTGAGAAATAATAAAGAACGCTGATGTTTACTTCACTGTAGCAGAATCCTCTGCCGAGCCTTTTTCTTAATTGTTCTAAGGCTAATTAAGTTGAGCATTTGTCACTGTTATATGTCAAGCTGTTGCTATATAATTGTTTAGAAATTTCACTCCTGGCCAGATGTGTGTGAGGGCACACAGTGTAATGAGAGTGCGCTTGGGAGTAATAATCCATCAGGCTTTGGGAGGGGTAGGGGAATGCAAAATGGAGCCTCATTAACAGAGAGAAACTTTTTGTTTTGTCTTTGTAAATTTTTATTACTATCACTTATTTTTATTTTGCCTAAATTTCCCTCTGTTTGCTTCCTTCTACCTCCTCCCAGAGAATCATCCCATGTAACAATGACTTTTTTAAGATTAAGAGTAAGAAGAGAAAAAAACAGCAAAATTGACCAATGCATCAAAAAAGATCTGACGATATATGACAATGTTCCATACCTGTGAATTCTCTTTCCCCAGCCTCTGCAATGCTGTGGGAAGAGCTATCCTTTCATATCTCTTTGGAAGTCAAAATTACCAAGAATGACTTTTTAAATACATTCCTACTAACTACATGGTAAGCACTTAATAGATGAACATAGAACTTTTTGAGGCATTTGTTATAAAGAAGTTACAAAGAGGCAATTTAGATTTTCACTTGAAGAAAGCCTTTCTAATAATTGGAGCTATTCAAAAGTGGAATGGGGGCTCAGGAGCCGATGACTTCCCCTGTACTGGATGTCTTCAAGTAAATATTGAATAAGTACTTGTCAGATATGTGTAGAGGGAATTTTTGTTGTTGTTGAAGTTCAAATGCTGGTTGAGATTACACTAGTTGGTCTTTGTAGTCCTTCCAAATGATGAAATTCTGTGGTTGGTTTTGCAACAAGTCCAGAATATCTAAGCAATTATAAGCCAAATTCTGAATTAAGTTATTATGCATCATCTTTTAAGGATTTATTATGGGCACAGTATGTGACAATAAGACATAATCCCTTCTGTCAAGGAACTTTTCATCTAGTTTGGGAGACAAGGTACATAAGTATGAATGATAACTAACAATGACACTAATGTATAAGTGCCAAATGTGTAGAATGGATTACTTAGCTTCTAGGAATTGAGAAGGAGTCACTTTTAGTTGTAGGAGTCAGAATAAACTTCTTGGTCTTTCTTAGCAATAGGCTATGACCATGTACCTAAGATGCTGTAAGGTATAAGAATTATGATCAATAGCATGAAAATTTAAAATTCCATAGGACCAGTGATGAGATGTGCTATTCATGATAGAGAGGTGATAGATTTAGAGTACAGAATGAGACATGAGTATACACACAAATATACATACAAGCCCACACATATTCATGCTTATATATGTCCACAAATATATAGCACATGCACTAAATATATATGTGTACACACACACATATATATATGTATCTATATATAATTTATGATGAGATAGAGTATAGAGTTTGAGGACTTTTTTTAAAGCAATTGGGGTTAAGTAACTTGCTCAAGGTTACACGGCCAGTTATTTTGTGTGGGTGCCAAGTATCTGAGGCCGGAACTGATCCCGGGTCTCCCGATGCTGGGGCCAGTGCTCTTACTCACTGCACCACCTGTCTGCCCCAGGATTTTTTTGGTCATGTGTATTTGTAACAAAAATTTATTTTCTTTACTTTTTTCAGTGGGGTGGAAGAAGGAAGAGAAAATAGATTATTAAATTTTTGCTAAATGGGGTTGAGGAGGCTGCTACAGATGTGAAATGTTGCATGCATATTCCATTCATGATACTATACCATTAGTTTTATTTAATTCTTTTAATTTGTTACAAGAGACTTTTCACACAATGGGAATAATCTGTAAATGTTTGTAATGTAAAAAGAAAACACATTGACAAATTTTTAAAAAAGAAATTCCAAAAAATGGATAAAGACAAAAACTAAAAGAGATTAATAAGTGGAATAGTCTGTCTTGAGAGATGGTGTGTTTTACCTCTTTGGATAGCATAAAAAAGAGGTTGGGGTGGGTGATATATATATATATTGTTGTCATTGATTAGTTCTTTCAAACATGTCCAACTCTTATGACCACATTTAGAGTTTTCTTGGAAAAGATACTGTAGTGGATTGCTATTTGGCAAATGGGGTTAAGTGACTTGCCCAGGGATGCATAGCCAATAAGAGGCTGGATTTGAACTCAGGGCTTCTGTACTCCAGGCTTGTTGCTCCATTTCTCTCCCTTCCACCTTCTTCTCATTAAAAAAAGAAACACTCTCACCAAAATCTCATGACAATTACACACAATCAAGTTAAACACAATTGCACATTACTCATGTCCAAAAGTGTTTTGTGGCATTCTAAAAAATGTCTTCAAGATGGCTCAGCAAACCATATTAATGTGTTTCGTGTTTAAATTTTGTATTCAAATAAGCTTAGAGATGGTAATGATTATTGGTTTTGATTTCCTGAAGCTAACCTCAGAATGACCTTTCTCACTTTTGCCTCACTATTACTACTTCACTAAAACATTTCCTACTCCAAGGAAATTGAGCATCCACTTGGCTGGGTGGCCAATAGTTAATTTAAAAAAATTTCTCAATACTTTAAGAGGAATAGTTATGTTGAGCAGCTATGTGTCTCTTCCTTGTTTCTACTGGTTTTGAGGTGGTACATAGCTGACTGAGCTGCCTGTCCAGTTAATTGGGTGAGAGGGATATAAATGAGTGCACCAATGTTCCAAATGCCAACTCAGTTATAACATTTATGGCAAAAGGTCTTCATAGTATCCATGACAAAATCATAGCCTTGTTCTCTCTCTGACTGGCACCATTGCTATTTCTTGGGAGGTCAATCATGAGACACAAATAAGGGGATGGCTTCCAGTCTTTACTCAGCATCACAAAGGTAGTGAATAAGTAAGGATTCAAATCTGGGACTTTGGACTGTGGTAAAGTAGAAAAATCAATAGATTTGAACTCAAAGATCCTAGGATCTTAATCTCCAGTGCTATTTACAATTGACTTGAACTCAGGAACACTTAGGTTCAAATCCTACCTCATATCCTTATTAGCTATATCATCCAAGATAAGACTCTTATATTCTCTGGATCTCGGTTTCCTCAATTGTAAAATGAAATATTATGTTTAGATAATGCCTAAAGCCCCTTCCAATTTCAAGTTCTATGTGTTTGAGACTTCACCATGATTTTTATAGCAGTTGTGTAAAATGGACAAAGAGGGTATTATCACTAAAGAGTCATGATAGGCAGCTAGGTGGCACAGTGACCAGAGCACTGTGCCTGGAGTCAAAGAAGACAGGAGTTTAAATCTGGTCTCAGATACTAGCTGTATGGCCCTGGGCAAGTCACTTAACCTTGTTTGCTTCAATTCCTCATCTGTAAAATAAGCTGGAGCAAGAAATGGCAAACCATTCCAGTATTTTTGCCAAGAAAACCCCAAATGGAGTCACAGAATTGGCCATAACTGAAAATGAATGAATAATAACAACAGTTGGAATGAACTCAAGCAGTTCTTTCTTCTGAATTTTTTATTGTACCATTGAGATCAAACACTGTCACATTTTTTATGTTTTAAGGTTTATATGTGCTTTCCTCACAACTTAGAGAAGTAGAACAAGTATTGGTATCCCTATTTTACATATGAGGCAAGTAAGGTCCAGAGAGGCTCAGGTCCCCAAATGGGACTTGACCAAAGTCATAGAGTGATGAAATAGCATGGCTGGAATTTGAACACAAGACTTCTTATTCAAAATTCAGTGTCTCTTTTTTTTTACTGCATTATTAGTGAGTCTGGGACTATTAGGGATTAAATGACTTTTTTTTTTGGAGGGGGGAAGGCAAGGCAATTGAGGTTGAGTGACTTGCCCAAGGTCACACAGCTAATTACATGTCAAGTGTCTGAGGTCGGATTTGCACTCAGGTCTTCCTGGCTCCAGGGCCAGTGCTCTATTCACTGTACCACCTAATTGCCCTGATTAAATGACTTTTTAAGGTCAATGGGATTCAATCCCAGGTCCTCTGAATATAGTAGAGTTCCCATATTCTAGAATGAGCTTATGACCATGTTGTGTTCAATAAATGCTTGCTGCATCTAATAGCAACACCACACAAACAGAAGTCAGTCAGAAGGGATTTGTATGTTATCAGGAATATCTCCAAGCTCACTTTTAGGGTACACAAATAGACTTGGATCAATTACAAATGGGTTTCTGCGACACCAGACCCCAAATTATCCAGAAAGTACTGTAGGCTTGTGATATAGTATCTCTCCGATCCTATTTGTTCTAGAGCTGTCTTGTAAACGGGGACTGTCTTCCATCTGGCTACCCAAAGGGCCAAGGACACATACTTCTCTTGTGGGAAGAGGTGGGGATTGTTAGAGGAAGTCAAGCTACCTTATTTCCCTGATTACAGATCTAACTTTTGACTGTGTGCTCTTTTTAGTAATTGGGTGTAACCCTGGGAGCAATAAGTAAGTTTCACATGCAAAGCTGACTGAGCTAATGAGATATGATAAACTGGGCAACAGCTTGGCCCTATGCCCCTATCTCCTTCATGCCATATCTTCCTTATGGAACAGTTTTCCTCTCCAAAGTCAGAAGAAAATAATCCTAGGGCATGCATAAAAAGATTTTTTCCAGATGATTCTTCACCTGGCAGCCCACCCTGCCTACATATATATCCAAGTACTTCAATCACAAAATCATAAAATAATAGAAAACGAAAGCTGAAAAGGACTTTAGAAGCCATCTAACTTATACTTGAAAAGAATCCCTCCTATAATACACCTGACAGTCATCAGTCAGTCTCACCTTGAAGAACTCCAGTGACAGGATGGCCCATTCCACTTCTGGACAACCTTAATTGTTAGGAAGTTTTCCTACTATCAAAATTAAATTTGCCCCTGAAAATTCCACTCGTTGCTTCTTTTTCTGCCTGCTAAGGCCAAACAAAACACATCTAATCACTTTTTCACATGACAGGCCTTCAACATTGAACACAATGATTCCCCCAGAGTTTTCACCTCTCCAAGCTAAACGTTCCCAGTTTCTTCAATTTCTCCTCACAGGACACGGATCCAAGGCATTTCATCACTCTGGTTACCTTCCTTTTGGATACGCTCCAGGTTATTGTTCCTTATCCTAGCCCCCTGAACTACACACAGTACTTCAGATAAAATCTGATTAGGGTAGACTCCTGAGTCTCTGTTATAGTTGGTGCTTAATAATTATTTGTTTAATTCATGAGTTCAATTAAAATGACCTCTCATGATATTTGTCTGGAAGTATATGGAATGTGTTGGTGTTTACACAGCAGCAGTTCTCCCAGAACACACCCTCTCCATTGAGCAAGCTCTATTGTACTTGTCAGTTGCTGAAATGACTGATGTCATCCTTGTGGGCAGGATAAGTGGTGCTGGCATAAATCCTAAGTAGCTATGTTTCATTCCCCACCACGGCCATTAACTAACCCAGCATGACAGATGTTTTTTGAAGGAAGCTCTAGTTCTGAAAATGATATCTATTTATCAATTTTTTAAAAAAGGGGGTGGGAGGGTGGTTAGGGAGGACTAGCTGCTTAATATAATACATGAATAATAATAACAAAAGCTGGTGCTTTAAGGTTTGCAAAATGCTTTGCATATGCTCTCTCATTTCATCCTTACAAGAATCCTCTTAGATATTATCATTAGACCCATTTTTCAGATGAGAAAAAGAAAGCTGAGAGAGGTTAAATGACTTGTTCTGGCTCACAAAATTAGTACATGACTGAGACAGGATTTAGACTCAGATCTTGTGGACTTTATATCCACTACAACACATGGATATTATGAGTCCTCAAGAAAACCCTTCAGTGCTCAACTGGGACTTCAGAGGTCAAGGCTGAGAAGCCCTGGGGTTTATACAAATAAGTAGAGATCATAATGTAGTAGGAATAGAAAAGGTGTTTTTATTGTTTCTACACCCTTTTCAGATGACTTTCTCAGGCCATGTCAGTCTGAAAAACAGGAAAAAAAAGCTTGGATGACCACTTGTCAGGTGTGCTGTTGAGGAGACTGTTGATTTTTGATGAGAAGCCCACCAAGGTCCTTTCTAACTCTGAAATTCTGAGAATCTGTGAAAAGCAAAAGAGACATTTCATTTATTCACTCACTCACTTGTTCATTCATTCATTTAATAAGTATTTATTTAGTCCCTGCTTGTGTGTAGTGCCACATTACTCCTAATTATTCCTATGAGGGGGAAAGAAGACTTAACCAAGAGAATAAGTGTGATCTAGTGGAAAAAGCTATGTATTTTCAGTTAGAACAGCCTTATTATCTCTCACTAATCAGCAGGGCAAAACCTCTCTTTTATTAGTCCTCTGTGCCCTTGGTTATGCTTCTTCTCAACTCTGAATGCTTTTATCCAAATCTTAAATTATCCTTCATATTCTAACTGAAGACTTTCCTTTTCCATAATCCTCTCCTGATGACTTTGTCCCACACAAATATCTCCTTCCTCTGACATCTTTGTAGCATTTACTGACTTTACTGAAAGATATAGTACTTAATTATACCTTCTTACTTCTACATCAAAAGAACTCTGATTATATCAGTGCAAGTCCTCTCTCCACCCACTCAGATCAAATCCTTCCATGCTTTAGTGGATGGTTTTGTGAATTGCTACGGCCAAAAAATAATAATAATCACCTGGCAGCCAGCCTCCTGATGTGACCATCCAATCTTTGACAAGGACTCACACTCTGACACCAGCCCACTCAAAGCCTTTGGAGCTTAGTAGAAGAAATCTGTCATGGATTACATTTCTTTGGCAAAGTCTGTAGAATTCCAAGGCTACTTCCATGGCAGGATGAACCACTGGATGATGAATTTATTGGAGAATATTCCTTTAAAGATATTTTTCCAATAATAACAATAATACATATGCGTACACACATGCATATATACATATGTACATTATATATGTGGCATAAATGAATGTTTGTAAAGTGTTATATATATTATCTCATGAGAGCTCACAAAAACATATGCAGAGTATACTGTTAATTGACTTTCTTTTATGGATGAGAAAGCTTTGACTAAGAACATTTGAGTGGCTTAGCTTTAGTCTTTTTTTTTTTTATAAGCAATCAGGGTTAAGTAACTTGCTCAAGGTTACACGGCCAGTTATTTCTGGGTGTGGTGCTGAGTATCTGAGCCCAGATTTGATCCCCAGGTCATCCCGACACTGGAGCCAGCGCTCTTACTCACTGAGCCACCTGGGCGCCCCTTTTGCTTTAGTCTTAAAGGAGAAAAGAACCTGAGACAGGATTTGAAGTACTTCTTCTGGCTTTATGTCTAGTGTTCATTCCACTATCCCATATAGCCTTTCAATGTCCTTTGTTGTTAGTAGGAATATTCCTCTGCAGAGGATTTAATTATATTATTTATTTTATTTTGATTAGTTGTTGCATTTGTGCTACTCTCCTCTCTCCAACCGAAGAAACTGGGTATTTTTGCTTCTTTTGTATTTGTTTATTTAGTGCTTTAGTATAGTATATATCAATAATGTAATTATGGCTCAGTAATTCCTTCTGATTGCTTGTTTTCTCATCTGAAAAATGAAGGAGGTGGGTTCCACTAATACATTTTGGGTTTCACAAGGTTCCTTTCAGGTTCAACATTCTATGATTCATTTATAGATTGATGTGGTCATTGAAGATGGGAATTTTCCAAATGGGGAAAATCAGATACTACATTCTAAAAAGTACACACCTAGCTATTTCGAAACTTGGTTCATATTAATTTACATGCATTTTATCTGTCATATTTTTGAGGTAAGAATTATTGGAGGGACAGATTAGGAAAGGCTGGAGGGAATATTAAAAAGGGAACAGGAAGATCAACTAAAATGGTGCATTATCAGGAAACAGGGCAATCTAGCTCCTTTGAAATTTACTCCAGTAAAGACCTTCAAAAAACATCAGATTGAGTAATGATCAGAAATCTAAGGAGAAATCAGAAGAAGTTATGTCTACAGGAAAAAACCACAAATCTAATCATAAATTCACAGGCAAGTGACTAGGGCAGGAAACATGGAACAGAGGTGGGCAAGGATATGAAGTCAGGTTCTGGGTCTGCAGCAGTGTTGATGTGATCATGGAGAGGAGGTTGGGCTCTCAGCTTCAGCTCCTGAGTACAGAGGGTATGATGCTGGCACTCTAAACATAGAGAGAAGACCTCAGATACAGGGCCACAGCATTATTGCTCTAACCCTAGAGGAGAGAACTCAGACTTTGTTTCTGGGAACAGAAAAGTCCATAGCACTGTTAGTCTAAACCAAGAGAGGATTTCAGAGCCAGACTGTAGTGGTAGAAGATGGATCCAGTGAAGTTGTTCCAATCCAGAGAGGGTATCATGGAGCCAAAATAATGGGAGCAAAAAGACTTGTATCACTGTCTCTCCAACCCTAGAGGGGGATCTTGCTTAATAAATACTTGTGGATTGACTGGAAATTTTCAAGACACAAGAAAAAGTTATGGTGATAATAAGGAAAAGGGGGAGTGACTATGGAGACTTATGTAGCTATATAAGGCACTCACGATCAATTCAGATTGTCAATAACAACATATGTATAGAAGAGGAAAACAAGGATATGTAATTGGGAGATGAATACTACAGAGTAACTCAGGCTTACAAAAATAGCACTAGGATACTGAAATCTGAATGAGCTGAGGTTGACAGTGAATATGAAGGAAAATTAAATTTTGGTTTATTTGTAATTATGTTATATAAAAGAGGAGGCTCAAAGAAATGGTGGGATGGGGTAATTGGAAGGAATGATAATAAATTTATTTTTCTGTTTCCATTTGATTTTCCCAAGAACAGTATGTTTCTATTGGAATAGATAATAGTCAAACAGGAGGTAAATTAAAAATGTGAAGACATCACCTAGTTGCCACTAGGTGGTTGAAGGTAACAATCTGTTATGAGCTACATTTTAGAGTAGCAACAGAACATCTGTGATATTTGAAAGATCTTGGAGATTGGGAGAGGTATCATAAGATTGGAGAAGAGCAATTTTAAAAGTTGGCAGAAGTAGCTCCTGGCCATTAAATTGTATTCTATTTTTAGAAAAATTATAGATATGATATTGAAACTATGGCTTCTAAGTATTTTGAATAGGGGGAACAACAGTTACTTAAAGGCAACAAGGCTTCATCAAAATTAGATCATGTTAGACTAACTACATTTTCTTTTTTACCAGTGTAATTAGGCTGTTAGAGGACTGTTTTAGACATAGCAAAATTAAATGTCATCAAAACATTTGAGAGATGGAGTCCCTGATATTACAATCAGGTGGATTTGAAAATAGTTGTGTGATTGTGCCTTTGTCAAATTAGAGGAATATCTGTAGTGGAGTAGTCCAGAAATCATTCTTTGGCTTTGTGTTATTTAACATAGTAGATAATGATTTGGATGATACATAGCAAGGCAAGTCACATTTGCAGATAATGATGCAAAGTTGAGAATGATAGGGAGCATGTTGGATAAATGAGGATACAATCATAGCTATGGACAGACTCAAACAATGGGCCAAATCTAATAGCATAAAATTTAATAAAGATGAGGAAAAAGTTCAAGCAAGCATTTATTATCTATTATGTGTCAGACACAGTGTTAAGAACTAGGGTTACAAGGAAATCAGTTTTATAAGTATAGAGCAGTGAAGGTGTGTCTAGACAACTGTTCCTTTTAAAATGATTTTGGGATGGGGGAGGTTATTGCATTGGAAAGTCAATATGAGTGAACAGTATTACATGATAACCCAAAGCTAATTGTGCAAGACTCCATTAATCAAAACATAGTATCCAGAGTAAAGACAATCATACACATTTTGTGATATTTGCCCTGGTAAGGCCACAACTGGACTATTGTGCTCAGTAACTGGCACCACATTTTAGGTATAAAGTGAGGGATGTGCTGGGGCCACCTTGACCTGGACTGTTATATTTTCAGCGTGAGAGTTTACAATTTGGAAATTGGCAAATCCTGCAAAATGCCATGATTTATTGTTTTGATTGTCTAGGCTTAAGAATGTGATGGAGAAAATGTTAATAATGCAGATGAAACATTATAAAATGTGTTGTGTACAGTTTTGTTTTTGTTTTTTTCCCTGAGAACCAGCTATTAAATATTTACCAGGACACCCCTAGATAAAATAGATAAGCTGCAGATTCCATAAACCATCACCTAGGAAGATGAGGACTTGAGATAGTGTTATATAAAGACCTTTTGAAAGAACTATGAATAGTTAGCCTGGAGAAAAGAAACTTTATGGGGCATGATAGCTGTATTCTGATGTTTGAGTTTATCAATTAAGCAACCAATATTTTAAAAATGCCTACTGTGTACTACTAAGTCCTAGGGAAAAAAGAAATGGGGAAAAGCTGTCCTTACTCTCAAAGATCCCATACTGTTTTGTGGAAATGGGTAGACAATGTGACAACAACCACATACAAACTCCACACACATGCATGTATTCACATATACAAGTACGCACATATATATGTAAATGTATGTATATTATGTGTGTATACATAAATGTATATATTTATATACACATACATGTCACAACACAATATATGTATATAACAAACATGCATGTATACTACTTATGGCACATATACATATCTGCTTTTTATTTATACACACATATATGTATACATACACACAGAAGAAGGGGATATATGAAGATTAAGGAGAACTGCAAGGGAGAAGGGAAGGAAATCTGCATGTATGTAGCATTTATTGCATGTCAGACACTGTGCTGTGCTTTATAAATATTATCTCAATTGATCCTCACCACAACCCTCAATTGATTTTATACCCATTTTATAGTTAAACAAATAAGTTAAGTGACTTGCTTAGTGTCTGATCTGGATGGAAACTCAGAACTTCTTGACTCCTGGTCCAGCACTCTATCCATTATGCTATCTAGCTTCATACATACATGCATGAATGCACGCACACACATACAATAATACAATACACATATGTATATGCATACATATACACACATATACATACATATATATGTATATGATCTTCTTGCAAAAAGTGAAGCTTTAGCTGAGACTTGATGAAAGCCAGGGAACCTAGGAGATGGAGAACAGGACAGAGAGAGTTCCAGCATGTGAAAATGTTGATTGTCAGGAGATGTAATGTTGTGTGTGAGGTCAGAACTATCATGTAGAAAAGGGACCTTGCTCATTTTGCTAGTCACTAGAAGGAAGAGCTAGTAGAAGCTGTATAGAGGCAGATTTCAGGAAATCACTCTCTAAGAATTAAAGTTATGCCAATGGAATGAACTCCCTAGTACAATAGTAGGTCCCACTCTTGGAGGTTTTTAAGAAAGCTGGGTGGCCACTTCTTGAATAAGCTGTGGAGCGGATCCTTGCTCAGGAATGGGTTCAACTGGCTCTGAATTTTTCTAATTCTGGAAGTCTGTTATTCCTTAACAAGAAGTCTTATGGGCATTCCTGAGTAATAACTTGGGACTCACCATCTGATGAGCACTGTTTAGATTATTTTCCCTTGAGTGCTCATGATTTAGTTCTCCAGACATTTTCTTTACTTGGGATTTAGGATATTGTTTCACAGTTGTCAAGAAGAACTTTCCAAAAATGTTACATAGAACGCTTTCTCCCTTACTCAACATGTACCAGGGTTGATAGTACACATCATTGCTGCATTTGTCACAAGAAATGATAACAGTAAATCAAATTTACATAGCCTTGTAGTTTACAAAACTTCCCCTCATCACAGCTCCATGAAGTAGACAATAAAAAGTGTTATTAGTCCCATTGTATTAATGAGTAAACTGAGAATCAGAGAGGTTAAGTAATTTGCCCAAGGTCATATGCTAGTAAGTGTTGGCACTAAGCCTGAAATTGATGTCTCTGACTCCAAATCCATCACTCTTTTCACTATTACATGCTGCTGTCTCACTAAGATCATTTGTTTTAAAATGACATTCACAATTTTAGTTCATACCACATTTGAATACCTCATTCTTGTTTTTCTTAGTCTAATTCCTGAGTGTATTATGGTTTTTACATCTTCTAAAAGAACTTTAGCAAGTAAAAAGTTTATGTACTTTAGATTAAAAGAAAGATTATGCATTCCACTCAGTCCTCTATGAAGAAGAGGCAGCCCCTGAGCAAAGGACTCTGGCTGAAGCCAGAATCTGGAAGCTTAGAAAACCATAGGGAAGTTCCACCATTTTGTGTCAAACTACCTCTAGTAGTGACCAACAGAGACCAGTGGCCCAATGGAGCCATGATGAACAGTAACCAGGTAATACTGGCAGAGAGCAATGCCCAGGTGAGATTATGTATTGGGCAGAGGTGTTGAGTCAGTCAGATAACATGTCACATGATCTGAGTGAGGAATAGGTCTAGTGAAAGCAGTATGATTATGGTTTATTGGTAGCCTTACAGCGTCCCTGGCATGAATGTTCCCTGGCCACACATATTCCCTATATAGGTGCCTCTTTATTTGACTTTCCCACTGCTAGTATGTAAATTTGTAGGAGAGAATTTCTCAGTTTTATGTGGGGAGGGGAATGTTTTATAGATACTTTAATTACCATGTTATTTTATAATATGCTTTTGATTTGAACTAATTGTGTGTTCTGAATGACTAGAAAAGTCGACACATCAGTGGAGACTTGTGATTTTTTTTTTGAGTTGATGTGAATCTACAGAGTATCTTTAGCTTGGGGCTTCCTTGCTGCAGATCCTGAATGCAATTATAAGTTGGAGGTGTCTTTGAGTACAACATTTAAATTTGTGCTTGACCTAGTCTAATATGTAGTATTTGGGAAACAATATTGCTTTGGTAATTCAAATCAACAAATATTTGTTGGATACTTAATATGCACCAAACATGATAATGCTCTTGGAGATAGAAAGATATAGTCGCTTCCCTCAAGAAGTTTTGCATCCAGTAGAAGAAATAACAAATAGATTAATTTTTAAATAAAGTATAATGCATTGGGTAGAAGTACTGTTGGAAAGGCATAGACAGAGTGCTATCAAAGCAAAAAATAAATCCCTGAAGAATTGGTGGCATTGAACTGTGCCTTGAGGAGTGGGTAGGACTTAGAAAAGTGGTGTGAGAGGGAACATTATATATGGAGGGAACAATGTGAGCAAAGGCAGGGAGGTGATAAAGCTTGGGTTATATCAAGAGGACAATATCCAGCTTAGCTGGAAAATTCATCTAATGAGGAGGCAGGTAGTGGGGAATATGGTTGAAACATTAGATTGGAGGCAGATTAAGAAGAACATTGAATGTCAAACACAGGAATTGAGACTTTATTTTGTGGGCAATGGGGTGCCCTAGAAAGCTTTTAAAGGGGAAAAAAAAGAAAAAAATATAGTAAGGCTCTGGAATATTTTAATTCCATAAATTTCCTTTTTATAAAAAATCAATTTCCAGTTGTTATTTTTAGGTAGGTTAAAATATTTTTACCAGTATCATGGAAGATTTTAAAAGCCTAGGAGAATAAGTATTGCCTTTTCTTCATAATGTTTCCTCTGGCAGGAGGGCCATTGAATTTCGGCTTTCTTTCCTTTTCCTTCACTAGTATCAGGTTCCTAGGGCTCTAATTACATTCACTTCTCTTGTGTATGAAAGCTTGACTCAAAGCCAAACAGAGAACAGGGGAGAGCTCAGTTTTGGTTTACTTGAAACTCTTTTGTAACTATATTTATTTAAGATGAAAGGACTCTGTTCCCTCCTGCTGCGCTTGCCTGCCTTGGGAAAAAGCAACTGTCAACCCAAGATGGAGAAAGGCCTCTGAGAGCCTGAGGCAAAGTTTGGACATTGTAAACCCCAGTGAGTTACTGCCCATTGTTATCTTTGGGAGCTCCTGTAACTCATGCCCTTTATTTACACCCACCTCCAATCATTATCTACACACAATGCAAAGCAGAATTTCCTGCATTAACATATATGCATTTAGTTAAAATTAAAAAACAAACAACTGAGATGACTGTCTGCCTGTCTCTCTTATGTACCCAGAGTCCCAGCTCTGCTAACCATTGTGAATGCTGAGTTTAAAAGTTGCCAGTGACTGCCTTCCTAGGTACCGTGTTTCCCCGATAATAAGACCTATCCCGAAAATAAGCCCTCCCCTTACTGTGTAAGATTCCTCTAAAATAAGCCCTCCCCCGAAAATAAGCCCTATTAAGATTGCTACTGTAGTGAAGGTGATCCCCTGCGCTACACGCTACATTACAGTACCCTCTGTATGCACCGTCCCCCCCCCCGTGAAACGCACGCCGCGCTCCGAGCTGCATCCAATCAGATCTGCAGCAGTGAGCGCGTCATCCTGTTCTTCCCCAGTGATTTGCTTATTGAATTAAGGTACATTTTTTTGTTCACATTTACTTGTTTATTAAAATTGCTGTCAATGTTCATTAAAATAAGCCCTCCCCTGAAAATAAGCCCTCTGGTGTTTTTCTGTCCAAAAAAATTAATAAGACAGTGTCTTATTATCGGGGAAACACGGTATGTGCTTCTGGTTACTTTTCCAAAAGGATCATGGGATTGTTGATTTGAAATAGAAGGTACCACAGAGAGCATCTAGTCCAACCTTCTCATGAAGGCTGAAGAAACTGAGATTCAAGAGGTTTAGGTGACTTAACCAGGGTCACACAACTACATTCTAGACAAATTATACATTCTTTCAATTGTCTTTCAGTGAAAACACAAGCTGGGTGAAGACTCGGTTTTATATACTAGCTGGAATGGGGACCACATTGAGAGGTAGGGTAGGATTTCATCTCCAAATACCTCAACTGCCAGGAGGAAGTCCTTCCATTACTCACTTCATGAGTTATGGCATTGTAATCCCTTGTTAGAAGACAAATTTAAATATGACGTTAATATATAGTAGAGAAACCAAGATAATGAACAGTTGTGAAGCTAAAACAAAGAGGAAAATGTGAAGGATTGAGAAAAAGAACCTGGAATAAAGAAGCCTTGAGAATGTGTGTGGGGGGTGGAGGGGTGTTAACTATCTGAAAGTGTTTAAAGGACTGCCATGTGAAAAATTAATTACACATATCCAGTGTTTCTGAGGAGGTCAACACTAAGACCAGTGAGTGGATAGATTTTACAATGAGGCATATGATAACTCAAGGAATCAAGGAAAGGCTTTTTAATAAGTAGACCTCTCTGAATAAGGAATGTATTGCCTTGTGAGATAATGATTTTTCTTGTATCTTGAAGTTCTCAAATAGGGGTTGTGTGTAAACTTTCTTTCTGGGTAATAGAATCTTAATGTTGAGAAAGATGTTAGCTACCATCTTCTCCACTTCTTCTCCCAGGAACTCCCCTCACAATCCCATTTCCCCACAAAATAGCCTTTTGAGTGCCTGTGGGACCATTTTTTTCTTTGGACCACTCACATTGAACTAGAAACTGCTTCCAGTCTAGGCACCTCTGACTCAGAAGAAAGAACATTTAAAAAAAAATTCAATAGACTTATTACCCATTAATTGTTGTTGTTGTCGGTACTTAGTTCTCTAAGAGGACCAAGAGCTGTGCAAAGTCATCAGCCTCATTCTCTCCTCCAGAGTCATCTGAGTCCAGTGGCAAGACATAGGTCAGGACAACTGGAGAGGACCCCAGATTCAATGGGAGACCTTGGCCTTTTTAAACTAAGGTCTTTCCCAGGTCTCAATTTATCTGAATAATTGTTGCACAACTGGGCAACAAACAATCAGTGATTTAAGGCTAGGTAAGAAATGAGCCCAAAGATGGCCTAGTTTGTGTACTAAAAAAAAAATCAAACTGAGGGAAGACCCTCAGTATTTCTGGCCAGAACAGAAACTATTTACACTCACTCTGAGCCATCAAAACCCTAACAATGACCAAGTGAGGCTTGGGCTGGGATCTATTGTTGGTCAGTCAATGAGAGCCAGATTGATTTGGGTTTAAGGCCTGGTTACCCATTAATACCTTGGCATGAAAGATGATAGGAGAAGGTGTTAGAGTGGATAGTGGTGAGAAGAGGGGTATGTGAGATGATGTGTTCTTGCAGAACTGAACTGAAATGTAGACCTTCTTGCCTGGACTTGACTGTGGACGAAGTTTTCTGAATTGTGAAGGCTGTTAAATAACATGGACTGGAAGAAAGAAAACTGACATAGTACCTACACCACTCAGTTGTTGTGATGCCCAAGTAGCATTCTATGTGTGAAGTATTTTGCAAACTTTAAAGCCTTATATAAATGTTACTAATTATCAGCTCCATTGTCATCAGAAAGAGTAAGATTAGCCTCTGAGGTAAATAACTCAAGATCAAGGCCAGTCACATAATGTCTTTGAGCCTCAGTTTCTTTTCCACAAAATGCAGCTGATATACTTAAATGATCTATTTCACTGGGTTAGGGTAATTTGAGTTCTGTGAGTGCGTATCACATTAACTTCTGTCTCATAGAAAGGTATTCGGGGTCTAAAATGTTTACAATGAGGGAGTAGGGATCTAGAAAGATCCAGAAGATGATTTGTTCTCCAGGAGGGCAGAATATCAAGAAGTCTTGCTCAGCCAACGCAGACATCATAAAGGATCTAGGTACTTCGGGTGAAATGTATTTTTTTTTATTTTAAACTTTAAAATTGTTTTCTTTTTTAATTAAGAAACATCTATTTTGGGGCGGCCAGGTTGCACAGTGAGTAAGAGCACCGGCTCCAGTGTTGAGAAGACCTGGAGATCGAGTCCCGGGCTCAGACACTTAGCATCCACCTAGAAACACCTGGCCATGTAACCTTGAGCAAGTTACTTAACCCCGATTGCTTTAAAAAAAAAACCATCTATTTTCTTTTCATCCCACTTCCACTCACCCAAGTTGACAAAGAAAAAGAAAACTCTTGAAACAAATATGTATCGCCAATCAAAATAAATTTCCACATTGGCCATGTCCAAAAAATATATGACTCGCTTACCACAGTATATTACTTCTCTGTTAGGAGGTGGGTAACATGCTTCATTATCAGTCTTCTGGAATCATGGGTGCTCATTGAATTGATCAGAGTTCTCAAGTCTTTCAAAGCTGTTTTTCTTTACAATATTGTTATTGTTTATACCATAAATTCTTTTCCAGGTTCTGCTTGCTTTATACTTCACCTATTCATACAAATCATCACAGACTTCTCTGAAACTGTATCTTTCATCATATCCTAGATAACAATAGTTTTCATGACAGTTTGGTTAACTTGTTTCCAACTGATTGGCACCTCCTTAGTAACCAATTAATTTTGCCAACACAATAAGAGCAGCCATAATTTGTTTTGTACATATGCCTTTCCTTTGCCTTTGATATTTTTAGGAACATAGGCCTGTAGTGGTAGACTTAGAGATGCATAGTTTAGGATATTTTGCAGTATGGTTCCAAATTGCTTAACAGAATGACTTGACCAGTTTTCAACTTCACCAACAGAGTATCTATGGGCCATTAGTTTCCCAGTCCTTCCAACATTTGTGATTATTATCTTTTTGTCAGCTTTTTCAATCTGATGGGTGTGAAGTAGAACCTCAGACTTCCTTAAATTTGCACTTCTCTGATAATTAGTGATTTGGAGTATTTTTTCCTCCAAAATGGCTATAATTTCTTGGATTTCTTCCTTTGGGAAATGCTTATATGATATGCTATGACCAATTTCCAATTGGAAAACAGGACTGGGTCTGTTATTCTTTCTAGACTCGTCAGAGTTATTTTGAGGGAGAGCTGAGCTATACTGATTCCTCTTACTCTGATATCTTGGATATTGTCAGCAAGGTGTAGTAAAAATAAGTGTTCATTAGTTCCAAATGTAATGAATCTTCTACTATATCATATTGAAAGAATCAGGAAAGACGGATAAAAAAGAGTAAGTGAAAATTTTGAGCAAATGTGTTTTTTTTTAAGAGCATAATATGTTGGGTAAATCATTGGACTCTCAGTAAAAAATGTTGAGGATACAAAGAAAGGCAAAAACAGTAAAAAGACAACTGGTCAATAGAGAAAACGCGCTCTCTACGTCTGTAGAGGTGCCCGCGCTAAGGATATCACAGAAATGGAAGCTCAAAGAGAAAGCGCTAGACGTGTGGTTGGTTGGTTTTGAGGGAGGATTTAGAAAGCAGCCTGTAAAAGGGGACATCTGAGCTGAGCAGAGTTGTGAAAGAATCCATGGCATCTAGGAGATAGAGGTCAGAAGGGAGATCATTCTAGGCAAAGGCAATAGCTAGTGAAAAAGGTGAGGGCTCAGGAGATTGAGTATGGTGTATGAGAAGAACAATATAGCCATTGGAGTCCATGGAGTGTGGGATGGGGATTATGGTGACATGGTCAGACCTGCGTTCTAGGAAGTTCTCTTTGGCAAGTAACTAGAGGAAGGAATGGATGGAGTGAGGGGAGATTCAAGACAGGAAGACCGATTGGAGGAGTCTGTTGAAATAGTCTACATGAGAGGTGATAAGGGCCTATATCAGCATGCCAACTGTACAGGTAGAGAGATGGGATTTATATGAGAGGTAGTGCAAAGGTAGAAATGACAAGACTTGGCAATAGATTGATTATCTCTGGTGAGTGACAGGGAAGAGTTAAGGATAATACCTAGGCTGTGAACTTGGGTACCTGGAGTGGTGGGTTGGAGAAAAGGTAATATGTTCTGTTTTGGGTTTATTGAGTTTGAGATATCCTCAAAATCAGTTGGTGATGTAGGATTCATTATATAGATATGAGAATCAGCCAAGTGGTAAAAGGCAATATTTAGAATGCAACAGGTAGTATTTATTATCAAAACAAGAAAACATTCCTTGCTCAAGGGCAAGAGACAAGAGGAAGAGAGTAAATCTTTTTACAATTGTGAAGCATAGCTTCAAGGTCTCTCATCCAAGGAGAACAATTAGTTATTATGACAGTGAATGAAGAATGTATTTTTTTTTTGCCTTTTGGAGAGCAATTGGGGTTAAGTAACTTGCCCAAGGTTACACAGCTATTTTTTTTGTGTGGGTGTTAAGTGTCTGAGGCTGGAACCAAACTCGGGTCCTCTTGACTCCAGGGCCGGTGCTTTACTCACTGTGCCACCTCGCTGCCCCTGAAGAATGTATTTTCACAGAGAATTTGAGGACTTTCAAATATTAGGCCACTTGGTACTTGTGGGGATTTAATTTGTTGTCCTTCAAACTAGAAGGACATCACTATGTCACCGTCAAAGTACAGCGTCACTGTGGCTGATTAGACTAATACAAGACCAGAGGGCTCTACCAAAGTTTGGGCCCAAATAATCCATATGAACATTTAGAATGGAGATATCTCTAAATATGTATAGTCTTTTTAACTACTACAATTCTTTGTTCATAGAGCGTAGTGCTTTCTTTGATGTGGGCATGTCATGCTGGGAGGTTCTAAGCCAGTGTCTCCCATTTCTCACAATGGCTTCCAAAGTTCTTTAGAGAGACCTTGAGAGAATGAAATGTTGTAATTGTTTTCCTGATTTAGGAAATAGAGGTAATATTATGGAATCTTCATTGATTAAGGTTACCAAGGTCATCATTCTTGAAAATCAGTAAGCCTTATTGAACATGTTAAAAATGGATGAAGAAAACATAGAAAATATCAACTTTTTAGTTTGCTTTTATAAACAAAGCCCAGGTAGATTCTTTTCCTGTTATAACTTCTCTTAAAATTAAAAATTCTGATAAGTGGAAGGGTCAGATTGATTCTATTGTGGTTAATCAAGGTTCTAATGTATCAGGGACACTAGGGGGAAGGGAGTCCATTGTTACTATTTTCTCTCTGGAAGAAAGACAGGGTGCTTTAATTGCATTAATATTTTAAAAATAATAACAGTAATAGCCACCTACATTTATAGTGACCTAAAGTTCACAATGTACTCTATCCATCATAATTTGTGAGATATCATCCTAGAATTAAAGAATATTCAAGCTAGAAGGCATTCCAAGTGTCTTGATTCCAAATTGTAAATGAACAGGAGTCATCCAGTTTATACTTGCCGATCTGAAATGAAAGGGAAATGACTACTTCCTAAGGCAATCTATTCCATTTTTGGATAGCTGTGATGGTTAGGAAAGTTTTCCTTGAATCAAGACTATGTTGGGCTCTCTTCTTTCTATTTTTCTTAGTTCTGCCCTCTGGGACCAAGAAAACAAATCTTTTATGTGACAGTTTTTCGAGTGATTTTTAACTAAAGTAGAATGCTTTACATTTGTTCCTATTGCATTATATATAGTTTATTTTGGTCCATTATTTAAATATCTGGATGTATTTGTTGATACTGCCCAGAATGATAGCTATCTTGCACAGGTTTGTATCACCCACCACTTCTGTAATGATGCCATCAACAAGTCAAGTCAGTAAGCATTGTTAACCTCTTACTATTTGCCAGGAACTGTATTAAATGATGGGGATACAAATAACAAGAAAAAAGAAAGGCAGTCCCTTCCCTCAAGGAGCTTATGTTCTAATGGAGGAAGTCAGCACATAGGAAGGAGAGAAAAATCCACGATGGGGAATAGGGATAGGAGAAAGTGTCAAAGTCAGAGCATTGTGGCAAAGTCTCTGGAGTCAGAAGCAGAGCCAGGAGAAGAGTGAAGGCAGGCTGGCCTTAGCTCTTCCTCAAAAATGGAGGTTCCAGGATAAACTCACCAATAGGAAAGCAGGCAACAGGGGCAGAGGGATGTTTCAAGGTAAGAAAGCCATGGATGCTGAGGAAACTTTAAGGGTGGGAAGGCCTCTGAGGCATGATGGTAAAGCCTGTATAGAACCAGGACAATAATGAAGGATATCTAACTTGGTTACCATCTATGTTTTTATCCAAGTAATTAAAAATGAACATCCCAGGGATAAGGGCAGATGCCTAGGCCTAGGCCTCTCTACTAGAGACCTTCCCTCAAGTTGACATCTGGCTATTAAAGATAATTATTTGGTTCTAATGATTTAACCAGTTTCAAATCTACCAAAACCTGCAATTATCAACCCCGTATCTCTCCATCTTGTCAACATGAATACTGCTGATGATTTTACCAGATGTTTTGCTGAAATCCAGATACATGGACTCTATGGTGAAACACTCACCAATTAATTTATTAACTCTGTCAACCAGAGATGATGTTAGCCTGATTTGGATAATAGACCCATGCTGTCATGTAGCAATCACAGCTTCTCTTTTCACTTGCTTCTATACTATCTTAACTCTTCCTTCTATATTTGAAATTTAACCACACAAAGGATCAGTGACATTCTCTAGTTTACACAGCTAGCAGGTTCATAGCAGAGATGTCAATGGAACCCAGACCTCTGGAGCATTAGCCAAATGTATTTCGCCCCCAATGTAGCTCATTGTTTCTCTCTTGCTTAGATTTTCTGTTCCATTGCTGCATAATTACATGAGACTCCAATAGAGCAGATGTTGACGAGGAAGCTCATTTCTAAGTTTGTCTCTATGATAGTCTCTGTTCTATCCTCCAGTGTCCATGATGATGGGCAACACTGGACTTCTGAAGGGACAAGGCACAGGACAAACAGATGACTCATGCCAAGCTGCTGACCAACCATCAGGTTGGTGCCAAGATTCCAAGCATTTTAGGGTTTTGTGCTGTATTTGGGGGCACATTTCCTCTCTGTCTGCCTTCTTAGAGAGAGTTACTCTTTATGGCCCCAGATGATTTTCATTTTCTTTATGTAAGGAGGATCAGCAAATAATGCCTTTATGCCAACTCTGGAGGTCACCAACAGGAGAGAAGAGAAGGCAGAGGTCCAAAATGGCTTTACATTTGATATTTCCTGAAGATGAGTTTGACAGCTCTCTGGCCAAGCATCCCTCACAAAGGGATTGGAACAGTTGTGAACATGGCCCATCTGTGAGTGCCATATGGTGAGAAGATTCTTCACCAACAAGCAGGTATGAGCAGGTTGAGTCTTACCGCTGTCGACATGAGGGAGGACCAACTCTCTGGCTGGACTGCCCAGATGTCGCTACGTCAAATATTGCCAAAGAAGCTCTCACTGCAGGGATAATATTCACACATTTATATCCCTTCCACATCATGCCTCTTCCCATTGAGTTTTTGATAAATTGTAGGTTGGCATAAGAAATTAAATGGGAATTTTGGGGGAGTTTTGCAGAAGCTGCAGATGACAGGTGAAAGCCAGCAGGCGACATACTTGTAAAATGAAGGGGATAGACTAGATGGCCTCTAAAGTCCTTTACAATTCTAAATCTCCAATCATAATAATTGCTAATACTCTAAACATTCAAGTGTTAGCTAATTTTAAGTTTTGCAAAGTTCTTTGCAAATATTATTTCATTTTATCCTCACAAAAACACTGTCTCTCTGACAGAAACAGTGGGGATTATTATCTCCGTGTTACAGATAAGGAAACTGAGACAAACAGAGGTTAATGACATGCCTGGAATCACACAGCTAGTAAGTGCTGGAGACTATATTTAAATTCAGATCTTCTTCACTCCAGGTCTAGCATTCTATCCGCAGGGCCAAGTAGCTGCCTATAATCCTATGGTCTTTTTTTTTTCGGTAATGCTATCTATGCTTTTTATTTCTTTAATTTATTTTGTTAAATATTTCTCAATTACAATTTGGGGGAGGCAATCAGGGTTAAATGACTTGCCCAGGGTCACACAGCTAGTGTTCAGAGAAGAGATTTGAACTAAGGGCCTCCTGATTCCAGGACTGGTGTTCTATGTACTGCGCCACCCAGCTGCCCTAATCCCATGGTCTTTTAACCCTATGATCCTATCCTTTCCCATGCTGTAGGGAAACCATGTTGACAGTATCAGAGTGGAGTAGCAAACACTTCATCAGAGAGATAGTGAGGTATGAGGTAAGTGAAATTTATAGCTCAAGCAATTTGCCTAACTACTGAGAGGTAGAGTAGTGGAACCATAAGAACACTAAATCTAGTTAGAAAACCTGGATCTGTTACTTATATTTATATCAACTTGGTCAAGTCATTTACCCTCACAGGGTTTGGTTAGCTCATTAGTTGGACTATGCTACTAACTAAAATTTGGTCAGTGATCCAAGCCAATATAGAGAGTAGCATAATCTAGTGGAAAACAGTGGATTTAGAATCTAAGGACTGACTCTTTCTTAAACAGTTTCCTCATCTGCAAATTTAAGGGGTAAATCTAAACAATCTCCATGGCACCAGCTCTCAAACTGGTGACTTATCACTCACAAAATGGGAATAATGATGTTTGTACTACCTACTTCTCAGGACTATTGTCAGGAAAACACTTTGTAAACACTCAAGTATTATATGAACATGAGTTATTTATATAGTGTGTACCTGGATGAAAATTCCAGCCATGAATAGCGACTAGGAATGGTGGTGGTAGTGATGGCAAATACAGCAAAATGATTACCAAGCTATATTGTCACAACAATTAAATCAGTATTAGTCACACATTAAATTAACATTAATTAAATAATGTTGTTATATATAATAATAAGCATAACAACAATTTATTTTTTTTTGCAAATGACCATTTAAATTAAAAAATAAATAAATAAAAAAATTTAAACTGCTCATTAGGCAGACTGACATACAAATCCAAACAAACTCTAGCCAAACCTCATTGCAGAAAGCTGCATCTAGCCTGTGGCCACCGGCCCCTCCGCCAGCTCAGCCCAGACTCCCAACTCGTGGCCCGTCCATCCACACGTGCGCGCCTTAGCTCCCGTTCTCAGCACCTAACATCCTTTCCTGCAGCATCTTCTCCAGCTTCACGCATGAGCCGCAAACTTGCAGATGCCGTCAGACAGCTTCTTCACGGTCATCTGGTCCTGGTCGTTGGTGCCAGCGGAAGGCCTTCTCCTCCAGGGGAATCTTCTCTAGGCTGCTGGCCTGGGCTTCCTGGACTCTGAGCACAGGTGTGTTTGGTGTTCTCTTTGAGCAGCTCCCCCAGGAGCTTGGGGGAGATGGTGAGATACTCACAGCCCTTCAGGGCCTAGACCTCGCCCACGTTGCGGAAGGACGCGCCCATCACGATCGTCTTGTAGCCAAACTTTTTGCAACAGTTGTAGATTTTGGTGACACTCTTCACGCCTGGGTCCTCCTGGGGCTCATAGGACTTCTTGTCTGTGTTTGCCACGTGCCTGTCCAACATGCGCCCCACGAATGGGGAGATAAGGGTTACGCCAGCCTCCGCACAGGCCACAGCCTGAACAAAGGAGAACAGCAAGGTCATGTGCAAGTGCACGCTGTGCTGTTCCTCCAGGATCTTTCCAGCCTGAATTCCTTCCCAGGTGGAGGCCAGCTTGATGAGAATGCGTTCTTTGCCGACACTGGCTTCTTTGTAGAGGTCAATGAGGCGGCAGGGCCCTTTGGACCATTTCTTCCTTGTCAAAAGACAGCTTGGCATCAACTTCTGTGGAGACCCGGCCCAGAATCTTCTTCAGAATCTCAGCCCCAAATAACACAAAGAGCTTGTCACTGGCATTCTGGATCTGTTGGTCCTGGGACCCCCAGAGCTTTTTTCCATAGGCAATGTCATCTTCTACCAGGTCCTGGTAGGCTGGCATCTGGACCGCGGCCAGGATCAGCGAGGGATTGGTGGTGGCATCCTGAGGCTTATATTCATCAATGGCGCGGAAGTTGCCCGTGTCTGCCACCAAGGTGGTGAAGCGCGGCAGCTGCTCCAGCGCCGACTCCATTCGGGGCCTCTTGACTGGAGAGCTGGAGGCCATGGCGCAGGCTGGGGGGGTCCAGGGGGGGGGGGGCGAGGGGGGGGGGGAGGGGGGGGGGAGGCGGCGAGAGCGAGGCATTAGCATATATGGACGTGGTTGGTGATCATTTCATAGTGTCTACCATCACTGCAGCCATCTCTACTCACCCTTTGTAGCAGGAATTTTAGTCAAGGTTCTCAGTATTAATAATAACATCTATTATATTCTTGGTGTGGAGAACTCCTCTTGTGGAAACTATTTGCACTGCTTATATATCTTCAGCAACTCATAGCATTGGAAAGTTACCTGAGCTCTCCAATTGACATGGTTGGGGTGATATTTCCATGGTTTCTGCAGAGACTGTGTATGTATGGCCCACATATGTGGGCCCTATAAAAAGGGCACCTTTGCAAGGGTACCTTGGTCAGACTAGTCTGGCAATGGTTAGACCATGCCTTCCTAGGCTCTCAGAAAACTGAGAAGCATGTGTCTTTTTGCCCCCACCAGAGTTTGTCATTCCCATTCTATAAGCCTGGATTCACTCAATTCCTTACGTCTTATCTGGGCATGGAGGTGAATGGTATATCAATGACCATGCCAGTAAATGGCAAATTCTACTAAGTTATGCTAAGTCTGAGAAGGCATCAGTGAGCCTGAGGACGGACTTTTTGTCTGTCATCTGAGGGCCAAAATGAGTTTGGGAGGCTCACCAGCAGGGGGCTGGACACTAGGTGATGATTTTTCTTTGACCACAACAAACTAATGAAGATGGCCTCTGCCTACTTAGCCAAAAAGGTCTATGATCTGCACCAGAAAGGAAGTGCCAAAGTGTCAAAATCAGGATTTTGTGAATTGGGAATGGCATGACTAGTAGCTGCTCATGTGTGGTACATATGTCTTGTGTGTTACAAATTAACTTATGGTGTAAATTTACCAAATTGAAGAGAAGTACCTACTTATCCTAGAGAGCAGTATGATTTGCTTAATGTGTGAGGGTGATACATGAAGGTAAATTTAAATCCTTGTAGGTGTTTTCTAACCCTCATACTCTAGAAAAAGGTACTTATGGGTACTTATTTAGGTGAAAACTTGTCTCTTGATTTGATGTAATAAATCTATGGCATTTTGATTGGTGTAATAAGAGCTTACTAAGTGATGACTAAACCACAGTGACACATTTATAATAGATCTGGAGCTGGAAGAACCTTGGAGTCCATCCAGTTTAACCCCCTGATTTTATGGAGGATACTGAGATCCAATAGAGTTAGTGAACTTGATCAAAGTCACATAGGTAATCAAAGAAGAGCCATGTTCTGCATCTAGGTGCTCTGAGTCCCAATCTAGAACTCCTTTCATATTGCTAATCTGCCTCACAAATTGAATTCAATAAAGTATGCATTTTTGGCACTGAGCACAAGGGGAGAAGGATATTTTCAGACTGCCCAGCCCTATGAAGGTATATCTTTTCAATTTCCATATTTCCATGATGGTCTGCTCAGTATGGAGTATATCATAAGATGCCCAAGAAATCCTTGGTAAATGACTTTGACTACAACTTTGGGAGGGTCCTCCACCTACCTTACTACCTACTTTTCCCTCCCTGGAACAAGACTGTTAGAGTTAAACAAGACCTTAGGGACACTCCAATTTGAGGAAATTGAGGTTCAAAGGATGTGATTTGCTCAAAGTTATACAAATAATTACTATAAGAGACTTGGCCTGTCTGACAGGTCAGTGCATACCAGTTGATTGATTAACCAATTAATGGGCTGGCACTTGCTAACTCAAAGAGCTAGAGTTGTTTCATCATTAGTAATCAGAATCATCAGCAATCACACAATCAAAACAATCCCTGGCATCTTTCTTCCTTTTGAGGTTCTCAGCTTCATTTGATTTTTCCTTGATATTTTCCATTTTGTTTGGCTGCTTACCATCACTTCAAGCAATCTTTTATCCTTGGGCATCCACCTGAGAATCAGGAATGATTTCATCGTCATTGTTTGTAAGAAACCCCTTTAGCATTTCAGCTTTTTACTGCCTATGGGTTGCTGTGGTCTGGCAGACAGTGCTTTTATGGTCTTTCTAAGATAGGCTGCTTAAAGTGGGGGGAGCTGGAATGACTTTCTCATTTTGTCAGTAACTTATTATGGGTTCATGGAAAAGCCACCTCAACCTTTCAGCATATTCATTCAGCATTCATTCATTCAGCATATCTCTATATTTTAGGATCACAGATTACAGATTTAAAGCAAGAAGTTACCGCACAGGTCATTCAGTCAATCCTTCTCATGTTACAGATAAGAAAACTGAAGTCCAAAGTAGTAAAATGATCTGTCCTAGGCCACACAGATTCTAAATAGGAGAGTCAGTATTTGAATCAATCTCCTCTGACTTTATTAAAATAATTTTATTTCCTTGCATCCTACTGCGTATTGGTTCTGAATGCAAGCATTCCATCTTGGAATGTTTTTGGAGATCTTCCTGTAAAAAAGAACATGTTGCAAAATCCTCGTAGCCTGAATTAAATGAAAGTGAAATAATTTTCTTGATAAACCTGGAGAACATCTTGTTCATTTAGGCAATTCAGACACTGAGTTTTTATGGGAATTTTTTAAAACCTAAATTATTTTTCCAAATTATTAAGTAGCCTAAATTATCTGGCTAATCACTCCCAGGCTTGTGTTTCACATGCAACGTAGTTATCTGGCCACTAAGTGTTACAGTAATGAATTTTTTATGGCTCGCTTCACTAGAGTCCACCAAAATTAATGAAGCTGTACTGCATGTTTGACAGGAAATGAAAGACTGAGTTGTCCATCACAGAGAATTTTAAAAATGTGCTAATAGAGCTGAGCGAAGAGCAAGTGTAAACCGAATGAACAGCAGAGTGAGGCTTTCCCTGATTTAATAAAATAGCTGTGAGGTTACTGCTAGATTTGCCATTATACTTTTCTTTTAACTTTTACATTGCAGAACACGTTAGTCTCAGTTGGCCATGATTCTAGACAAAGAAAGCCAGTAAACTTGAAGTTCAGTTTTGAAGAGTGCAAAAAAAAAATGGTGGATATAATGACTTCTGTTTTATATTCGACATTAGTACTTTCAAGTATCTATGATTTCCTTTATGTAGAGCACTTCCTCCACTGTCAGGCACAAATTATGGTCCCTTATCACTGGAATGCTCAATTTTTGTGAGTTACTCTGATGGAAAACATTCAGCCTCCTGGAAATCATCCTTTCAGAGCTTAGCCGGACTGGGCTTCAGATGCTGGGGAGAGAGTCTGTCACTAAGCTTGGAACTAAAAAAAAACCATTTCTGGATTCATAGAATAACTGAATTTTGGAGTTGGAAGGGGGATCAGAGATAATCTAGTCCAAACTGAAGCTGTCCAAGCATTTATACAATAATATTGCTCACAAATAGTCATTCTACCTTTGCTGACGGACCTCCAGGAAGGGGAAATCTGGGGCAGCTAGGTGGCACTGAGGGTAGTGTGCTGGGACTGGAGTTAAGGAAGACTCATTTTCCTGAGATCAAATCTGGCCTCAGACCCTTACTAGCTGGGTGACCCTGGGCAAGTCACTTCACTCTTTTGCCTCAGTTCCCTCATCTATAAAATAAGCTGGAGAAGGAAATGGCAGATCATTCCAGGTACTGGAATCATTTGACAAGGTACTGGACCAAGGTATATGACCAAACAGGGTCATGGGGAGTTAGACATGCCTCTCTCTTAAGGAAGCCCATCCCACTTTTGCATAGTTCCAATTGGTTTTTTCCCTCTATGTTATTAAACCCAACTCTTCCTCTGTTCAATTTCCTTCCACTCATTGTTGCTAGTTCTGCCTTGAAAGGTCAAGCAGAAAAGGTTTGTTTAATCCATCTTCCATGTGACAGCCCTTTACAAACCTGAAGTCAGTATCACATTTTCCCTGAGCCTTCTTTTCTCCAAGTTAGGCTTCCTTAGTTTTTGTTTGTTTGTTTGTTTTATGCTTTTTTGGAGGGGGGAAGGTAGGGCAATTGAGGTTAAGTGACTTGCCCGAAGTCACACAGCTAGTTTTGTGTTAAGTGTCTGAGGCTGGATTTGAACTCAGGTCCTCATGACTCCAGGACAGATGCTCTATTCACTGCACCACCTAGCTGCCCCAGCTTCCTTAGTTTTTTAAATTAATCCTTACTTGGCATTGTCTCTGGTTCACTGGTCATCCTCGTGGCCTTTTATTTTACATACTCTAGCTGATCCATGGCATTGCAGAGTGTGGGGCATAGGATTGAACATAGAAGCATAGATGGTGGTCTGGCCAGGGTAAAATGCAGTGGAAACATAACCACTCTTGTTCTAGATACCACGAATCTCAATGTGTAATAGTAACAAGAATGTATAATGTATGATATATGCATGAGAATAACTATGCTATATATATAATATGTAATAGCAATGGACAGCAAGAGCTTCACAGGGCTTCCCTGCCTTTCTCTGCATTGGGTTTATAGTCTGATGAAACCTCTAATTTCTTACAAACTGCTGTCTAGCTATACCTATCGTATTCTGGACTTAATGCAATTGCTTCATAAGCCCAAATATAGCATTTTACATTTATCAGTTAAATTGCATCTCATGAGATTCAGTATATTATTCTAGTCTGTTAAGATAACTGCATACTAATTCTGTTATCTTCTGCATTATCTAAGTCTCCCAGCTGCCATCTATGGTTTCATCTATATCATAGGGAAAAAATGTTAAAGGTAGGCCTTGACAGAGTTTGTATTTCTTCGGCATACCCTTTGAGAACCAAGGACTATTTTTGTTTTGCAAAGAGACACTGGAATCAGAACCTTGTTTGTTTATACACACACACACACACATATGCATATAAGTGTATATATACACACATATAATGACAAGAGGAATATGTTTTTTTCTTGCACTTTAATTTTTTTTTAAAGCAATTGTGGTTAAGTAACTTGCCCAAGGTTATATGGCCAGTTATTTTTTGTGGGTGTTAAGTATCTGAGGCCCAAACTGATCCCAGGTCCTCCTGACTCTGGTGCCAGCACTCTTACTTACTGTGTCACCTGGCTGCCCCTTGGACTTTAAATTTTACAAAATGTTCTACTGATTTATTTAATTTTATCCTGAATCACCCTATGAGGAAATTATTTTAGGTAGTATCTTATTTCTAGTTTTTACATGAAGAAATTGAGACTCGGGTTAATTGACTTGCCTTAGAGATACACAATTAGTAAGTGCTGAGGTGGGGCAGAAATTGAACTTGGGTATTCCTGATTGCAAGTCTAGAATTCTCTTCACCAATCTATTCTCCTATTTTATATGCACATATACACATATGTGTGTATATATAATATATATACACACACATATATATATACATATATGTGTATATATAATATGTTTGATTATTTATGAAGGGTATTACATAAGAAGCATACCTAACATCCTTAGATAATATCCCTGGGACCTGATAGTCTTAAAAAAAATTGCTTGAGAACTAGGTTGAAATTCAATTTCTATTCTTGTGTGGGTAAGCACAATTTTCTTGTCAGTTCTTTAAGGTTCTAAGAGTGACCAAAATTTTCTGTTCCTGTGGACTTTTTTGGGAACTAAATTGATGCTCCACTCACGTTTGCTCAGATTTTGTCATATTTTTATCTATCCTTATAAAATGGATTCATGATAATAGATAAATTTATTAAATAACATTAACATTCTGAGAAGATTTTTTTCTTTAGCTGTCTCATTGTGACTGATAGAATCCTTATTGTGTCTATTTTCAGGTATTATGAGAACCCCTAATTGGTCTTTTTGCTTCTAGTATCTCTCCTCTGTAATCCTCTACCCCAGTTCAGGTTCTCCTAACTTCCCTCAAGATTATTGTAATTACTTCCTTATTGGTCTCCCTGCTTCTAGTCTTCCCCTTTTCCAGTCCATCCTTTGCATAGCTGCCAAATTTATATTCCTAAAACAGTGATCTGACTATATCATTTTACTAGTAAAAACCTTTTTAGTAACCCCTATGACCTCCAAAAGAAAATGAAAAGTTCTCAACCTAATTTCCACTTTCCTAAAGAGATAGTATTGGTGCCACAATAGATGGAATGCTGAACAATTAAAGAAAACTAGATCTCCTCTTCATGCACTCCCTCTTCCAAATTCACTTGCTAGCTAGTTATATGATATGGTCTTTAAACATGATATTCCTATGTCTGGAATGTAATCCCTCCTCACCTGACATTCAGCCAATGATAGATGAGCAGACAGAAGATCTCTGATTCTCCTCTGAACCCAATAAACTGCTCCCAGAGCAATAGCTGAGCCGTTGTGTTTTAGATATAAGTACTTGTGGAAAATTACTCATTTGAGACCACTTGACCCAAAGACATACACATCTTTGTGTCTTACCTGATGTGTCTCCTCACCTAGTCTCCCGGTAATTGTACAGAATAAAACCTTTTACTCATTTGCAGTTTTAGCTGGAAGAAAGCATTTTTTGGCTGTCACAAATTCTTCCCAGACTGCAATGTGAATGAATGATGTTACCCCTCCTACTTTTCTTCCATCACTAATTTTCAGTGATAGTCTACTAGTCTGTATTAGTTTTTTCATATTGACCAAGTATAAGTTAGTTTGATAATGTTTTACATTATATTATAAATCTTATCTTCCCTTTCCACAAAAAAGATGTCATACTCCTTGAGAGAAGACCCTGCTTATTCATCTTTGCTTTTCTCTTATAACTCATGACAGTGCCTTGCAAATAATATACACTAGTATATGTTTTTTTGTTTTTTGTTTTTTTTTGCTTTTTGGAGGGCAATTGGGGTTAAGTGACTTGCCCAAAGTCACACGGCTAGTAAGTGTGTCAAGTGTCTGAGGCCGTTTTTTAACTCAGGTCCTTCTGTCTCCAGGGCTGGTACTCTATTCACTGCACCACCTAGCCACCCCTTAGTATATGGTTTTTGAATGTATATATAAATGAATGGATAATCCATATGCTTTCTCTGCTTCTTGATGAGACACATGAAATGAATTATTGGGTTGGATATCTTTACCTGAGATATTCTGTTTCTGCAGCATCATAAATACACAACTCAATTCAAAAAATATAGTGGGCATACACTTAATACTATGAATTGTGGGGCTCTGAGCCTCTGAAGTATGCCTGGAGACAAACAAATTTGCTGGGTGACTAAACTGGTCATATTTTATCTATAGTATGGAGGGAGTGTGAGAATGCAGAAACAGAAATCCAATAAAAAAATAACTGAGGGAAGGAGGTTGACATAAACAACCAAAGAAAGTGACTGAGAATTCCTAATTATGAGAGATTTCACTCTATTTTTTTGAGTGGTTAATTCTCATTAATTGAAGAATGTCTTGGACATGAGTCTGCTTAAGGCATACAAAGCAAGCTAAGGGAAGAAAAGTTAGCTTTGAAAATTGGTTAACTAGTCTAGATGGCAATATTTCTGGTCTGACACGTGACCCATTATTGTGATCAAGGGCTGAAATGACTTTAATGAAATAATCTCTTTCCAAATGCATTTAAAAGCCTTTCTGTGCATCTAACACAACCATTATAACTCTTGTTGGCGATTTTGTTTAAGTAACATGAAATATTCTGCAAAAGTACTTCATATTATCAAAGCTATTCATTGTGATGGATGAATGCACACACTACTAAGTTACCTACTCTGCCTGAAGACATCAGCTTAAGAATGCTTTCTACAAACATATCTAAGATTATATGTTATTTCTCAACTGCCTTCCTTCCTTCACATACTTCCTTCATCAGATTTGGGAATTGATTAATATTCACCATTCATGCAGTATTACTTTAAACAGATCCCAGTTTTTTAAATGTAGCTTGGCTATATAAAAATAATAATTTGAATCTGGGTTCAGTTCTGTCAGTTTTGACTTTGAAAAATAGCAGTTTTTTCTAGAATCTCTTTAGAGACTTTAACAGCTTAAAAACAATAGGGTTGAACACCAATGAGTTTTCACAAATTAAGAACTAATTGTAGAAAAATGTTCAGATTCAGAAAAATGCACACTTTGCATTTGTCCATGCCAGTAACATACTCTTTTCACTTATGCACCTGTTGAATTACTTAATATTCTTTACTTCCAACTTGAAATCAAACTCCTCTAGGAAGTAATCTCTGATCTTCCCACTTGGTAATGACCTTTTGACCTCTGATTTCACATAGCACTTTTTACATTTATCTTAAGCATTTCTTGTGTATGATTTTATTTAATGTTCAACTTTAACTTGAAGAACTGATTAATCTTTGATATTCAATATTAAATGAAATAAAGAAAATCACTCCCTTGCATATATACATGGCTTAATTTACCAAGAAAACCAGCATCTCCTAGGGAAAAGTTACATAGAAATTTCTAGTGGGTATTTTATGGTATTTGGATTTCTGCTGAAGTTTAAACATTATAAAAACATTTTGCTTAATGTTGGGCATTGAATTATTAGTTCTATGTGTCTATATGCAGTATAGACTACATGTAGCAAGTCTGTTCATTTGGTAACAAATATAAATAAATAACTTCAAATGGACAGATGGTCACTACTGAAGTGTGGAGGACCATTTAGGAGCATCTGAAAATATATTTAATAAGCATTCACTGAGATGTTACCATTTTCCCCAAATGATATTACATCATGGAAAATTAATGATTTATCCTTCCATGCACTATAAAGAAAATATTGTTCAAATTGGGACTAGATTTTCTCATCATCAAACCAAATTTCTCAGTCATTATATTTCATGAATATGTCCACAGATGTTTAGTGCTTTGTTTTGAATAGTCAGGTGTAACTTGACCTTGTATTACTACAAATATTCATAAGTGTATTGACAACTATAAAATCATAACATTTTAGAGATGCAAAGGGGCTTCATAAACATCTGGCACATCTACCTAATTTGAAATGAAGTCAAATGAAAAAAAATCCAATAACAACTGAGGTCTAGATCATAAAAGTTACTTAAAGTAGCCTAGGGTGACACCACTTATTAGTATCAGATCTGGAACTAGAGTCCAGGTCTTCCGAATAGTAGGTTTTTTTTTTTTCCTTTCCGTCATAGGAGTTAAAGGAAAGAAAAATCATCTAAATATCATCCAAAATAAAGCCTAACATGTAAAGTATGCTTTTTTCTGGCATAGGTAGATATCCACATGTGTAAAGCTCACCAGGGGTCTGTTACTGACTCATTGCTGTTTAACATTTTTATTAGTTATATGGGTGAAGACACGGAAGCCATACTTTGTCAAATTTGTAGATGGCACGAATCCGGAAAGTTTAACTACCGTGTTTCCCCGATAATAAGACCTATCCCGAAAATAAGCCCTCCCCTTACTGTGTAAGATTCCCCTAAAATAAGCCCTCCCCCGAAAATAAGCCCTATTGAGATTGCTACTGTAGTGAAGGTGATCCCCTGCACTACACGCTACATTACGGTACCCTCTGTATGCACCGTCCCCCCCCCCCAGGTGAAACGCACGCCGCGCTCCGAGCTGCATCCAATCAGAGCTGCAGCAGTGAGCGCGTCATCCTGTTCTTCCCCAGTGATTTGCTTGCTGGCGCCATTGAGAGCAGTGCCTCAGAGGAGAGCTGAGGCAGGACAACATAAAAACGCGGTATGTAAGCGGGAGTGAGGGGGCATGATGGAGGAAAAAAGGGCATGATGGAGGAAAAAAGAAGAACTCAGGGGGCATGATGGAGTGAAAAGAAGGACTGATGGTCATAATTTTATTATTCTGTCTGTTTTGACCCCCAGACATGAGTACAAAAAGGAAGAGCTATACTGTTGAGTATAAGAAAGCAATTGTAGAGGAGTCACATGTCATTTCTGCCAATGTTCATTAAAATGAGCCCTCCCCTGAAAATAAGCCCTCTGGTGTTTTTCTGTCCAAAAAATTTAATAAGACAGTGTCTTATTATCGGGGAAACACGGTAACATCTGGATGATAGTGTCAAGATTATAAAAAAAAACAACAACCCACAAACTTTAGGTTAGAACATTGGTTCGGATGGAATAGATGAAACTGAATGGGGAAAAAAATGGAAAGTCTTTTAGAGTTAAAAAAAAATCAAATGCTTAATACAGATTAGGAGAAGTATGGCTAGACAACAGTTACTGTGAATATATCTGTTGGTTTTAATAAATTGAAACCTCAATATGAATTGATAATGTGACATGGTACTCAAGTGGCACTTAGTGTCTAGTACATTATTCTAGTCCTCTTTGCCCTTGCTACACCTTTTGGGAAGCATTATGTTCGAACTGGGAATCACATTTTCAGAAAGTCATAGAAAGAAATGGAGCACAACCAGAGTTGAGTAACCAAGATGATGAAAATATTTTAAACAAAGATTAGTTTAAAATATCTGGAATTTTTATCCTGGCCAAAAAATGACTTAGGGAACATGATAGCTGTTTTCATGTATTATCAATCAGTAAACATTTATTAAAGATTTTCTTCATGCTAGGCACTGTGCTAAGTGCTGGGGATACACAGAAAGATAAAAGCATGGTTCCTTCTTGTAAGAATATCACATTTCATGGAAGGACTGTGAGGTATAAGAGGGATGAGGCTTTTTCTTGTCCTTAGAAAACAGAACTATGAACAATGGGTACAAGCTAAAGGAACTCAGATTTAGGATTCATGTAAGGAAAAAAAGGACCTAATATTAACATTTGGAGCTTCCCCAAAATAGAATGACCTGCTTCAAGAAGCAGTAGGCTCCTTCTCGTGGAAGGTGTTTGCTCTCAGGGTAGATAACCATTTGACGAATGTGTTGTAAAATGAATTGTTGTCTAGGTTTGTTTGAAAGATTTGGTTTCTGAGGGCCATTCCAGTTTAAATTCTCTTTTTTTTTTAAAGGAATTGGAGTTAAGTAACTTGCTTAAGGTTACACGGCCAGTTATTTTTTGTGTTGGTGCCAAGTATGTGAGGCTGGAACTGATTCTGGGTCTCCCGACGCCGGGCCGGTGCTCTTACTGCTCCACCTGGCCGCCCCTCCAGCTTAAATTATATGATTCTGTGCAGCTACATGAAGGTATTTCTAGTAATTGAATCCAATATTTGTATGTCTGGGACTAAGTTGGAATACTTTTCCAGAAATTCCCTTCCTTTTGTATTCCTTTGACTTAGCAAATCAAGAATCTTGCATAATATGGTTTGAGAAAGAGATCATTCTCTGGTAGATTTTACTAATCCTGAAATGATATCTTTGTAAGGGTAGGCCTAGAAGGGTGATTTTATGACATCCAAGACACAGTTTATCTAGGTTTGAAGATGATAATCAGTTCAGCAGAAAGATGATGAATTCAGAATAGTTTCTTGTAAGTCACAGGAGGCCTGTAAATGTCATCAGTGGAGGGAAAGCCCAGACTGACTTAATTAGGAAACATTGCCATATTTATATGTGGTAGGAAACATCCCCATAACAGTGCTATTCACAACTGTGCATACCTTGGGGGAGGAGAAACTGCCACACTCTTTCATTTTGGTTTAGTTCCTTCTCATATTGTATAGGTACTCATGGGTAATGCAAAAAAGATTTATGATACCAATCAATAAATGTATTTCATTTTGAAATAACTGGATGGGAGATTAATCCAAAAGTTAAGGAGTATTATAGTCCTTTTGACCCTTGGAAAACAACATTAAGTCATGTTTTAAATCATCTGTGAAAAAAAAAATAGAACAGTCATATCACAGGTTTTTTTTAATACTGTTGAAAAAGTACCCGACTCTACACAAACACCAATTATAACATGATGTAGACAACTGAGAAACAAGCAAATGTATCCTTAAAATGCTAAAATAAAGTACATTTATACAAGTACAAAGCAAAACAGCTGATAAAAATGTTAAATTTTATGAAAAAACTCATTTGCAATTCACATCAAAAGAACTGTACATTCGCTATTGTCTTAATAGTATATAAGCAGCAACAACATAAAAATAACATACGGCCACACAATGTTTAAAACCAAATCCATTATAAGTTATTAGCCCCAAAATAATAATATTAATTACAAGCACTTATAGCCCACACAAATCTTTGAGAATTGGCACCATCTGTCTAAAACATCTATATTCTCTATAGATTTCTAATTACAAACACACTAGCAGCTGCCATGGAATCCAAGAAGTACATAGAATATACATAGTATATTTGTTCACATTTGCCAGATTAGTGAAATTCAGTCACTCATCCTTGTGCCTGCTGTCTCCTTCTCCCCCAGAAAAGAGAAATCACTCCCAGGCACCATTTCATCACCAAAGCAAATACTGTTTCATCCTAATGCTTTCACTGATCTGGATTTTTTTTTCACAGTATAAAATTATAAATGGCAACCACAGAGATTTTGACAGCTTGAGTGTTATTAAGAATTTGCTGCTCATAGTGAACTCTGATGACACCATTTAAGCCTCCAGTGTATGTAGGCTATGTTGGGAGACTAGCACAGAAGATTCTTTTGTTCTGGAAAAGTGTGTTTTCATTCCTAGTTTTGAAGTTGTAAAACTGCCACACAACCATTATCTGACTCATTTGTGGACATAAATTACCTTTCTATTTTTCTCAAAATGAGGAAAACCGTTATTAAGAGGCGTAGCTTGGGGAAAAATAGGATAATCAAGGATTCTAACACATTTTGTTTGGTGTCCTTGTTTCCAGAAAAAATTTTTAAACTTTCTTTTGGAGGCTATCAGGGTTAAGTGACTTGACCAGGGTCACACAGCTAGTAAGGGTCTGAGGCCAGATTTAAAGTCAGGTCCATCTGACTCCAAGGTCAGTGCTCTAACCACTGTTCCACCCAGTTGCCAATTTCAAGGAAATCTCATCAGGCTTTTCTTATCTATCCCTACATTATCTGAAATTGACCGCATTTTAAACATTGATCTCACAATGAGTTCCTTTCCTGGAATATAACTCCTCCTTCTAACTAGCCATTTGATTACATTTCTTCATCCTGGGACCAAGCTCTTCTTTAGAATGACTTTTCTTAACCAACAATGACAATACAATCCTCGAATTCTTCACAATATCCCATTCCTCATAGTACTTTTGGTCCCAACTAGAATACTATTACACACTCAGGTTTCTACTCTTATCTGGGACACTCAAGTGATTCTAATAAGGTCAAGTGCACATCTCATCACATCTACAAGTGTAACTCATACCCCAGTCGTAGGAAAGAATTGAATCCATTGTGTATTTTGTACTTACTCCTTGGAAGTCAGTACCTAATCTTGAAGAGTTTGTATCACATAAAGCATATTTTACTAATTCATCACATGGAGAATCATAGTTACCCTATTAGATACATAAATAGAGCAGGCCATCCTGCTCTGCTCTCACTGGAAAATGTATCTTCAGCTTTCTACTTAATTGGAAATGGGATTTATTATGGACGTTTTATATGGGAATTTATTTTTACTAAATGACTTATATGCATATATTTTTCCTTGTGTTCTTTATTGCACTGAGCATTGTTTTAGGAAATAATCTAACAAAGAGCTAGAATAGAAGTGTGACTTATTTGAATGTGATTTATTGTGGCATTCTTAGATGGGAACTTATTTGCCTTAAATTACCTATGTAAGTACTTACTTTCTTAAATTCCTCACTTTATCAAACACCATTTTAGGAAATAAGCTAACAAATAGCTGTGAAAGAAGTTTTATCAACTGGAAATATTTATTATGGAATTCTTAGATTAGATGGGAATTTTTTTGCATTAAATGATTCATATATACATATACACATATTTTGTCATCTTTTACATTTCACTGAGCACTGTTTTCAGAAATATATTAGCTAAGAGTTATGAAAACAAACTCAGTACTGGGGAAAATTGAAAAAGAAGTATCTTCATATTATTCAAATTTGATGAATCTATTTGACAGTTTATTTGGGACTAAAGAGAAATAAGAATAATAATTGAGTGAAAGAAGCAAAAAAAATAGACAAGTAAATGTGATCCAGGAGAAAGTTAAATTATTATGTAAAGATGTAGAGATAGCTATCCATAAATGAATATCCTCCTTTGGGACAGGGATTCAGGAGGTTGACTTTCTAAACATGTTTGTCTTTATTTCACATGCACTCCTTGAAGTCTAAATCTGACTGTTCTTGAAAAAAAGACCTGGACTACCCACTTGAGATCAGACTTATCTGGTAGCACCATCTTCAAATTATCACATGGCATTTGAGGATTTTGTTTGAAAATGATTATAAAGCTTGAGGAGGGGGAAATGCTAAAATATTACCCACATCTTTAAAAAAATAAATCAAATACTACAAAGCATGTGCTTTTAGTTCCTAAACAATTTTGTTGGAGTATTGTTCATTTAAAATAAATTAAAACTTCTATTGAATTATGATTTTGTGGTGGGAGAGGAGGAGTGATATGAGTCATCCAGAATGTCTAGGAATGAATATGTTGTGACCTTTACTATTGGGAGAAATACACATCTTGATGAAATCAAAGATGTTTTGTAATATTGGAGTGAAAGTTCAAATATGAAATACTGATCTCTAAAGGGAAATATTTTTTTCCATCTACACATTATTCATATTATATGTGTACTTCCTCTTTGGCTATCCATCTATCAATCCTTCTATCTTCAATATAAGGCTGGGTCAGCTCACCTTTAAATTATAGTCACACCCCCTTCTGATAATGCTATCTTGATATAAAGTACAATGTTTGGCACCTGAGGATAGCTGTACAGAAAAAGGAGAGAGGAAGGATGTTATATTCAGGGCTTGAGTAAGATTGATGCCCATCAAAATTCATTTGTTACTAGTCAAACTTTCACTCTTTTCCCTGCATGTACTCAAAAGTTCAGTGACAGTAAGAAGTTCATTAACCCATTCTAATGATTATTTCAAAAAGAAAAAAAATTCGAGTAATTTCCTTCTGTCTTCCACAAGTGGCTAAGAAACCAAGAAAGACCATGTTGATTCGTATGCTCTACAGTTTCTCTGTTTTTAACATTAACTCTGTATTGCTTTGAAAATCTACTTTTGTCACAGTTCATAGCTGCAATGTATAAGCAGCCAAGAGAAGTCAAAATCATTGCTTATTGGAGTCATAAACCCTCCACTAAGTCGGCCTTAATATAGTTGTTTATTTCCAGTTTATTTATAATCTTGATAACTCCTTCGGCGACAGTCCTTACAGTTGTGGCAAGGTCTTCGTCGGGTTTATGGGCTACCATCCCCAGTAGTCTGACTTCAAAAGTTTGAGCTGAGAAACTCTTCGAGTGTGTATCAGGTTCTTGCAAGCAGGGAATGAGAAAGCCTGAATGCCTATTTTAGCTGGCACTGCTAATGAAACAGCATTCATAAAAATGTGTGACATTCCATTGGGGAGGCAGCGAGGCTAGAGCTCAGGATTGCTGCTAGGAAGAGGGTCCCCAGCTGCATAATGTGCCCTAAAAAGGGAATTACAAAACAGTATTCCAGAAAATGGTTTTTTGTTTGTTTTTTTTTTGCTACTCCAGTATTGATTGGCAACATGGTGAATAGTCTGAATAGTCAGGAAATCTTCCATTGGTTTTGTTGGCTAATAGAGGTGAATCCAATGTAACTAGGGTCAACCTCCGATGGAGATTTCTGGAAGAGGATTTCAGAACCAAATTGGTAAGTTGAAGAGAAGTCTGGTAAAGCCCTAAGTCATATAGTTAGTATATACTGCAGAGTATTTGCTCTCCAGTTGTATATCATGCTTGGGACACACACTTCGGAGGATTTTGTATTTACTCAACTGAAGTTACTGCTTTTCAAGATCTTCACAGAACAAAAGAGTGACAGAGAGAGAGAGAGAGAGAGAGAGAGAGAGAGAGAGAGAGAGAGAGAGAGAGAGAGAGAGAGAGAGAGAGAGAGAGGAGAAAGCCTGACATCATTTTGGTCCCAGATTTTGAGTCTGTTAGAAAATGTACATTCATATTTGTTCTTCTATTCTTGATAAAAGATCACTTCTGGGATAAGAATCAAAGTAAACAAACAAAACTTTTTGTTTTTACAGTAGCTTACAATCTATTCTTTTTTTTTTATTTTTCACATACTGTACACAGAGTTCATTGTTACCCTAAAGCAAAGCACTTGGTATGTAACTGTTACAACAGACTCTTTATCAGCCTTCAAAAGTAGAAGCAGTGTTTCTTAAAAGCCCATGTTTTCTAAGGCCACTGGAAGAAAATCTGCCACTAGATTTTTTTTTAATAGCATAAAAATCTGATGTTTCCATTACTGATGTAATGTCTACCTTCCACCTCTGTTCTTAATCAGGTGACCAAGGCCTGTCACTGCCTCTGTGCAAACACTAGAGATCTTGAAGGCTTGCTTCTGTCTCTGCCTGATCATCATTGTCAGGATCCAGTGTGGTCTCAAATTACATTCACAAAGAAGATGAGCTCTGAGTGTAATCTCTTATGATAAGTGTGTCATATTTTGGAGATGATGGGATACAGAGGGCTGATTCAGACACTGGGGAGTTAGGAGAATTGCTCCCCGAATCCACTGAGTCTCTAAAAGGGGAAGGAGGAGTTAAAGCCACCAACTCCTCCAGATCTTGCTTGACTACAGCTGATGTCTCAGGTGCATTCTCTTTTCCAGCACCTCCACCTGGAGGGGTTTTACTGGATGACTGTGTCCCACCATTTACCTCAATGGAAGGGAGAGGTTGTATTTCAGCAAAAGTGGTCATGGTCGTAGGAAGCTGCATCTCTTTAGGGATCAGATAGGAAGAGCAAAGAGGGGCGGCCACCATGGTGCCTGGGGAAGCTGTTGACAACATCATGGAGTTCAACTCACTGATGTTGGCTGTGAAGCGGGTCACCACACTGCTGATCTGCTCCATCAGGGAACCCTGGGAAGAGCTGCTCCGCTGGGCGTGCTCTGAGTGCAGGGATGGGATGTCATCATCCGTGCGGCTCACGGACCCTGCTCGCTGGCTCACTGTGCTGACGGGGGAAGGAGTCTGTGGCCTATATTGGGCGGGGAAGTGTTCTTCTACTTCTGAAACATCATAGAGCATCTTGGTGCTAGACTCTGGGAGCGTGGTACTGCCTAGTCTGCTGTCTGTGCTTTTGGAGAAGGGCTTGATGACAGCTGTTTGGTTGGGGTTCTCTTTTTTGTTGATGTGGACGGACAATCTCTGCCAGAGGTGCTGCCCACGACTGCTCTTCTCATTCTGAGCCCACGTGACCGACTTACCATTAGAGCTATGAATGGAAACAAACAGATCACAGACTATTAGTGCTAGAAGAGACTTTAGCAATTATCCAGCCCAACCTCCTTATTTTAAAGATCAGAATACTGAGGCTCAGAGAGAAGTAACCTGCCAGAGTCAGTGATAGACTCAGTATTAGAATACATAAACTGATTACCAGTCCTGTAGTCTTTCCACTATGGTATGTTGCCTTCTGAAATTGGGGAGATGTCTCAATGGGGTGTTTGAAAGAAGGTGAGCATATGAATATTCTTTTATTCCTCCTACCCCACCCCTTGCTCTCCATGGTGAATGTTTAAGGGAAGACAAATGGGAGGCAGAGGCATATTTCATATTCATATAGAAAATGGAGCATTATACCCACCATGAGAAGGAACAGTACAAGTCTAGAACTGAGGACCAGTTATTTTACTTAATTTGCACAGAAAGATGACAACTGTCTCAGATTATCACTACTTACCATTGACACATATTAAAATTGTATATCAATAACAGCAAAAGCATAACTAAAAAATTTTGTTATAGCTCTTAATCTACCTCTGTGGTAGAAAATATTGGAGAACTGTCAACATACTTATACTAGGGAGATATATGTACTGGGGCACACAGTATTATACACTTGTATGTGTATAGAATGTATGTGTATAGGTGTATATAGGTAATATGATTTATGCAAATAGACCAAAACGTACTAATGAATAGAGTGGATGGAGGGAGTGGAAATGACCAGCGAATAGATGAATGATTCTGTTTGGAAATATTCTGAAAACTAATAGTTATATTCCTGGGGGTTCTCTTATTTTCTGGAGATACTGCATGAACCTATACTTGTTGCTGTGATAGGTAGCCACATCAAAAACGCATTTATTTTTATGCATGCATGTATTTATACCATTTATCTATACTTTTGTTTTAACTTTTACTAGACCTATGATTTCAATGGTGTAGAGAATTTCCAGGTAAAAAAAAAAAACCTCCCTCTTCAATGCAGATGAATATCTGCTCTGCAACTTACAGACCTAGAGGCTTTCTTGAAGCACCAAGAAGTTAAGTGATTTGCCCAAAGTCATAATATGGTACATGTTAGAGGTTGGCATTGAATCCAAGTCATCAGAACCCTAAGGGTACTTAAAACCTTCCAGAACTTCCTTAGACCAACAAAATCACACAATACACATATGAACACATATGTGTATATGTATACATGTGAAAGGCAACATGTTATAGCAGTTGTCCACATATGCAAGTATTTTGAAGAATAACATACATATTTAAACAATGATAGCTTCACAGGATGCCTCATAAACATGACTTATTTGGGTGTTTTATTCCTATTTTTGGCAAACTCTTGACATGATCTAAAACAGTTTTATTTTCTAGTTTTTTTGAAAATTATCCTTCACGATACCCAGTACAATACTCTACTTCTGCTGAGTGTTCTCATAAATGCTCTTTACTGACTTGCAATATTTAGATTTTCTTTCCATCTTGCTTTCCTAGGCAAGTTTTTCAGGCCTGTATCTGCATGACTGAAGCCCCCAGCTGTGGGGAAGAAAGCTGAAGAGGTCAGAGGCTAGATCCAATAGGCTAGACTGTAACCTCTCAGCTTTCCCCTTCTCTCTTCCCCAGGGGTTTGATTTGACTGGCCCCTCTAAGGATGCAATTTTGGCTAGTGAACCCCATGTCTGGTACAGAGAGATAGAGTGATTTTCCCAAGTTCTATAGCTAGCAAATGTCAGAGCTTGAATTAGAATACAGGTCTTCTGATGTCCAAACCAATGACCACTGTTCTTTCCACTATAATTCATCATAAGACTCCCCCCGCCCAAACCCATATAACACAGTTGCCAAATGGATATTCTTAAAGCACAGGTTTGACCTCATCATTCCTTTGCTCTAGAAGTACCAGTGGTTTCTTATTTCTTCTAGGATGAGATAGAAATTCTTTTGTTTGGCATTTAAAGCCCTTCACAATCTGATTCCAATCTACCTTTCTGGTTTATTGAACATTTCTCTCCTCATACATCCTCTGTTCTATATACCCAGTAGGTTTTTTCCCTTTTTCCTATCTTTGAGGCTTTGCCCCCATAGATTGTCCCCATTCCTGAAATGTATTCCCTATTTATCTCTCCTCTTTAGAATCTTTCAAGACACAACTCTGGTGCCATCTCCTTTAATAAGTCTTTTTGATCCATTCTGTTGCAAATGCTATCCCCACGAAATTCAATCAATCAATCATTCAATATTTATTAAGTGTGTGTGCCAGGCACTGTGTTACTTTTGAACTAAAAAAATATATATACACACATATATCTATATACTTTTGGTATAAATTTGTATGTGAATACACACACACATAGTATCTGAGTTTTTTTTTTTAATTTACTTGTTGGTGTACATATTGTTTCCTTCAAAGAGAATGTAAATTCCTTAAGGCTAGAGGCTATTTTTTGTTTGTATCCCCAGCAACTAGAATAGCATAAGATACATAGTAAACACTTTTAATTAATGGTTGTTCAATGAATGAAAGACTGGAGAGTCTGTGACTCTCCCTACTATTTCTCAACTCAAAGTAATCTAAGATGGCAATAACTGGTGATTGTCTCTTTGAGTCCACAGAACTGCACTATGAGGATGAGGATACCTAGATAATCCTGGGCTAGGTGGAGAATTTAAAAGAAAAGAAAAACAACTTAGAAAACACAAGATACACTTTGAAGAAGTAGTTCTGACAGTGCTATCCTTGTAACTGAAATGACTGCTCGATTAGACTGCCTGGCTGATGGCATTTTCTTGAAGTCATGTTAATATTTTGATTTGTGCTGGCCTAGAATTGATAGATAGATATTGCTTTGTCCAAAAACTCTGTGAAGTCTGGCTTTTCTGGCACTACTTGGATAGATCCCTCACTTCCACAGCTAATTTTGCTAACTTTGGGCTGACTGAGCCATTAGATTGACTTGATTGGATAGAATGCCACCTCTTCGTCCTCTGTAATACCATGCTTCTTGACCACCCTGCTTTCATTTTCCCAGCATTGTTTCCTATCACATCTATCTGTGTATTTCTTCTGGCTGCTATCCTGTACCATTAAGTGGGTTTATCTCACACTAGCAACTACCAGGTGACCCACAGAATTCTGAAAATAGTATGCAATTGTTTCCTTCTTTGAAAAGAGAGGTTTCTCGGTGTGGGGTGTGTTTGGATCCACAATAATATGGGCAGAATAGGAATAGTAACTAGTAAGAACAACCAGCAAATCACACATTTTCCAGTAGAATTTCAGGATTTTCACATTGATTCTGGTCAAGTCATTTTGGATTCTTTCCCCTCCTTCCCCCTTTTCTTTTCCCTCCTTTGCAGCTCGAAGAGAATAAGGTTATCCAAGATCTATAAGCCACCTCTCCCTCTCTTTCCCTCTCTCTTCCCAACCATTCATCCCTCCATCTATCTATCTATCTATCTATCTATCTATCTATCTATCTATCTATCTATCTATCTATCTCTCTATCTAGTAATTGAGCTGCAGTGCAATTTTTGTTAATGACCCTGAGACTGTATTCCCACCTCTGACCACACAACCTTTCCCTGACCTCTTTGGGCTTCAGGGAAACAAAGGAACAAGAAGCAATAAGGAGACAGGAAAACAGAAGGAGAATTAGGAAGAGACACTAAGTGAGCAGGACCGTGACAGTATGGTTTGTCTCACCTCAGAAGCAGGGGCAATAGAATTAAACCTAGCAGAAGGAGATAAAGCTCCTGCCATCTCTTTCTATCCCCCAAGAAATGGTTAGCCTATTTGCAGAGTATGGCTTTACTGCATATCACCTTCCTCCATTTCAGAATGACTCACTAATTAAATCTGAACAAAGGTAATGTTATTCAAATGCATGCTATTTTAATATTGCAGTTTTAAAATTCAAATAATGAAGGTCAGTCATAATGGCACTTTTCATCTTTTAATCCTTTCCTCCCTTACTTTAGGGAAATGTTAATTATTTACTGGTCTCAAATAGGCTCTCAAATATAACTCTCCAGCTATATGAATTCCCTTTTGTTGTTGTTGTTTTTCAAAGTGTCAGAATTTAAGGGTTTCTTTGTGTACGAGTGGGGAGATTTATAGCAAAAATTCTATAAGATTATTAGGAGATCTAGATTTATATATGGAAAGGATTCTCCCATGGGAAGTCAATGAAATAGACCAATAAACATGTATACCGCCCCTCAAAGGACTGTCTAAGAATATGTAACTAAAGCTCCTGCTTTTTGTTTTGGCTAGCCTGGACTCCAGACAGTAAGGATTATAAGCAGTTTAAAGTATTCTTATGTTTCAGTATATTTAGAAATAGTAAAGACTTTAATGTAGTTCATTTGTGTCTTCACAGGTTGCAAGGGGATGGGAGCAGCTAAATTGCACAAAGAATCATGGAATTTCAGAATTGGATTAGATCTCACAGGCCATATAGTGAAACCCAGGCCTAAAGAAGAATTCTTACAACAGGTCATCTAGCTTCTAATTAATGAATTATAGTGGGAGTGAACCTGCCACCTTCCAAGTAAGCTCATTCCATTTTGGGAGTGCTATATGTTAGGGAAGTCTCTGTCCCTGCCTATAGCCAGCTAAAATTAACTTTTTTTTCAACTTAGGATCTTCAAAAATACCTTTAAAAATGATCATTGCTTTTGCTAAAACCTAATTTCTCTTTATTTTCATTTGATTCTGGTGTGAGTAGGTATTTAGGGGGCAATATGTGCTGATGGTGAGAGATGACCTTAATATTCACTCTTTGAATAAATATTTCCTAGTCGTCTGAGAGAGTAGAAATGTTATTACTAAATTATGCATTCTAGGCAATATATTGTTCACAATGAATATGAACAGTCCACAAGCAGTTCACTTAGTTCTGTGGTCCAGGAATGTTTGCATGTTTGTTTATAGCAGTGGGATATCTAGGAATTTTAAGTACATCCTTAATCACAAAGCATGCTTTTATACTTTATATTGAATATCAAAGATGGAAACATACTTCTTGACTTTTAATCCATCTTCAAAGATTTGAAATTAAAGGGAAAGTTTTGCTTCTTAGTCTTTTAAAAAAATAGTGTTTACATAGAATATCACAGAATTAGACACTCTCAGTGTTGGCAGATGTCTTAACTCAAAGTTTCTGTGAAGCCTACTATGTGCCAGGTACTATGCTAAACACTGGAAAATAAAAGATAAAAGACATGCATTAATCCCTGCCCATAAGGAGCTTACATTCTATCAAGAAAGGCAATGCATAAACATACAAATATATTACACATGTGTACACAGAATATACACATACATGCATACACACATACATGTATACATACAAATATACATTTGACCAGATCTGTGATTTCATCCCTGTAAGAAGCTTCCAGGGGTGTGGAACCAGCTTGAACCACATCTCAAGAGCCAATTGTTAAGTTTTCTCTTATTTATTTATGAACATTTTTAACTCAGAAATGATTACAAATCAGGGCTTGATTTGTTGATTAAACTTAATGTGATGAATGAAATGTTAATAATGCTGATTAAATTTAAAAGGCTATCAAGAGAACATTCCACCCTTTTCCATCACCTTTCTCCTAGCCAATTGTTAAACATTTACCACTATATTCTGGGGAGCTGTGGAGGAGAAACTTCCTCTTTCAAATTCGTCTAAACATCTTCTATACAATTTATAATCTCATCCAGTTGCATGAGGCATTTAAGAGGTTAAGTGTCTTGCCCATGGGTCACACAGTCAGTAATTGTTAACCTACCTCTTCTTAACTTCTAAGGTTGGATCTCTATCCACTAAACCACATTATCTTTCATTAAATATAAGGGTAAGAATTTCCTTTGATAAGGAAACTCCCTCTATTTATGCAGGCTAACACTTTCACTGAAAATACAAATTTGCCTAGAGCACTACGAGATCATGTGATTAAGGCTATGTGATTAGTATGCATCAGAGATGTAGACTTAACCCACACCTTTCTGGCTCCAAGGACAGTTATCTGTCCACTATTTCATGCTGATTGTTTAAGTAAAATATATACAAAATAAGTACAAGGAGATTATTTGGAGGTTGAATGAGCATCAGATTGCATCTAATTCAATTTATACTCCCCAAAACATGTCTTCTATCATATACCTGAAAATGGTTATCCAGACCTCTAATATGAGGTAAAACTATCATCAAAGCAAGAATTTTTACTTTTGCATTGTCCTAGTTGTAAGAACTTTCCCTCTTACTCAAAAGTAACCTGGCCTTTTTACAGTTTCCATCTATTTTTCTCAGATCTGTTCTCTGGGTCCAAGTTGGACAAATATTTCCCTTGTAATTTACAGATAGCCTTTCAAAAACAGCGATGTGTTACCCCAAGTCTTCTCTTCTCTAGACTAAATAAATATCTGTAGCCCCTTTAGTTGATTTTTATAGAGATTATTCACTAGAGACCCATCAACATCCTAGTTGTCTTCCTCTGGTTGGTCTCCAGCTTATCAGCAGTCTTCTAAAATGGGGTATTCAGAGTGGAATGTAATACTTTAAATGTGATCTGTCTAGGACAGAGTAGAGCCAGACAATCACCTTCCTTCTTCATTCTAGACCCTAGACCTCTCTCTCTCTCTCTCTCTCTCTCTCTCTCTCTCTCTCTCTCTCTCTCTCTCTCTCTCTCTCTCTCTCACTCTCTCTCTCATCAGTCTCCAAAGGTTAGCCATATCACAGCATTTAACTATTGCCACTAACAAACGTTGTACAAATAAACTGGAAAATCAATCAAACATTAAGCACCTACTGTGTGCCAGGGACTGGGTTAAGCTCTGAATTAATGACTAAAATGACAATACAATAATGGAGATTATTACAGTAGAGATGCATTTGGATAACTGGAGCACTAATGAAATTGCTTTATGAACATATACTATAAAAACCAGAGACTGTACAACTGAATATAAGACCCAAGTTGTCTTTTAGCTCCATTATTCCCTTTGTGACCAAAGGCTCTTTGGGAGTCCTTGCTCCCTGAAATATCAAAGAGTTGATATTCTACCTGGACATGGAAGCTCAAAGTGAGCATTTTAATTAGGAAGGTGGAATGAATTGTCTTTTGGGTTGTTTTTCTACTCCATCACCTCCCTCTTCCAAATAGACACTTCAAAGGGCTCCAGTTACTACCTAAATGAGACATCTCTAGGGGTTACTACCTTTGTCTGGTGGCTGAATGTAGCACCCAAAGGCAATGAATCATTTTAGGTTTGCTGCTCCATCAATTCCTCCACAAACATTTATTGATAGTACCTGCTCTGTGAAAAGCCCACATTGTTGATATTGAATATCACACTGTGCTAGGCACTGTGCACACACGGATAGTAAGAAGTATCCAATACCCACAAGGAGTTTTCAATCTCTATTGTCCACTGGACCAGAGTTATCATCACCTAATAAGACTCCTTGCCTCTGGTCACTCTCTTTTCCAATCCATCATTCATACAACTCTAAAAAGTAATCTTGAGGCATAAGTATAACTCTATTCCTTTCCTTTATACAAATGTTCAGTGGCTTTCTTTTGCTACCAACAAAGACCATCTACAATCTGGTCTAAACCTATCTTCTAGCTTATTTGCATGTTAACTCTCCATCTTAGAAAAGGACTATTAGCTGCCTTGTGATCTGTTTCTATTTCTCACTGCTCTAAATTTGGGTCTATGTCTGATATTGTTCATGTTTAGAATGCATTCTATTCATATCACAATCTCTTAAAATTTTTCTTTTTCTTTAGTGCTCAGTCCCTATGATCATAGAACCTTTCTCCCGATCTCTATAAGCTGACTTTCCCAAATTTTTCTAAAATATTTAGATACCTAGATCTTTAGTTTCCCCCTGTCACATTCTACCCTCTGTTATTATTGAACCACATACTTAGGCACATTGCACACCCTCCCCCATTAGACTGTAAGACTCTACAGGGCATAGACATTGCTTTTTTTCCATCTTCCTACTCCTCGGTGTAGAGGTAGCAGAATGACCTCGAATAATAACAATAATAATAACTAGCAATTAAATAGCACTTTAAGACTGGTAAAATGCTTTACATATGCTTTCTCATTTGATCCTCACAATAACCAGGCAAGGTAGGTGTTATTATTATCTCATTTTAAAGATGAGGAAAATTGAGACAGACAGAAGTTGTGACTAACCTAGGGTCATAAAGCTGGCAAATATCTGAGGAAAGATTCTAACTCAGATCTTCGTGGCTCCAAGGTCAATGCTTTATCCATTGACCCATCTTGCTGTCTTTTTGTTTATCTGAACATCCATCCATCCATCCATCCATCCATCCATCCATCCATCCATCCATCCATCCATCTATCCATTCATTCATTCATCCAGTCCTAGCAAGCACTTCTGAAAAATAAAAATCTTGATACCATTGAAGGGAATAGAAGTTGAAGGGGAACCATGACAGATACCAGCTGACCCAACATGATGATTCAGGTTGGACTTCGCTATCCTCTATCTGGGGAGGCAGTGTGGTGGTGAGGTAATCAGAAGACATAGATTTGAATTCCTGCTCTTCAACTTGCAATATGTATGACTGAGCAATCACTTAAGGACATGCTTGGATCCAGTCCACATTGTACTACAGTTTCTTATCTATAAAGTGAGATAATTGGATTTGATGACAACTATGGCAACTTCAGATTCTAAATATATTATCCTTCAAATCTCTGCTCCTTCAAACCTATGAAGCTGTGATTCCTATAATAAATAAATCTAATATGGTAAGATAGGCAAAAAATGGCATAGGACAAGCATCCTTAAATTGTGGTCCATTAACTTTTAAAAAAATTTGATCACTGCATTTTGTTATGACTGTGTTCCCTTGTAATCCTCTGAATTTTACTTTATGAATTTAAAACATTATTTTGAGAAAGGGTTCATAGGCTTCACCACAACACCAGTGGGATCCACGACACAGAAAAGTTTAAGAACTCTTACTTTAGGACATAAGAGAAAGAAAAGAGAGAACACTTGGTCAGAGAAAGCTTGGGATTTGGGTAAAATTTGAATAGATGTACAATGGAGGGGGGGAGCATTCTAGGTAAAAAAAGAGGGTAAGAGGACTAAGAGTGAGGAGAGGGTCAGATATGCCTGTGGAAGGTAGAGGGGAAAAAAGAAAAGCATTTTGGCTGTAGGAGAAAACTCATAGAAGGGATTCACCATAGACAACAAGGAAGTGGTGAGGTTCAAATGAAATAATATTTATAAAAAGCCTAGAAAAGTGCCTGGTATCTAATAATAGGCACTGAATAGTAGGTGCTTAATAAACCATTAGTTCTTCTTTATTTCCTTTCTTCCTTGACATAATGAAGAGAGAGGGAATTCAATAGGTCCTGGAGCTAGAATTTGTTTAAACTATATAGGAATTAGAAATATGGGATGCTGTGTTTAATGAGGGTTAACAAACCGAGATGATGTCAATCAATTCAGTTCCTTGAGAATGGGAACTATTTTTCATTTTTGTGTTTTTATCACCAGTACCCAACTCAGCATCTCACATGTGTTTAATAAACACTTATTGAATTGAATTGTGGAACTATTCAGAGCATATTACTATTACTAAAAGGACATACTATAGCAAGGGTTTCCAATTACAGTTCCCAAATAGGTATCAGAAGGTTAGAAGAATGTTCAAGAAGTCTAGACTGTGGTATGACGTGTTTAGGCCTGTATCTAGAGCCCAGGTGGAAAACAGAGATTAGGAAAAGGAAGAGAAACAAAAAGTTGTTGTCTGGGTCTGAAACAACAATGGGTAGTTTTGCTATTTGATGTGGCCTACTAGCTGGGGCAGTCTCTAGCTAACTGCACCAAGAGGTCCCCTTCAGGTGGGGATTCCATCTGTGTCTATTATTTCCCTTAGGATGGGGAAGAGGAGCCTTTGCCAGGGATTGAAAGGAGGCAGATTCCTCTCAGATATCTGATGCTGCTTTCATATTTGGAGAGGACCAAAGTGACATCTCAATGTACAGTGTATTTGATTGTGGCTGATCAGACCATTGTGAGTCCAGAAGGCTCTAATACAGGTAGGGCACAAATAGTCTGCATGAATATTTGAGTTGGAAATGTCTCTAAATTTGCACATCTCATTCTTCTTTTGATCTATCACAATTCTGGTTCACTCATCAAGTATAATGACTTCTCTGATGCTAGATGGTACATATCCCAGTTATCAATATGTAGCTGAGATGTTTCTTTATTCGGAAGCTAAGCTTGTACTGCCTTCTGAGGTCTACTGAAGGGTTTTATGGAACCATTGGCAAATTCTTTAAATCTTTATCTTTACTTCTGTTTCCCCAAAGAGACTTTAAGCTCTGTTCTTTGTATCCCATTCAACTCCTTAGTAAAGTCATTAACCTAAGTTAGCATCTTGCTTGGCATATAGTAAGCACTTAATAAGTGCTTTTTAAATTAATTCATTTATACAGTAGGGATTCAGTGAGTATATTTGAATGAATGAATATATGAAATTTTTACTTCCCTAAATGGATTATGGGAATCCTGAGAGTAAAGACTCTTTCTTCTATACCCCCCTATTTCTAGCTCATGTAGGACAACACATAGAGAGCCATTATTAAATGCTAACCAAAGTACTGTGCTGACTCTGTACATATGAGATACTTAAATTCTAGTAGGCAGATATAGCCAATTTATACAAATTTACTCCCTTTACTTGTGATTCTACTGTCTCTCTTGAACCCTAGAACAATAATAAGAGGGGAGGGGATCTTGTTAAAAAGGAGATAAAAATTAATTCACTGACCTTCTAGAATGGGAAAGTTCTCCATCAGGCAGCATTGTTTACCTTTTGTCATTGCTTGGTTTTCTATCAGAGCATAGCAAGGTAGTAGAGAGTGTGTTTTTTTCCAATGTTATGATGGGGGGTAGGGATACTTGCAGCATTCTTGTTGATTCTCTTGCCTAGAAGACTCAGAAAGCTATATTCCTTTAACTTAGAAGTGATTTAATGGAAATTAGTAATTAGTGGACTCAAGTTTCTCCCACTAGAATGTAAACACATTGAGGGCAGGACTATTTTGCTTTTGTCTTTCCAGTACCTAGCATAGTACCTGGAACATATAGATGCTTAATGAATTCTTGTTGACTGAATGAATGAATGAAACAGGACTCAGAGTGTAAGAGTGAAAAGGCCACTCTTAGAGTCTATCTAGCACAAAAGACTCTGAAAAGGGACCTCCTCTGTAGTATCTCTGATCAGTGTCAATCTTCTAGCCTCTTCCTGAAGACCTACAAAGAAAGAAAACTTGCTATCCACCAAGGCAGCTCATTCCAGGTTAGAACATCTTCTCTTATATGGAGCCTCAATTTACCACAATGTGACTTTTACTCATTTTTTTTCCAATTTTTGCCCTCTGGAACCCAGCAGAATAATTCAAATCTCTTTTGTATGTGACAGATCTTCATAGCTTGAAAACAGCTATTATGCCCTAGCTAAGTCTTCTTAGTCAAGGCTAAATATCCCCATGTCCTATAACTAAAATGAATATAGTGTTGCTTCCACTCCTTTCACCATCCCGGTTGACCTCCTTTCCAATTGATATATTTCTTTAAAATCCTTCCTGAAACATGGTATACAGAAGGGAGTACAATATTGTAGTATTGGTTTGACCTAGGAACAGTAAATGAGATTAGGCTCTCCCTCATTCTGGGCATTCTGCCTATATTAATTCAACCTATGATTGCAATAGATTTTCCTTTTGTTATGCTTACATTCTTATTTCATATTGAGCTTCACTTGTTAGGCACTGTACTAAGTGCTGGGCATATAAAGTCAAAAATGAAAATATCCCTGCCTTCAAGGGGTTTACATTCTATCATAACTAACTAAACTCCCAGCAGATTCTTGCTCATGAGTACTATTTTTGGAAAGTCATGATTATCAGGAAGTTTTTCCTTTCATCAAGCTTAACTGTGCAACTTTGTCCCCTGCTGTTCCTAGCTCTGTTTGGGAACTAAACAGAATAAGTATAATACTTCAGTCATATGAACACTCTGCAAAGGGATAAAGTCAGGAGTGTAACTGGAACCAAATTGTACCATCTCTCAGGAACTGGTTGTTATATTTTCTGTGTGATCATTTATACCTCAGAAATGGGCAGACACTACAAATTGGGGCTTGATTTATTGATTTGTTAATTGCCCACACTCAAGCAATGGAGAAAATAATAATGCAGATTAAACTTCAAAGTGTGTCCTGTATACAGGTGTTGTTTTTTTTTCCTCTAGGGGACCTATCATTTAATATTTACCAGCAAATCCTTCCTCTTTCTCTTTGCTGATTCACCTTATTTCTTTCTCTCATTACAAAATACTTATATTGTCATTTATATAGCACTTAACACACAATATGCCACTTGAGCCTCAAAACAACTGTTTGAGACAGTTATTACAGGTATTATTATCATAATTTTTCAGACGAGGAACCTGAGGCCTTGAGAGATTAAATTATTATGGAACGAGGAAACATTAGAGATACGTTTTGAACCCTGATCTTCCTGGTGCTAAGTCTGACTCTCTGTTATGTCAAACTGGCTGCCTTTCTCTATAATTTAGCATTACCTTACAAAAGGAATTTACTCCAAAATTTATGCTGCTCTTGGCAACCAAACTAAAGGAATTAGGACAGCAGTTTTTATTTGTGTCATTGAAGAAGCCAGTAATTTAAATTCTAAATCAGAGAAACATTAGCCTCACTTCCAGTTTTTGATAGCCTCATAAAATATTCCTTTGCATAACTGATGGCAGTGCAGAGCATTTGAAAGATTCTTTTAGGTCAACTTGGGATTTATAATTTCTTTCCTTCTCAGTGGTATTTCTAGAAAATTAATCTGAAAACAGTACAAAATGTACAAAAGACAGCTTACTTTATTACTTGTATTATATGCCATTTTTCAAACCAAATAATCACAGAGTTGTTTGTAAACTTCCTAGGCAGAGATTCAAATATTGGGAATGGGCATTGTTCTTGATAAAGGCCAGTGGGAATTACCTTCTTAGATCTGATAGCAGCATTGGCTCATTATGAATAGCTCTTCGAGTCCCCAAAATGCAGTTACCTATAAACTGGAACATCGGAGGATTATACTGTAACTTATATGTAGAAAGATGAAGACTGTTTTTTTTAATTGAAGAAAAAAACAATCCCTGCCTTCAAGGTCCTTTATATTTTAGAGGGGGAAACTGAGTTCACTTGTCAGTAATTCCCATTCTAGAATTTCTAATATAATCTTGATTTTTTAATCTCTCCTTTCATTCCACTTTTTATTGCTTTTAATTGAGTTTTCAAGTTTTCTAATTGTGCATAACAGTTTGATATATTGATATATTTGTCTAATGCTTTTCTTAAGCTTTTCAGTGTTGTATTATTTGGAATTAAGTATACTATCAATAGAAAGTAGTATAAAGTCCTTGCACATAATGGTAAGAGCTGTTTCAAGTTTTGATATGATAAAGTATTGATACATAAGGAGAGTTTTCATCTCTTTAGTCCATTTCATTGAGGGTTTTTTGTATTTAAAGGGTTAGTAGGAAGCAACATCTGCTGCCAGCAATATCTAGCACTATTGGTATTTCTGATTTGTTCTAGTGCAACTGGCTCTCTTGTCCATCTAGAACATGAGGGGACATCTATTTATTCTATGGACCTCTGTCCCAAGTTATCATCATAGTGGTTCTCATTAAAGTCTTTGCCCTTCTGTGTATTGGTTTGACTCTTGGGAACATTTCCATTAAACTGACCAGGGTAATGACCCAGCCATTGACCTCAGTGACAGCTGTTGACTTTTAGCACCACCTACAGGCAGAGAGAAGAGGTATTCTTGAGTGTCTCTTGCCCTGTATTTCTGCCTCTGATTAGAGAAGGAAAAACAGAGAGCTTTGCAGCTGCTTTGTATCCCAGTGAGCCGACTAAATTTCCTTGCCTGACTTACAGAGTCAATAAGATGCATTCCTAGGACCTCTGTTCTGAATGGAGAGTGAGTCCTCTGGATGAGTAAATGACTGGCTGTATTAGACTGTATAGCTCTACAAAGATAGTTTGATAAAAATATTTCAGTTCTCTGATTTTAAAGGGAACTTTTCTTCAGATGAAACACTTTCTAAACATTCATTTAAGAACATTCTAATTTGAAAGAGCTTGCAAGTGTTACTTTCAAGTAAAGAAGATTTCCCCAGTTGAAGAGGACCAAAAGAATAAAAAGTAAGAAGAGACTGATTTTTTGTGCTGATATTCCTGAATTGACCAATGACACCAAAGCCTACATTCCAGAGATGTAAATGACCATAAGCATATAGGTTTTCTTCCCTCCTCTTTCTTCCATGACAGGTTCCTGTATACACGTGCCCAGTTTCCATCACAGATACTGAGCATATTTCTGCAAGTGTATATGGTTTCAGGTGTATATTATTATAAACACCTTTGCTTTAATATATGAATATCAATTCTTTGTAAAACTTCTTTTGCAATATTGCTAATGAAATGGTTATTTCTAAATATCTATAAGTTTTTATGAATCTGCAGTTGTGGAAAAAAAGGAAGAATATTATTAGAGATTCAAGAATTAGAATGGTAAATAGAAATTTAAAAAAATTCCCCTCAACAGTGTTACTTCTAGGACCCCGAGGGACTTTAAATGTAAGCATGTGTAGCCTGTCTCTGGGAACCCAAACTTGTCAGGGTGAGGACAGGGGAGGAGGTGTTGATTCACTCAAAGAGTGAGTAGGTATTGGAACATCTTACATAAGGAGTGACCTATTGTGTTATATTGGTGTGTAGTTATACTATGCCGGATTACTTCAGGCTTGCCACTGGTGATATCCTTCTATAAACCTTCCTTAGAGCATCCAACTTTTAACTCATTGGACTAATATAATAAAAGGTGCTTCACATCTCTCCCAGTTCAGATACATCTGAATGACCTCATTTGACATTTTGATATGTCTCTAGAAATTCTGCTGTGTCCTTGGGTGGAGGGTAATGGGGGTAAAGATCTATTCTGATGGCCGAAGAGCAGGGATCTCTGAGGTCATCTCAGACCTGCCCAGAATCAAAGCTGAATACCTGGGGTCAGCACAAGAGTAGCTGTATAGATCTTCTAGGATGAACACTTAATTTGGGGTCCATGAACTTAAAAAAATTACAACTATTTTAATATAATTGTTTTTCTTTGTGATCCTACATATTTTATTCTACACATTTAAAAACATTATCTTGAGATGGGGTCCACAGGCTTCATTAGACTACCAAAGGAGTCTATGATACAAAAATGGTTAAGAACACTTGCTCTGTCATGAAGGAATTCTGTAGGGATGACTCCCCTATGAAGCTGTTCTTGAGTAGAAATGCTCTCAGGCATCCAGGAGATTACAGAGAATAGGGTACACTACAAGGTGTGAGAAAACGGCTCCCAAACCTGAAGGAGCCCACTGAATAAAAAACAAACAAAAACCAAGGTGAAATGCTTCACAATATGATCTATTTTGAAGACATCTCTGAACAGATTTATTCATAGCTCCAACAGAAAAGAAAAAAAAAGGATATATACATGTATGTGTGTAAGTATGTATGTATAAATAAAAGTCAATCTATATGTCTGCTCTCATTTGTAGTATGTTTCCCAGACAGCCAGGGATGTGTTGTTTCAGTTCTATGTTTCTATATCATAACCCAACTGGGAAATAGCTTAGAACCCAAGACTGGTGGTAAAACCAGATGTATGAGTAGCCAATCCCTAGATCCATTCACAAATTCCCAGAACACTGACTCTAATGATATTGTAGAAGTCTTCCCCCAATAACTCCTTTTTGTAAGCATAGATCCATGCAATTTAGCGATTTTTTAAACTCATGCAACACACCCAGGTTTAAGAAGGTCACAGATTCCTGGGAAGACTCCAAGTGGTAGAGGAACCATGACTAAGACACATGCACAGCTCAGTGACAGGTACAATTTAAATGGAACACACAGGAAGAAAAGGAGCTGTGAATCTACTGGAGTCGGAGCAAGGCGAGCTCATCTCATTTTAGCCCTGGGATGTCATCTTCAGTCCTACCAATTCACTGTCTTGCTACAGCAATGGTCATGCTAGTCTCAGAAGGGACATCAGACTCCATCCCAGACTGGTCTGGGGGCAGTTAGTCATTGGCTTTTGTGGTCAGCTCAGTCTGTTACATGAAATCCTTGCAGTCTCCTTCTATTTCCAATCTCCAGCGCAGGGCATCCATTAGGTCACACCCCTCAGGTTCACATTTAAGCATGCAAAGCACACTACTCTGGGTAAGAACAGCATTTTGGACATGAAGTTCTCGTGACTTAAAATGAGAATGGCCCTGAGGGGTTTTGTGAACCAAACAGACACAAAGAAACAGTGGTGGCCAAAGATGGTGGACGTACTGGATGGGAAGCACAGTTAGTACAGACTGAGGAT
>NW_027187352.1:22278285-22365858 GCF_028583685.1 Petaurus breviceps papuanus
GGTGGAAGAGCCAATGTGAAGAGGGATGCTTGAAAGAGGGCCCAGAATACAGACATTTCCAAAGGTCCAGTCACCCTGTTAAAGTCCAGAGTCCTAGAATGCAGCAGAAAACCTCGGCCCAGCTCTCTCTTCTCAATCTAACAATCGCTATAGGATGCCTTTTTATATTATGCAAATATTCATTACCTAAAGGCATCATGCCCTGGTTTTTTGTTTTTTGACAGACCCTACAATTTATTATCATTGCTGTTTGGTTAAAATCTCATTAAATAAATCTAGTTTCAATGTCTCTTACTAATCAACAACAAAATCATCATTAACCCACATTTCCTGAGTTCCTACCTTGTGGGGTGTATTATATCGGGCACTTGGGATGCAATGAGGTCTCAGACAGATTTCTGGCCAAGCCATCATGCAACTGAAACTTAGCTGGCAATGTAGAGATGCCTAAGTTGTTAAGGTTGTATTTTGTAGGTCCTTCTATAAGAAAATATTGTATGGTGCTCCTCTGAAGGTATTAAAGATTTCACTTCAAACACAAATTTCACAATGTAAAATTGCTACAAGACAAATTTTAATTTTTTAAACATTCTTAAATTCATATAGCACTTTAAAGTTTCCAAAATATGGTCACAAGTTACATCAAAGACCTTTTGTTGGTGTGGAGACTCTCTCCTATTGATTTATTATTGTGGGAGTTCCCCCTGGTGCTTAGAGAAATCCACTTAAAACAGAAAAAGAATTTGAACCCAGGTTTTCATGACTCTAATACAATACACACTACACCAGAGGCATCAAACATCTGAGCCATAGGCCTCATGCAAACTACAATTCTCCCAAGGGTGACTGAAACCAGATTAAAATGTAACTGGGAAATATTCAACAAAATAAATTACCTCCCCCAAAACAACAACAATGACATTGATAACATTACATTTTAAAACTAAGTCAATATGCAGCCCTGAAGGATCCTTATGTATGATTTAGTGGTCTATTTCTTTTTGATTTTGACATGACACCATACTAACTCAGTTACCTATATTACCATATTTTTGGATTTTCACAACAACCCCATGAAGAAGGTATGACATGCTCTTATTTCCATTTCACAGAAATAATGTGACTTAAGATCACATAAAGCTGTGACATGGCTGAGACAATGAGCAAGTCTCTCAGTGTTGGAAGTGATTGCCTGGTCCCATTCCTTACCTCAAGTGGTTATCTGGTCCAGTTTTCTACCTTCAGGGAGATAAAAGTATTATTTTCACTACTTTATACACGAGGAGAACAAGTTCTCAAAAGCTTGAATGATACACACAGAGACATCTAGAAGTAAGTGGTAAAATGCGTGCTGGAATCCAAGTTTTCTGAAACCTAATCCAACACTTCAGGACACTAGGACAAACTTTCAGGATGCCAATTCTGATAAAGTATTGAGTCAATGTGAGTCTCAAATGCAATGTGAGTTTCTAATGAAGTAAGAAGTTCTTTTGATTATGGGACCTTTCCATTATCTCTCATATGCAAAACAAGGTCAGGGATCCATTAAAGTTTGATTGAAAAACTCATTTGTGCTTTCAGATGAGATATGGTTTGGCTGACTCTGAATCAGTAATAGCTACCTAATCATATTGGCTGTATATTCAGACCATCCAAGTTCCATTCATCCACTCTCACTGCCCTGTTCAAGGTAACAAATGATGCTTTAATAGCTGCAGGTTACTGCCCATACTTATGAATTGGCTTTGATTTAACTGTAAGAAAGTTAGGCTATCAGTTGATTATTTATAAATTTGAAGATAGTGAAAGAGCAGGAAAATTTTCCCCTAAAAGGGATAGGTTTGTTTTGTTATTATTCTTCAAAGCACCTTTTCCAAAAACAATAAATTGGCATACAAATAATAATGTCATTAATCATTGAAATATCCATGGAAATATGTAAGTGGCTATGCAGATGTGGCAAAAGTCTTGCATTTGGAATCAGAAGACCTGAACTTGAGTCTAGGGCTTGTTACTATATAGCAAGACCTTGGGCAAGGCTCTAAAACTCTTATTTCTGTATCTATAAAATGGGGGTAATAATGACTGTATTATCTATCAATCTTACAAGGTCTTTTGAGTATCAAATGAGATTATAGGAACAAAAGTTTGGGTATAAGAGAGATCTAAAAGTTTATCCAGTCCAACTCCTTCATTTTACATGTGGAAAAACTGAGGCCCAGACATCCTAAAGCGATTTGTTCAAGGTCATATGGGTGGTAAGTGGCAAATTTCAGATTCATACCCGTGCTTACTGATTCTAAATCAAGTGTTTCCCACATAAGATGCTCTGTAAACCTCTCTAACAATGTGGAATGTAAACTTCTTGGGGGCATGGATAGACTTTGTTTTTGTCTTTCTGTCCTCCACATCTATCAGAATGCCTTGCACCATAATAGGCCCTTAATAAATATTTGCTGAATTGAATTGAGTTAGATTTTATGTCCATTTTTCAGACAGTATATCTGTAATAACTTAAGAGAAGATAAAAATAACATATAAAATATATATATTTGCTTTTTGGAGGGCAATTGGGGTTAAGTAACTTGCCCAGGGTTACACGGCTAGTTTTGTGTGTATGTGTGTGTGTGTGGGGGGGGGGGTGTGGGTGTTAAGTGTCTGAGGCTGGAACCAAATTCGGGTCCTCCTGACTCCAGCGCCAGTGCTTTACTCACTGTGCCACCTAGCCACCCCGTATAGAATATATTTTGTGTGATGTCAGTGGAAAGCCTGGTTGTGTTTTATACTTATAGCCTCTTGGTTAGGGAATAATTCTATGATATGATTTCAATATCCAGGAAACTTCTTAGAATTCCTCCCTTATTTCCTCAAAAATGTCTCCATTACCTTTTGGTCAGGACAACCAGGGACTAAGCCTTTTCTTTCAAAATGAGGACTCAGATTTAAAATGAAAATCTACAAGTAGAAGGAACACATTGACAGCTCATAGTATCAGATATGAGAACAGATTATTTTGAGGGAATAGATTTTGTTCAGGTGTGAAAAATGGGAAGGGAAGAGAGGACAAGACAGGACAGCACAAGGGACCTAGATACTTAAAGAAGGGAGGCCATTTTGGAGGGAGGGCAGGGTTTTAGGAAGTGCATATTGAAAGAACAAAAGATCTTTGTACACTTCATAATTTGACTCAGGGTTGCGTGCTCACTCACTGAAGATACTTGTTCCAATAATACCTAAAGTGAGACACATATTGGGAAAATACTTTCCTCCACTGTCTTCTCTCCTATCACCCTCTTTCTCTTTAATTATGCAAATATATTTAAGGAAGGAGTTAGCTTATCCTTCTGAACTCAGCTAGGTGATACATGGATAGAGCACTGGACCTGAATTCAGGAAAACTTAAATTCAAAGCTGGTTTCAGACATGTACTAGCTGTGTGACCCTGGGCAAGTCACCTCAGTTTCGTCTTCTGTAAAATGGGCATATTAATAAGCTCCTGTGCCCCAGAGTTGTTGTGAGAAATAGATGATATAATATTTGTAAAGCATTTTGCAAAACTTAACAGTGCTATATAAATGCTAGTTGTGTTTATTACTATTACTATTATTACTATTTTGTCATTATGTGACAGTTCACTAGATATTCTATGGCAAGGCATGTTCATTTATTGTAATTGCTGCTGTTATTATATCATTATATTTTTTGTTACATAACATATTATTATGTTATTACTATTATTACCAATGTAAGGATGCTGATGCTGGTAATTATGATGATATAGCAAAGTTTGGTAGACTGAATACCATATGCAGAATTGATGGGACTCATTTTGAATTCTGACACTGATATGTTTATCCATGAGTAAATTATTTCATCTCTCCAAGTCTCAGTTTTCTTATTTTCAATAATGGAGATAATGCAGATTATACTACCTACCTTACAGACTTCTTGTTAGAAAAGCACTTTGAAAAACTTAAAAGATTATACAAATTACATTATTTATTAAGAGTCACAAATTGGAGTCAGCAGACCTAGGTCACTTGTGTGACTGGGGCAAGTATTTATTCAAGTCACTTCATCTCTTTGGTTCCTAGTGCCTTCCTTTGGAAAATGAGATGATTGGATTATATGATCTCTAAACTCTCTTTAGATATTAAATCTATGCTCCTAAAATCTATGAGAGTGATGATATTAATGCAGGTGGAGATCTGTTTTGGTAAAAGGAGTTTCCCCATTGGGAATTCCCTATATCAATGAAATAATCATTACAATTTGAAAGAATGACAACAAAATCTTATATTCATATAGTGATTTGAGTTCTCCAAAATGTCTTATTGGTGATCCTGTAAATTAAGTGGCATTCTAAAGTGCTGGGAGTTATTTCTCTACCTGTATGGAAGCCACAGTGACTGTTCTGACTTGCTCAATCATATTGGAACATATTCAGTAGTGTGTAAGTTCCCTGAGTGCAGGGATTTTTGTTAATTTCTGTCTTTTTATTCCTAGTAGCTGTCATAGTGCCTTATGCCTAAGTAGGTAAATAATAAGTGGATTCTGAATCAGAAAAAAGACGGGGTTCTTAAAGAGTCAGCACAAAGAAAAATTGAGAAATTATTTGCAATACTGCCATGGTGATTGAATGTAGGATTTTAAGTGATTAATTGTCAAGTAGGTATGATAACAAAGGAGGGAGAACTTGATTTAAATTTGTGTTTGGTAATGGAACTATATTTGGACAGGATTATCCTAAAGGAGTCAGGATAAAGATGTAAATATGTCTCTTCCAGCAAACTCCACACCCCCCTCATCACTCCTATACACACACACACACACACACACACACACACACACACACACACACTTTTGCTAATAATGAGTGAGAAAATGAAGGAGCAGAGAGAATCTGCAGGAAAATAGGTCCCTTCTGGCAAAGAAGAAGCAGGAACTTCATGTCCCTGGATCAACAGACCAAAGTCAAAGATAAGGTTCTTTAATAAGAGCAATTAGAGCTAACAGCAGGATATTAATGCCAATAGCAGTAAAAAACACCCTTAGAATTTTTAATGTCTAAACTATGGTCTAGAATGGGAAGTGTTTGCTTGATCTGGGCTAGAAGGCTTTAGTCACTCAGAAAATATTCAGGGTGAGTGAAGGCTATTTTTTTTCTTAAAATGGTATGAAATACTAGAGATAACTAATGTTTGATAACAGTTGAGGCTCAATTAAATTACTTAATTTGTGAGTAGATGTTCTTTAAACACTGAAGTAAACCATATTGTTATGTTGCCATTTTAAACAGATGAATATTTTTGATGTTTTAATAGTTATATTTTTATAGACATAATTGGATAGATTCGTATTTTTTTCTTAGTTACCCACTTCTGGAGAAAATGGACAGTTGGGTCATGAAAATCTAATGGTAGTAAGAAGATGGAAATGGAGCTAGGTGAAAATGAAACAGAATTTGTAATCACAGGACCTTCTCTTGGAAATGGAGTTAGGTGAAAATGACACAGAATTTGGAATCACAGGACCTTCCCTTGAATTCTAGGGCCACCTCTTTCTATCTGTGTCACTTGGGTACGTTACTTCTCTCGGCCTCGTTTTCTTCATATTCAATAAAATGAGTCGAGTTGACTAAGACGATCTTTTTGGTACCTTCCAATTTTAAGTCTAGATCCTATGGATAGATCACACTAAAGAGTATTATATGAGTCACAAAGGGATTTATTTAATCTCAGTTGAACCTCAAAATGCTATGACTATGATAGATACAGAGGTGGATCTTGGAGACCATCTAGAATAACTACTTCATTTTACAGATGAAGAATCAAGGCCCAGATCATGCACGTAATAAGTGACAGAAATGCAATTTGAGTTCAAGTTCTCGGACTCTAAATATATTTTTTGCTGTATCATACATTATTATCTCTTCTTTACAAATGAAGAGATCACATAGTAAACAGCCAAGCCAGGACTCACATCCAAAATCTGCAAAATGGATATAATCATGACTATGCCACGTAACTTGCAGGGTTGTCTTGAGGACCAAATGTGGCATTTGACAGTAATTTGCACAACCACTTATTAAGTATCTTCTATGTGAAAGACCTTAGACTGGGCACTGGGAATAATAAAACTGAAAATATGTAACTGTGTATGTGTATATATATATATATACATACATACATACACATACATGTGCACACACACTTAAGGACCTTTTTCTAGGCCTTTAAAAACTTGGTAACTTTAAAGGCCTACATAAACACATTACTGTTCAGCACAGTTGAAATAGTAAATTTTGTTTCATGACAGTCACCCATAATAAAACAGGAAGTTGCTTCTTCAAATCACCCCCGCCCCCGCAGCCCCTTGTCTTCTGTATTTACCAAGGATCCCAATTCTCCTCCTGCAAGCTATACAGTTTCATAAGCTTTTCTGGTTCTGATTATGGGACCAAACTGTATTAGTTGGATTCTTTTGTCCATCAGAAAAAGGATGGAAAGCCACAAGTACTGATGTGTGGTTTACAGCATGAAATTAAAGGGAAGGCAACCTAGAAGCAGACTGTGGTAACATTCACACAGCAATTAGAATGTGGAGTTGAAGAGATGATGGAAACAGTGATTCACTCACAGCTTTCAAAGGCCTAGTCCTTCAAGAAGTTTTGAAAGCCAGAGACCCCAGAGACAGTTCTAGTTGAACTCATGATTGTGTTTGCACAGCTATGGTTTAAAAAGGAAAGGACTAGGGAGATTATTTAATCAAATTCAATAATGCAAAGACCCAGGGATAACTGGCCACTTCTGTTTCTTTGAAACAAAACAAAACAAAACAAAAACACTCCATTCATAAATAAGTGAAATCATTGGCTCTTTGTTCCAGAAGATCCTATGGAGTCAAGCCTCAGAAAAGTGGTTTCACATAGCTCTGGTAATGTACCAAAGGGAATCAATCCAAAAATGGCAGGCTGGGGAAAAAAGGATGTGACTAATAAATACCTCAAGAAAACAATGTCCTGAGCCAATAATTATAAAAGCTTTTGAAAATCTACCATGGAATCTAATTTGTCTGCTCTAAAAGAGTGGGAAAGCACATATGCACAGATGGGTAGTCAGATGCTTTAAGGATTTAAAATCTCCTAGAGTCTAAGCTCATAGAAGACAGGACCCAAGTTTTCCAATTCAGCAAACATCTTTAAGGTATCCTCTAAATGCATAGCACTATGTTAAATCCTGGGGGAAATTAAAAAAACTAATGAAAACTAGGCCTTTGCCTTCAAAAAAGATGCAATCTAGTGAGGGAAACTGACATTGCATACTTGAATAATACTGCAAAATAGAATTTTGTGATTGCATGGAAAACTATCCAAGGTTGGAGGGTAGAAAAGCTGGGAAGGGCTTGGAAAAGATGGTACATGCAGTAGGGTTTGAGGACAGTTGGAGGCATTTCAGCAGTAGAGATAGATTCCTTTGGGGAAGGGTGCATTCTGGATGTAGAGATTGATATGTGGAAAGGAGCTCTGTGTGTGTGTGTGTACACATACATACACATATGTATATATTTTTTTTCTGGAAAGAATCTAGTCATTTACTTTTTATCTCCCAACTTGCACAATGGATTCCACATTGTAGACTACCATATAAGTGCTAACTAATTGATGATCACTAATTGATATATCAAAGGTTATGTGGGTATATTCACATAGCCACAGCTGACATCTCATTACTTCCCTCTTCTCCCAGTATAATTTAAAAGAGAGAGACTGATCTATTTCCATAAATACTGTAGTCATCACCAAGGCATGATCCTGGGGTTTGAGACCTCAGGATTCTCTGGAACTACAGACAATGAGAGTTGGAAAGAGTCCTAGAGATCATCTCATTATATAATTCTAGGGTAATAAAGTTTAGAGGCAACAAAAGACCTTAGACATCATCTAATTCAGAGATTTTTACCTAGATTTAGCGGGTTCATTAACATGGATGAGAAAAAAATGCATCTCTTTTACACTAATCTTTTGTTTCCTTCGTACTCCAATGCATTTTATTTTACACATTTAAAAACATTATTCATAAAAGTGGTCCCTAGGCTTTGCCAGACTGCCAATGGCCTACATGACACAAAAAGGTTAAGAACTTCTGACCTCATTCTACTCCTTCATCCTACACAGGAGAGGTAAAAGGTCTTCCTGAGGCTGACTTGTCCAAGATCAGATAGCTAGCCAGAATACCGCAGAGCCAGGATTAGATTCCAGGTCTCCTGATGTCCAATCCACCACACTTTTACTATGCCTCTTAAAATAGGTTTTAAGGGGCAGTTTTGTGGTGCAGTGAATAGAGCACTGGCCTTGGAATCAGGAGGACCTGAGTTCAAACCTGGCCTCAGACACAACACAAATCTAGCCGTGTGACCTTGGGCAAGTCACTTAACCCCAATTGCCCTACCTTCCCCCCCTCTAAAAAGCAAGCAAGCAAACAAACAAATAAATACATAAATAAAGTAGATTTTAACCAGTATAAAGAAAATGACTTTTCAGGAAAAAGCTCTAAGCTTGTGGTTGTTTCCTGGATTTCTGTATCAGTCAGAACTCAGATGTTCTCCACTTTACTTACTCCTCTGCACGCATCATCATGATAATCTGACCAATTAGCTTGCTGGGCACCATCCTTCCTTCTCCCATCTCACAAACTCAGTTCTTGAACTATAGTCAAATCAGCTCTCCCTTTGCTTTTGGGAGGGGACTGCCCATGTATTCCCTTATGGTCCCACCCATTACTTTCTAGAACCAAAAAATCATGCCTGGTTATCACTTCCCTATCTGAATCATCTTCTCCTATTTAAAATGTAAGGTCCTGGAGGGCAGGGGGAAGTCTTTGCTTTTCTATTTGAATCCCCCATAAAAGCATAGGAAATTTATTAAGAGCTTAATAAATGCTTTTTCACTGATTTATTAACTCCAGATTTCAATCCCTTTCCCTTCTGCAACTCCAGGATCCTCATAAATATTCCTATAAAATGAATGGGAAGGGGTTAGATGACTTTCAAGTTCCTTTCTGGTTCTGAAACTCTTATAAAAATAGATAGCATTTGTATAGAAGTTGGAGGTTTGCAAAGTACTATATATATGTATATACACACATACACATACGTATACATATATACATATACGTGTGTATATATACACATATGCACACGATCTTATTTTATCTTCACAATGATTTTGTGAGACATATGATATTATTAGCTCCATTTTACAGATGAGAAAACTGAAGTACAGAGAGCTTAAAGGATGTGCATGGAGTTTTACAGTTAGTGATTGTATAAGGAAGGATTTGGACTGAGGTCTTCCTTACTCTTTGCCTTTGTGTTCTATTCACTGCACTACTGAGCTTTGTTGTTGTTCTGTTGTTTCAGTCATGGCAGACTCTTTGTGGCCCCATCTGAGGTTTGTTTTGGCAAAGAACCTGGAATGGTTTGCCACTTCCATCTCCAGAAAATTTTACAGATGGGGAAACTGAGGCAAACAGGGTTAAGTGACTTGCCCATGGTCACAAAGCTAGTAAGTGTCTGAGGCCAGATTTGAATTTGGGAAGATGACTCTTTCTGACTCCAGGCCTGGCACTGTGCCACCTAGCTGCCTCTTATCAAATAATTTATTTTTGAAATAAAACAAGGATTATGGTTTTAGGTCTGGGGGAGCCCTTAGGATTAATTTAGTAATATATATATATATAATTTTAGGATTTTGAGTTGGAAAGGATTTAAGAAATCATCTCATCCAACTCCTTTATTTTAAAGGAAACTGAGACATAGGGAGATCAAGTGAAGTACCCAGGTTCATTCATGTGGTTAAGGACTGAGCAGGGAGTAGATCCCAGATGTTCAGACACCAAGTCCTATGCTGTTCACTTTCTCATTTGATGACAACAACTGTGTAGGCACAATTTATTTCATTATAAACTACAAGCATGTTGCTTTATTTTTAAAACTGACAATTTAATGAAGATAAATAAGCTTTAATCATAAAACCTAGATTAAATGTTCTATTGATGAAGAGTTTTCTCTTGGTTTTCAGAGAAATCCCAAAGGATATCTTAATTCCATTTTTAATGGGAACATATTTAAAAAGATGAATAATTTTAAGTAATTGCTTTTTAAGTGGACACTTTGCTTCATTGTTACTCATTTCACCATCAATATTTTGTGATAGAGGAATTTTTGAAGGTCATCATTATTCTTTTGTAGTAAGCTTGTAGACTAAAACATGGGGAGAAAATACAGAAAATAAATTGGTGTTTATTAAGACAACACTCCAATCACTTCTCTCTTTTTCTCAAAGGGAAACTGTAACACCACTTTCAGAGAGGGTCTTGGAGATCACCCAAGAGCAAGATTTATCGAGGTACAAATCATGTGCTAACTCACATTCTATCCACCTGAAATCTAGGGTCTGGTTAATTCTTCAAGCTCTTCTGCTACTGGGATGATCCTCTTACTTACTCTGTCTATGGAGGTAGCTCTAGATGAAGTTAACTGAGTAACAGATCTGGAGTCAGGAAGATCTGAGTTCAAATCTGGCCTCAGACACTTACTAACTGTGTGTCCTTGGGCAAGTTACTTAACTTTTGAGTCAATTCCTCATCTGGAAAATGGGGATACACTGGAGAAAAAAATCGCAAACCATTCCAGTATTTTTGCCAAGAAAATCCCATGGACAAACTCTATGTAGAGTTAGACACAACTGAATAACAACAACAGCAAGAGCTTAGTGTGCCTGGCACATAGTAGGTGCTTAATATTTTTTGACTGAATCCCGTGATCTTAATCATAGTTGTTTATGTAACGCATTGGCCCATGGGACCCAGATACATGCCTGCATTTCTTCTGGGTCATCAGGCAGGCATGGGGAATGAAAAAGGGAGACAGAGAAGAGAAAAGTAATTTGACGTAGGGCAGTGGTATCAAAATCAAAGAGTAATGGGGTCACTAATGCCTACATAAGGATCCCTGAGGGCTACATATTGACTTAGTTTAAAATGTAATGTTACCTAGATTTTGTTGCATTTTTACTTAATTTGTTGCATATTTTCCAATTATTTGGATCTGGCTTAGACCCAAATGATCTTGAAGTCCCTTCCATCCCAGATACTCTGTGCAGAGCAGGTTTGCCTTGTCTGCTGCTCTTCTGACTCATTCAACTCTCTAGCTATAAAATCTGCCTGTACCTGAAGAAACTCTTGAACAAAAGGATGCTTTGTGTCATCTGAAATGTATCTGAAATGAAGAAACCCCAAATCCAGTAGGATAGTGAAAAGACAATCAGTTTTAGAGTCAGAAGGCCTGGATTCAGATCCCACTTACAACACTTATTCCTTGTTTGACTTTGGAAATCACTTTACCTCTCTATTACTAAGTTTGCTCATCTTTAAAAAGAATGGCCATTAAAATCCTCTCCAGTTTGAAATCTATGATCCTATGAAGTGTGTGATCATGAATAAGTCACTTTGTTTCAATTTTCTCATCAGTGAAATGGGAGTATTTTACAAATAGATATCACAGGAAAACTTGGAAGAAAAATGTTTTATAAACACTAAAGCACTGTATCTGTGTTTATTATGAGAAAGGAATGTCTTTTAGACCTGACACTTGCTTTGGGACACACATTGGGACACACAATTTAAGAAAAATTTTGACATCTTTCTTTTTTTCAAATATCACTTTCATCTTCAAATATATCCTTCCCTTCTTCAGTTCCCAGAGAGCCATCCATTGTGACAAAGAAAAAAGAGAGAAAATAGTTTAGCATGATTAACTTAACATCTCCACCAAGCATAAGTATATATAATGTTCTACAACCTGTTCCCCACTTCTACTAGAAGGGAGGGAGAAAAGAATAGAAAATTTTGCTTGACTCCTACAAACTTGCTAATTGTAGTTCAGCTCTAGATAATGGAAACATTTGAGAAATTTACAGTATTTTATTAAACAGACAATTCATAGATTGTCTCTGTTAGTAAGGCTCAGTCTTTGACATACCCACCATTGTGTCTGGGATTCATCTTTGTATATGATAGTAAAAGCTAGAGAAAGTTCCTTTCTTCTCACTTAACATTTTCAAATTTTTGTAGACATGTCATAATCTCTAGGCCTACTATGATATTGACCTTCTGTACCCACATCATAGCAGGTCTCTTCAAAGCTTCCTTTTATCTCAACACCAAACATGAGGCAAAGGATTAGAATCTTAAGGTACAAACTAAGTGTTTCTTCTAGCCTGCCTTCATCAGTAGAAGAAGGAATTGCTGTGGAGTTCAAATAAAATCATATATTCCAAGGTTTCTAAGGTTTTCATTTCCATGAAGCTTGCAAAGGTGATTGATAGCTGGGGAGTGCAGATATTTGTAGGGAGAGGCAGCTGCCACTACAAGTCAATGTAGAAGCCTGAAAGTCAGTAGCGGTCAGACTAACCTTGTGTATCAGAAAATAGCATGAGGACTATAAAGTCATATCATCATCATCATCATCATCATCATCCTACACTCAGGTGATACTTCTTCTGTAAGTCAGCCTCTCCTGACCTCCTTCCCCACTCCACTCCTTGGATTATTCCTTACTTCTCAAATTTTCTGAAGGTCTTTGTTTGGATATTTCCTTTTACTCCCATCACATTCTTCCTTGAATTATGGTGATTTGTTTATATGTATAGCTCCATTCTTTGACTATAATCTCTTTGAGGGCAGGGACCAGGGGTTTTTCATATTTGTATCCCCCATGTTTAGGGCAGCAGGTTTCATATTTTGTCGTTCAGTCATTTCAGTCATGTCTGATTCTTCATGACCTCACTTGAGTTTTTCTTGGCAAAGATATTGGAAATGTTTGCCATTTCCTCCCCCAGTTCATTTTACAGATGAGGAAACTGGGGCAAACAGATTAAATCACTTGCTCAGGGTCTCATAACTAGTAAGTGTCTGAGGCCGTATTTGAACTGAAGTATTCCTGACTACAGGTCCAGTTCTCTGTCCACTAAGCCATCTAGCTGCCTATATAATAGGTGGTTAATGACTTTTTGCTATTGAATAATAATCCTTGGTGTAATAATTCATTTTGGGATCATAGCCAACAAAGTAAGTATCATACAGTGCCTAACACAGGGTCTTGCATGTAGTAGGTGCTCAATACATGTTTCTTGAATTGAATTGAACATGACAGAATCTGTAGTTTGAAATAAGGCTTTCTTAAGCATACTAAGAAATAGTATGCTTATTTTCTTTCCATATACTTGGGTTATTTTATAGCCTGGTGATAGAAATTCATGTCCTTGCAAATAATAAAAGTGAGGATATTTACGTTAATCAATAAATAAGCATTCATTAAGTTCCAAGCAAGAACCATCCTTACTGCTGAGGATAGAAAAACCAATTTTTATTCTCAAGGAGCTTAAAATATGTTAGGCAGATGTACACATATTGGTATATATGGATTATATTCAAAGTAAGTACATAAAAACAAAATAATTGGTAGGATAGTCCTCATGAAGAGGTGTGGCCTAAGCTAAACTTTGAAGGATACTAGGAATTCTAAGAAGTAGACATAAGAAGTATAGAATACAGCCTAGGCACAGGGGACAGCTTGTCAAGAGGCATGGAGGTGAGATATGAAGAGAAAAGGAAGAGTAACAGTAAAGAGGACAGACTGTCAGTGAGGGGTAGGATAGTATGATAAGCCTGGAAAGAGGCATCAGAGCTGGGTTAAAATGAGCTTAAAATGTCAAGTAAAGGATTTTGTATCTGGCCCTAGAGGCCATAGGGAACCATCAGGGGTTATTGAGCAGTGGAATGACAAGATCAGATTCTGTGCTTTTTGAAAATCATTTTGTCTACCTTCCTACATTAACCCAAATTCATTGCTGGAAATGCCCTTTCTCCTTGTCTGCTGCATATACAGTAATTACATTTCCTTAGTGGTAACAAATTAGATGAGATTTTTTTCTACACACATTATGATCACTTACATCTTATTGTAATTACACAATCACACATAATTACAATGAGTGTATTTACCTCAGTGTCGGTCAAGGAAAACTCTGTTACAGTAAACATTGGGAAGTATAGTTAGGTAGTGTCACATAATGTGATTCTCAGCAGTATTGGCATCATTGGCTAGCTCTTAAAGCCTCCCTTAATTAAAATGGCTTTACCTCGAGTGGGCACAACTGTTGTAATAAAAACAATATGAATGCTTTAATTTCTCACAACTATTTTTTCTTTTGGAAATCACCTGAAAAATGGAAAGACAATCAGGGCAGGTACCAACCATCCAATGCAGTAGGTCATCACTGAGCACTTGCTTGGCATGGCTAGATAAATCCTAAGAAGTATATTCCATAGACCCTCATCTCAAGGAACATACATTTCTTTGGGGGAAACTCCATAAATACATAAAACAATTAGAGAATATTAGACAATAGCATATAAGCAAAAGAAATGAATATAATGCAGACAGATTGGAAGGGGTAGTCAATGTTGGTTAGAAGGCTTTATGGAGGAAGAGAGACCTGAATTTAGAAAGGTGAAATGGATTTGATAGGTAGAGTCTATCATTTATGATGAGACACTAGTAGAGTGGGAAGAATGATATTTTTGTGTTGTTGCTGAATTCCTGAGTTCATGTTACTGTGTGCCCTAGGACAAGTCCAATAAACTCACTTTGGTTCATTTGTCCATTTGTAAAATCAAGGCATTGACATCAGGCATCTATCTTCACAGGTGCCTGATTCTCCCCTCCACAGTTAAGATGATGCCATAATGGGAAAGTGGAGAGCATCGAAGGCAAACTTTACCTACCTCATAACATTGTCTAGGACAGGCCGATTCACTGGGAAGCTTGGTGGAGACAGGTGCAAGGGAAAGGGCTGAGGGTGGATTCAGGGTTGGTTCATGACTGAGCTCAAGGAAACACAGTGAAGAGCATTAGTAGCATGGTAATGATATTATTAATAATAATCCATCACATTTGTATTGTGACCCAAGATTATGAACCACTTTCAAATATATTATGTTTTCTGATTGTGATTGATCCTCAAAACACTCACTTATACTAGGTAGCACAAGTGCTATGACTACTTTTTACAGATGGGGAAACTGAGGATCAATGAAGTGATATAATTTGCCCAAAGTCACAAAAGCAGTAAGTTGTAAAAATAGAAATGGAATTCACATCTTCCCATTTCAATTGCCAGGATTACAGAATCACAGAATTTCATAGTTAGAAGGGACCTCAGTAGCCTTATAGTCCAACCTGTCCCTGGTCCAAAATCCCTTAAATAACATACTCAAACAGTGATTTATCCAGATTTCAACTGGCAACTTCTGATGAAGAGCAGACCACTATTTTCTTAAACAACCCATTTCACTTTTGGATACTTCTAACTGAAAATTTTTCTTACATAGGGTAGGAATTTGTCTCTCTACAAATTCCACCATAATCACTAATTCTGCCTTTCAGGATTGAACAGCACAAATTGACTTCCTCTTCCAGATGATAGTCCTACTTAATGTCTGAATAGAGCTATCATATTTTCTACAAATAATCTCTTCTCCAGGAGAATTCTCAATGCCTTTATCTGATGCTCATGTGGCATGAAGTCAAGGCCCTACATCATCTAGACCATTTCCTTTGGACCATCTCATGTTACTTTTTGAAATATGGCATGCAGAAATGAATACTATACTAGGGTATTTTGCATGCTTCTTATTTTCTTTATACCTCTCTTCATGCCTCCTATTTCTTGGTGGACAATGTTAAATTGTTGACTAAGTATGACTTTGTAGTCAACTGAACATTCATTTATTTCCTCACATGTATTTGTAAGGTTGATTTTTTAAACTCAAGAATAAAACTTTACATTTACCCCAAATTATCATTTAGCTTGATTCAGTTCAAAGTTCTAATCCATTAAGATATTTTTGGTGCCTATCATCTTGTGTGTTAACATTTCTCTCAGTTTTGTGTCAATTGGAAATTTGAAAATCATACCATCTGTGATTTTATTCAAATCATATATAATAATGTTGAAGAAATTAGGCCAAGAATAGGTAGCAGGCAAATGCCACCGGAAATCTTCCAAAATGACATAAAACAATTAGTTATTCTTCTTGTGTCCAACCATTCAACCAGATTCAATGCACCTCACTGTCCTATCATTTACTCTATATCTCTCCATCATTTCCTCAAGACAAGTCTAAAAAATTCTTTCCAGTGATTTTCTAAAACTGAGATAAACCAGATCTATAGCATTAGCTTGATAGGTCATTTTAGCAACCCTTTTAAAAAAGACAATTAGGTTAGTATGGCATGGTTACTGCTATCTTTTTTATATATTCACTGCCTTTTTGCCAATAGGATCTAGATTTTTTGGATAGGAATTAGAGTAAAAATCAATAGTGTAAAATTTGAGGACTCCCTTTTTTACTGTTTTATTTTTGTTTTCTGTGGCAGACTTTCCCTACTTTAATACTTGGGTACTTCTCCTATTCTTCACAATGTTTCAAAGATCATTGATGGTATAAGAGAAAACACATTCACCTAGCCTTTCAGTATCTGACCATGTAGTGTATTGGGGTCAAGCAACATAAATTTGTCAAAGTTGGGTGCTCTCTGGAATATGTTCTTATATTTTAGAAATATCTTGAAGAACAACTTTGAAAGAAAAATTAGACTATAATTACTGAAGATTGTATCTGGGACTCAAATCTAGGCCATCTATTGCAAAGTCTTGTCGTCTTTTTACTTATGTTGCCCCTACCCTCACCATCATTCTATTATCAGCAATAGCCCTCCATAGACCATCACCTCTATCATCACCATCATGCAATTACAGGACTATTGGAATCAAAGTTGAGGGGAATTTAGAAACCATTTACTCTAAATCCCTCATTTTACACAAGAGAAAACTGAAATCTGGTAAAGTAAAATTTTTAAGCTCATCCCATTAATAAATGGTAGAGCCTCAATTTAAATCAAGGTGCTCATGATTCCAAATCTAGTACCTTTGCCTCTGTACTATACAGCTTCATCATCAACATGACCCAGTCTATCACCGTTGCCTCCATTATGAGCATTGTCCCTACCATGGTCACTAACTCTTCTATCACCACCATAATACTTACCACAGTCTAACATCACCATCACCACCTCCTTCACCATTACTGTCACGACTCCTTACATCATTATTATCATCACCACCATCACCAACAAATATCACACCTATTAGACACTTGAGATGGAGGTTTTGCTTACTTACCTTGAAAGGAAAAAATCAAATAAGCACATGAAGGTTTATGGACAGCGAGGAAAAGGAAGAGATATGGTAGGAAATAAGAAGTAAGTTTGGAGATTAAAAAAATAGTGAGGAACACATCAACTGAGAAACGGATTTTCTTTCAGGTACTTATCTATCAATTGAAATAATTCATCAGAGGTTTATGAAAGGTAATAAAGAAGCTAAATAATAGCCAACAAACATTCATTAGGCACTTACTATGTGCTAGGCACTGTGCTAAGAGCTGGGGATACAAAAAAGGCAAAACACTGTCCCTTGCCTTCAAGGAGATCACAGTCTAATGGGAAGGGGAAGATGACATGTAACTATTTACATATGAGATACATAAAGTAGAGAGAAGATAATCTCAAAGGAAAGAAATTCGCAGGAGAGTGAAAGAGACAGAGAGAGGCTTCCTGTATAAAGCTACATTTAAATTCAGTCTTGAGGAAGTAAGGGAAGGTAAGGGGAAAAAGTGAGGAGGGAGATCATTCCAGTCGTGGGGGACAGTTGTGAATATGGTAGGTGATCAGGAGATGGAGCAGCATACACCAGGTATAACAGGTCCATGCAGTTGGATTGTAGAGTGTGGAGGAGAGTAAAGTTTAAGAAAAATGGAAAGATGAGAAGAGATTAAATGATGAAGAGCTTTAGATGCTGAGCAGAGGATTTTATATTTGATCCCACAGGTAACAGGGAGCCATTGGAGTTCACTGAGTAGTGGGGTGACATGACCAAATCTATGTTTTAGGAAAATCACTTTGGCAGGGGAACAGATGATAGATTAGAGTGAAGAGAGATAATGAAGGGAAACCAATTAGAAGGATATTTCAATAGTCTACGGAGGGAGGCAATGAGAACATATACTAGGATAGTAAACTGTGAGTAGAAAGGAGAGGACATACATGAAAGATGTTGCAAAGATTAAAAATGACAAAATTTGAAAACAGACTGGATATTGGGGGTGAGTTGATGACGACACTGAAGTTATAAGCCTGGACGATTGGGAGGATGGAAAGAGAAAATAAGAGGGAATTTGGGAAGAAGGGTGGATTGGGGGATAAAGATAATGAATTACATTTTAAGACATGTTGACTTTGAAATACTTATGAGATATCCAGTTTGAAATGTTCAAAAGGTGTTGGGTGAAGCTGGACTCCAGTTTTAGAGAAAGACAGAATCCGGAAATCAGCTGACTTGAGATGATAAGTGAAGGCATTTTGGTTGATATCACCAATTGAGATTGTATAGAGGATAAAAAGGAGGGGATAGAGACTTGGTGGAACCATGGATCTTCATGGATGAAGAATGAATAAAGGGGACTCAAGAGTGGCCAGTCAGGTAGGAGGAGAACCAGGAGAGAATGACTTCCTACAAATCATATTTGAACTCTAACTTCCCTCAGCAGTGACACCCACTTTGCTTGTGAAGAGCAGTAGTGATGACAACTAATGTTGTTTAACTCAAATAGGCAGCTAGTTGTCTCCAGTGGATAGACTGCTGGCCTGATGTCAGGAAGACTCCTATTCCTGAGTTCAAATCTGGCCTTAGAACTTACTAGCTATGTGACCCTGAGAAAGTCATGTAACCCTGTTTGCCTCAGGTTCCTCATCTGTAAAATGAACTGGAGAAGGAAATATCAAACCACTATAGTATTTTTGCCAAGAAAACCCCAGAGAGGGTCATGAAGAGTCAACACAACTGAAGCAACTGAAAAGCTAATACCTTCTTGCCAGGTGATGACTTCATTAGCAAGTAGGTACATCCAATGCAACTTATGTGCTAACAAAGGATGGAGATGGGCAGAAGTGCGTTGGAGACAGCTTGTATTGGCTCATGAGAGTCATAGTAAATTTTCAGTGTGAGCATTTACAGCCTAGAAATTGGCAAAGACTACAAATCAGAGATTGATTTGTTTCCTTGATTGTCTAGACTTTAGAAAGTGATGGAGAAAGTGTTAATCATGCAAGTTAAACTTAAAAGTGTGTCCTTGAGTTCATTTCTTGGGGGAAGTCAGTTGTTAAGCATTACCATTATTACCATGAGGATGGGGAACTCAATGCTGTGATCATCAGATCATTATTTAGCATAGAATTTTAAATCCTTTATGCTCGAAGGAACCTTAGAGTACAACTCCTTCCCTTTACAGATGAAGAAACAATGTTCAGAGAGGGATAATAACTCCCTCAGAGTCATTCAATCTAAGTAGTTCCAAAGTTTGGATGAGAACCCAGCCTGTCCCCTGACTCCTGACTCCGTCTTCTTCCTAGTACATTATGTTGTTTTTCTTTCTGGAAGAGGGTCCAGAAGACAAATAGTTTCAGCATTAAACAAATTGTGGTTGTCTCTCCACAGCCATCCAGTGACAAAAAATTATGGCATACTAATATTAGAACACAGCTTTTAGCCTGAGAGGCCCTGGGCCCAGAGCGTTCAATGTGCACAGTCCAACTGTTCCAGTTATGTGACTAATGACTTGGCCATTGATAATAAGCTTGAATTTTATGCCAAAAGGACCACTGGGACTGTTGCTATTATTTAAAACTTATTTCTGTCCCAGTTATTAGCTGTAATATTTTTATCTTACTGTAGCTTAGTTCTAGATGGACCTATGGTATTCATTTGTAAGCAGCAAGGTACTATGATACCATAGCTGAGCCATGCCTCCAGACTAGAGAATTCATGTGGGCTTACCCCCGAGGCCTTGAGTTCATCCATTCCTTACTTACTGTCAGTGGCCTTGCAATGCATTCTCCTTAAAGGTAGAAAGTTATATGTTAATGCTCATAGGGGCAGTATTCCCTTACCCCCTAATTGCTTCATCAATAATTGAAATCAAAGAAGGTCACATGATATGAGTTTTCAGAAGGATCTCACAACACAATAAAGACAGGATCTTTTATAGCTATAAAGGATATGAGTGAGAGACAGCCTGATGTGGTAGATGGAGTGCCAGACTTGGAATCAGGAAAACTGTGTTTGAAACTTTCCTTAAATATTTATCTTTGGTATAATCATGGCCAAGTTTACCTCTCAGAACATCCATTATATTATCTGTAAAATGGAGATAGATAATTATCCTTATACTACCTCCCTCATAGGACTGTTGAAGGTACTTTGCAATCATTAGGTAAATCAAGGTTTGTTATTTGTAATTTGCATCTTTCTGGCAGTCACTATGAACCAGACCATAGTTCCTATGTTATGTATCCTGAAAGAAACAGATTTTGGTAAAAAGACACAGATCTTTTTATTGTATGTTTCAGACTGTGTCATACATTAAGGGATTTCAAAGTAGAGCCTCAGTGTTCCAGCAATGTCCTGAGTTGTACTGATTAATTTCTTCCTTATTGGAGGCATAAGTGGGAGAAAAAAAGGATCATAACAACCTAGTTCTCATTCACAGAGGTCTCATCTCCAAAGCTTCAATTCCACTTTGCATTGGACAACTAGATTTCAGCACTAATTAATTTGATTCAGTTCATTCAACAAATATTTGATGAGCTTTTAAAGTCTGCTGAAAATATTATTCATTATATCAAATGGTTCCCTGGGAAGGGGAAAGAGGAGAGATGCTAAGAGAAATGTTAGTGATGTAAAAAAAGATAGTAATAAAAATTATTTTAAAATGAAGATATTGACTAGTTCAATATCTCTCTCAATAGAGGGTGTTATAGTCTTAATCTCACAGGAGAGTTACTACATCAGGGGTAGGGGAGGTAAGTGAAATGTCAAGGATCACACCAAAAATGAGGATCCAAATGAAGGACAGAAGTCAGTCCATTGGTTTTCACTAGCACAGATAGCTACATGGTTAATCCATTGAGAACAGAGATTGTTCCATACATTTTGCACCACTCTATCGTGACCCTGGGCAAATCATTTTATCTCTCAGTCTCAGTTTCCTCATAGGTAAAATGGGAATAATAATAATACCTACTTCATGGGTTTATTGTGAGGATCAAATGAGACAATATATGTAAAATGCTTTAGAACACATAAAGTGCTACAGAACTGTGAGTTATCATTGTCATCCTCTTTGCCTGGCACAGAGTCTTTCATGTGGAAGGTACCTACTAACCTGTCTGAATTGAATTGAATTTGAACTGAATTTATGATCAAATTTGGTAAGATTTATGAAGACAGGGACCATGCCACTTCTGCATCATTCTTCAGGGTCTAGCATAGTGATGGGTTCATAGTAGCTGCTCAACAAATATTCGTTGCAGCAAAATCAAACTGTTACTGGGAAGGTTTCTCAGAAATTCTTAGGTCTAAAGAGATAGTGAATCGTCCCAGAGTACAAGGTGTCCAGTTTTGGGCCCCAAATAAAAAATATGGTGTTAGACCTCATCTGGAGTTTTGGGATAATTTCTGGGTGCCATGTTTTAGGAAGGACATCTAAAACCTAGAGTACAACCAGCAGAAGGTGACCAGGATAGAGGAAGGGTTAAAGACCATGCTGTAAGAGGAATAACACCAGGAAATCAGGATGTATATTATGGGGAAGGGGTGAAGAAGTTGAAGTAGCACAGTTGACTTCTTTGTCAAGGGGAGTTGGCTTAGCTTGGTTCTGTTGAGATGATACAATTAGGTTTTTGCTGAGGCTTATGCCTTGAGAAGATAATCAAGCAATCCTTGACTGGTCTTTTTGATTTGGGAATGTGTCTGAGGTAGATTTTTGACTAGGACTAATCTCTGGGCTATTGGGAACAAGGTTTCTGTCCTCATTTGGACCACTCTATCTTAGGGTAAAGACCACCTCCTCACTCTCCTTCTTGGAAATCCAAGGGAGAGCTGGTACTACATCTATGCTAAGAGAAGAATCCTGAATAACAGCAGAAGCCTTCTCTTCTCACTTCCTGTAGCCCACAGAGTAGTCAGATCTTCCTATTCAGTCACCAATCCTACTGAACACAGCTCCTAGTCACAGGGACCAATCAGAGGCTGCTATGTCATCCTGACATATAAATGTACATCTTCAGCAAGTGGCCATTGAGTAGGCACAGCTTTATTCCCATTGTTGCAGTAGTATTTAAAGGGTCACCACATGGCAGGGGGATCATATGATCACAGGATCCTAGTCAAGAGATAAAATGTAACTAAAAGGTCACTAAATTCAATCCCTTCATTTTACATCTGAGAAAACGGAGACCTAGAAAAGTAATGCTAATTCCCCAGTGTTATAGAGATAGTGAGTGTCTAGGGCAGGATTTGTACTCATGTCTTCTTGACTCTAAATCCAGTACTCTATCCCACATTGGTCCCTTAGCTTCTTCTGATTGGCCCCAAAAGGCAAAACTAGGAATGATGAATGGAAATTGGAAGGAGCTAATTGTAAACTTCATGTAAAGAAAATTTTCTTAATAATTATCATAGATAGAGATGAGATTAGCCCATTTTAATTTTTTCCATGGCAAAATACATGGTATCCATTTGAAAAGGGGTAGTCTAGTCTTGATCCCAGAGGAGACAGTAAAAAGGCTGGTTGGCTGAATGTTCATTCTGTCTGGAGGAATGTATAATCACTCACCATATATCAAAGATTATTAAGAGTGTCTTGAAAAAATAGAGGCTATCAAGGTAAAAAATTTTTAAAAAATCAAAAGAGGCAGAAGGGATCTTGACTTGCACTGGGAAGCTGGAGTGCAGATGTAATGAAGAAGATACCATAATTGTCAAAGGGGCAGAGGAAAAGGCAATGGTGGGAGAAAGGGGAAAAAAGTAATGGTCACTCCATTCTGGAGATATCAGGGCAGTTAATTGTTGATATGATGTTAACAACAAGGAGGTCTACTGTCTAACAAAGGCATGGATCCAGGACAGGAAAATCTCATAAGATTTCCCAGCCCTCATTTCTATTACCTACTCAAGGTTATTTGTGTAGGGATAAATGATACTCTGAGAAGAACACTACATTTTGTTAGGAATTATGAAGATGTGGGCAAGAAATTGAAGATATTAGAGGAAGTATGATATTTGCAGCATTGCTGAAAATGTAAGACAGGCAATTTACAAGAGAAACACATATTTGGGAAGGAAACAGGTGATTAAGAAAATAATTATACATCTTTGTACCAAGACTTAAAGGATGGAAATGAACAACTTGTGATCTAGGATGTAATAATATAACAGTCTCATAAAACCATACTTATTTGGAATCTTGCAAATCTTAGCAAATTACTTTTTCACTAAAAGGCATTGGGAGGGAAAAAAACTGACTAGATTTATCTACCAACCTCAATACTATAGAGAATAGTAATCATAACCTGGGAGGAATAGAAATAGAGATGCCCAGTAATACACAGAGGACTAAAACTTTTTAAAAAGGAGATAATAAAATCTAGGGTCTTGGATTTCTATACACAAATGAGCAGACTATGGTAGTAAGGATGTTGGACTGGATATTTGAATACAAGGAAGCAACTTTGGCTTCATAGTTATCATTTAGACTTGGGAGAATGGGAGTCATTTGTAGTATGTGACTTTCCCCAGATAACACCTTATATAAAAGAAGTACAATAGGTTAAAAGAGTAGTAAATAGCATTGTGTATTACGAAGATATAATTAAGAAGGAACTTTTGGAAAGCATATGTGGGACACAGTGGAGACCATTTAAGTGATTAACAGAGAAGGAAACAGGAATACCATTGTCCTGGAAGAATATATTATTGAGGAGACAAATAGGTTGGTGAAGGGCCTTGAATTCATGATATATAAAGATAAGTTGAGGGAATATGGCATGGAGAAAAGCAACATTGTGAGGAGGTATGATAGGGCTATTTAATTATTTGAATGACTGTCATGTGGAGGAGAGGATTAGACCTGTTATTCTTGATCCCATAGGTAGAAGCAGAATCAACACATAGAAGTTTCAAAGAGGCCAATTTAAGCTTGATGTCAGGGAACATAATCACCATTATTATCTTCAACAACAACAACAACAACTTTCTAACAATTAGAGCTGTCCAAAAGTGGAATGACTTCTCTTGGGGAGTGGTGAATTCCCCCTCCTTGGAGGTCTTCTACTTGCATTTTAAATTATAGCAAAGATTCCTTTACATGTGGGTTGAAGTAGATGCAAATGACATCTCTTATAATTCTCAGATTTTGTGATTCTATGATTCTGTGATGAGATCTTAAAAATGAAATTCCAAACATGAAAATAATTAAAGTAAGGAACAAAAAGGGGAACTGCCTAAGTATTACTGATATGGATGCATAGGTGAACTCATTGACCAAGTTAAGTTAGACTAAAAATATAATTTAAATAGATGACAGCAAGGGAAGAAAAAAATGAAGATAATTAAAGTAATGTGTCACAGTCCTTATAAGAAAAACTTCAGGAATACTTAACCTCAGAAAGATCTGAGGTTAGGGATAAATTCTGAGAACAATCAGAAAGACTCATTTCTTTTTTGATATGTTACTAGAGATAATGCTGTAGAGAAAATATTCCTAGATTGTGTCCATGATAGAGAGATATAGGGCAAACAATAGTACAGTTGGATTAATTGAGAATCAGTCGAATGGCCAAACCCAAAGAATAATTCTGATATACTCTTGGGAGGAGATCTCTGTTGGGATAGCCAGAAGAAGCTGTCTGGTCTGGTTGGTTCAATTTTATAAGTGACTTGGATGAAGGGATATGTACATGTTTTACTTGTGTTTATAAAAGATGAAAAGCTGAGAAGAATACCTAATACATTGGAAAACAGAGTCTGGTTGTGAAAAGGTCTTGACAGGTTAGAATGTTGACCCAAATCTGATTAGATGAAATTCAATATTATTGAATTTAAAGTTCAATACTTGGGAACAAAAAAAGTGAGCTTTACAAGTATAAGATATACATGAAAAAAAGCAATTTGCCTGATAAAAAAAAACCTGGGAGTTTCATTTAGTTACCATCTCAGCGTAACTCAACAGTGTGACAGGTAGACAAAAAAAAGCCAGTGAGCTCTTTGGCTGCCCTGAGAGACATGACAATAAGGAAGAGAGGTAAGAATCTCCTGATCTGACCACTTCAGCAATATTGGTTTCATTGCTGGTAACACATTTTAGGAAGTTCACTGAAAAGATAGTGTCCATGTATGCCATGATTAATATAAAAATATATTTAATAGGAATGTATATGTAGAGCCTGTGTCAGATTGCATGCTATCTTGGGGAGAGGGACGGGAAGGAGGGGGGGATTTAAAATTTATGGAAGTGAATGTTGAAAACTAAAAATAAATAAACTTAAAAAAAGAGAAAAGATAGTGTCCAGAGGGTTTGGTGAGGATGATGGTAGTCCTCTACACTAGTCCATATGAGGATTATCTGAGGGAAAATAGGGGTGTTTAACCTGGAAAAAGAAGACTTCCTAGACAGAATAAGGAAAATGGATAGAAATTTCAGAGATCAGATTGCAATTAATATGGGGAAGATATTTTTAACATTTAGGATTGTTTAGAAATAGAATGAACCTCAGAAAATAGTGAAGGCTGAATGATTACTAAATGGGGGTGTTCGGCTACTAAGAGGTACAGTGGATATAAGGTTGGACTTGGGGTCAGGAAGAACTTGGTTTAAGTTCTTCCTCAGACACTTACTAGCTATGTAAACTGAAAAAAATCACAACTTCTCTTTGCCTCCTTTTCCTCATCTGGCAATAATAATAGCATCTACCTCCCAGGGTTGTAGTGAGGATAAAATGAGGTAATAGTAATAAAATTCTTAGTAAATCATAAAGCATGATATAAATACTATTATTATTATTGTTGTAGCCCAATGTCTCTGCTCCTTTTCTCAGCCAAATTAGAAAAAGCTATCTATACTCATTATCTCTACTTCCTCTTAGCATAATCTTTTGCAATTGGTTTTCCAACCTCATCATTTACGTGAAATGCTCTCTCAAAAATGACCAGGATCTCTTATATGTTACAGTGATATTGCTGAATATTCTTTTTTTTCCAGTCCTCATTCTTTGTGATCTCTCTGCTTTATTTAATGAAATTGACCTCCTTACCTCCTGGACAATCTCCTGAGTTTTTATTGTTACTGTTTAGTTGTAAATTGTTTCCAACTTTTCATGATCATAGCACACCAATACTGCCATTGAGATTTTCTTGGCAAAGATATTATAGTGGTTTGACATTTCCTTCTTCAGTGGATTAAGGCAAACAGAGGTTAAGTGACTTGCTTGGGGTCACAGAGATAATAAGTGGCTAAAGCGGGATTTTAACTCAAGTTTTCCTGACTCCAGGCCCAGAGCTCTATCCTCTAAGCCATATAGCTACCTCCTGAATTTTCTTAACAGTATCCTGTCTTGATTTTCAGACAACTTTTTGTTGGTCTGCTTTATTAGTTTATCATGCATATCACATCCCTTAAATGTAGGTATTCTTCAATGTTCTATCCTGAGACCTCCCCTCTTTTCCCTCCATAATCTTCTTCTTGACATCCTCATCATCTCCCAGGGGATTAATTATCATCTCTAAATCTAATTCCAGCCTCTCCCTCTTGAGTTTCAGTACTACATTACCAGCTTTCTTTTGGACATTTCTTATGGACATATCTTGAACTATGTCCAAATCAGAATCCATTTTCTCTTCCTCCAATTACCAAGTTCACCTTTCTATTTCTGACAAGTAGTTTTTCAGTTTCTCAGGATCATAACCTTGGCATTATCCTTATCCTCACTCTTCCTTATGCCATAATCCAATTTATTATTTCTACCTCCACAATATATCTCACATCCAATCCCCTCTCTCTATTCTTATAGTTGTTGTTGAGTCATTTTTCAGTCATGTCCATCTCTTTGTGACCTTACTTGGGTTTTTTTGGCAGATACTGGAGTGTTTTGTCATTTCCTTTTCCAGATCATTTTAAAGATGAGTAAACTGAGGTAAACAGTGTTAAGTGACTTGCCTAGGGTGACACATCTAGTGTCTAAGGCCAAATTTACACATAAGAAGATGAGTCTTCTGACTCTAGGCTTGGGCATTCTATCCACTGAATCACCTAGCTGGCCTATTTCTGTAGCCACCACCATAATTATGCCCACATGATCTCTCACATAGAATATTGCATCGATTTCCTACTTAGTTTATCCTCTTCCAGTCATTCCACACTTCAATCAGTCCTACCTACGTTTGACAAAGATATATTCGTTAAGCATAGATCTGACCTTGTCTACCTTTCTCACTAAATTCCAGCATGGCTCTTTCTTATTTTTATGATCAGATACTGTTCCCTATGGGGAAACTTCCTCTAACAATGAAGATCAGCACTATTTTACAAGTTGTAGTTCTAGAGAGTTGCCTGGGGCCTTGAGAGGTTAAAGGACTTATTCAGGCTTATGCACCTCATACGTGTCAGGGGTAGGTATTAAATTCAGGCTTCCTGACTCCGACTCTTTTTAGTATGCCATATGAGGTGATGTCTCCTCTTGGGCTTATGCAATGCAATAGCTAGAATGGATCTTAGAGATTAAAACCAGATGCTGTCTAGTTTTAAAGGTTTACTTTCATGAAACTTACAAGTTCTTCCACCAAAAAAACCCAACAAAACAAAATGTCAAAAAAAAACTGTCTCCCAGTGCCCCATCATGCCCTAGAGATTACTGACTCTATTTTTGAAGGTTTTCTTTTCTGAAGATGACAAGCCTAAATTGTTTCTACTAGGGAAGGAAATAGATGGTATATTTTAGGCCCAGGCTCACTGATTTCAGATAGGCTCATTAGAAGGTCTGCTTCAGTTTAAACAAAATTTTAGCAACCGTAGTTCCCAAAGACCTTTCAATAAGGCACGGATGGGTGTGTGTATCTATTATCCATGAAGGGAGGACACACAGCAATGATTACAGTCAATTCTTTAAATATTGAGCTGTAAAGTACCACATCTACCAATTAACATTGCTATGTGTACTAGCAAATAGAAATATGTTTTAAAATCCTTGAGATTTCTAGCCTGGGTTAAACTGGATATTCATTAACATCTAAACAAGTAGTTTTGTGTGGTGGGAGTGATAACTTGGAGAAATAGAACAGAGAAAAGTAACTGGAAAGATAGGATGACTTCCCATTTCTCTGATGAAATCTTATCATCCTTCAATGCCATCTTACCCATAAAGCATTCATTGATATCATAATTAGCAATGCTAAATTCTTTTGTTTGGCATTTAAAGCTCTTGAAACTTGTCCCTCACCTACCTTTCCATCTTTTTATACTTTACCCCCTTCCATACATTCTATGATCAGACTACATTGGCCACCGTATCTCCTTCGAGCAAGGCTCTATCTCCCTCCTCCATGCTTTTGTACTGAGTTTCCCTGATGTCTAGAATGCTCTTCTTGTTTTTTGGAGGGCAGTTGGGGTTAAGTGACTTGCCCAAAGTCACACAGCTAGTAATTGCGTCAAGTGTCTGAGGCCAGATTTGAACTCAGGTCCTCCTCACCCCAGGGCCGGTGCTCTATTCACTAGCCACCCCTAGAATGATCTTCTTCACATTCACTGCTCGGTTTCTCTGCTTCTTCCCTGACTCAGTCGAATTCCCATGTTCTGAAGATCTTTCCATTTCCCCAACTATTAGTGGCTTTCTCTCTCAGACTACTATCCATCTAACGTATATATGTATGTATATGCATATACATACATACATACATACATGTGTTTGTACACACATGCATACACACAGAGTTATTCAGTCATGTCTGACTGTGGCCCCTTGAAACATAGCACACCAATGCTGTCCATGAGGTTTTCTTGGCAAAGATATTAGGGTGCTTTGCAATTTCTTCAATACACACACATTTATGTGTATGTATACACATGTGTGTATATATACATATGTGTATGTGCATATGTATATATGATAGTATCTAGTTAAATACATTTGAGTATATGCTCGTTGAGGTCAGGGGTTTATTTTTGCCTTTATTTGTTTGTATGTCTAGTGCCTAGCACACGGTAAATGCTTAATAACACTGACTGGTTGCCTTAATGCTCACATAGCACATGCACATATATTTCATTTTATATTATTTTTACTTGTATACATGTGTGATCTTTATTGCCAACAAATTATAAACTCTATAATCTTCTATGAATTTATAATAAAATGTATTTTTTAAGCATCTTATATATGCCAGACACTGCTAAATTCTGGAGAGTAAGATGCTATCTCCCTTATGAGTAGGTGAAGGAATAAAACACATAGGGGAGTGGTGGATAAGGAAGGGAATTATGGTATGGGGAGTGACAGGAATGGTGAATAGAAAAATATGGCAATCAATTGTTATGCCCTTTGAAGAAGCAATGGTAATACTGATTAGATTCCTGGGAGTTGGGTAGAATGGTCAAGCTTTCTCACATAATGGCAAGGCAGAATGCAAGTTCCTCATAGTGAAAGTCTGGGTGATATGTGAACTTGTCTGAGGCAACTAGCTCTTTGCAAACTTTAAGGTGCTATCACCATCACCACCACCACCATCACTGTCATTGTCATCATCATCATCATAATTTTTAGCTATTAGTTTTTAAGTGAGAATGCACTCATTTAGTAATAAGGACACATCACACACGGAGGAGTTTCTAAGCTGAATGTATTGACTTACCCAGGGTAGAAGGAGAATAGTATCTGGAGGTCAAATTTGGAAGGTGGTGTTCTAGGTGGAAAGAAGAGGGCTGTAGTAGGGTGGGTGGAAAGATGCCTATGCATCTGAGCCTGAATGAAATGTGAAGTATCATTTGGGGCCAACTAGATAGAGTGGGATAGGTGGGATTGCACTCAGTTCCAGGGCCTGTGTAAAATTAATCTTTTGAACATCCTTTCTTCTGCATATGACAAATGCTAAACAAATATTTGTTACATCAAAAAGAAGCAGGGTATCCAAGAAGGAGGATATATCTATCTTTTGCCTTAATTATTTCTGTCTTTTCACTGAAAATAGAGTTTTAGGGATGAAGTGATGGTGGTTAGATTCAGGAATTGTGTTTGAAACAGTCTTTCTGTGGAGGATGAAATAACTTTTGGTCAAGTAATATGACTTGCATGCCCTGGATATGAGGTAGCCAGTATAAGTCAAAATAAACACAACATATAAATCAGATAAATTATTCTAGAAAGCTGAACTTCCAAAGAGGGTTCTGAAAAAAAAAAAGTTATCAGCTTATCCTGCCACCCGAAGAATTTATCTCAATTAATCAGCAACATTTTAATCAAATTCAAGTAGCAACAAATGAGACCAGAAACATCATATGCAAATTAAAATTCCCTGTAATCACAGCATTCAAGAATACTGATGCGTTAGACAAAAAGAGTATGTTAGATGCAATTCATCAAAATCACTCAGATGTATTCTTATAGAGTTCCCCAAATATTCTTCAATTACTCTAGGGTTCAACTATTTAATTAATCATTTCATCAGATTTCTCCAGGGAAGCATCTTAAAAGTTATTTCCACAGAATGGCACAGACAATGGACCAATTCACTAGTTCCAAACAGTTTGGGAGTTTATTTGCTAATATCTCTGGGAGAATTAGAGTTCTATTTAAAAGTCTTTGAGAAGACAGGTGCTTGAATGAGGCTAAAGAAGTTCTCAAATTTCTCTGCTTTAGAAAATGAATCATTTGCGATATGAATGCAGAATCAAGGAGAAACTGGGTCTGCATTTGCTTGAATAGAACAGGGTCTTGGCTAAAACGATGGATACTTCATCCAAGATCTGCCACTTTTTCAAGATGACTATATTTTCTTGGACATAGGGACTGTTAGAAATGGAAGAGTCTTTAGAGATAATTTAGTCTAACCCCCTCAATTGTGCAAATTGTGAAATAGAGACCCATAGGATCATCATAAACTTGCCCAAGGTCATTTGGCATCCAAGTGGCAGTTGCAGGGCTAAAATCCAGGTCTTTCCAGTTCTAGTGCTCTGATTTCCATGACACATTGCTGTGTGGTAAAACCAATGACATGTAACTCCTAAATCGAGTTTAGAAGTATTTTGTACTCCTATAGAATCACAGGTACATAGGTAAATGGGCCCTGAGAAGTCACCCAATCCTAATTTTGTATTTCAGTGAGGTTGAGAAGTTGATTGGATCATATAAAATAGCAGCAGAGTTAACATTAAAACTCAGGTCTTTTGCTTCCACATCCAGCATGATTTCCATTGTGACATGCTGTTTCCAAATTGCCTCTAGTATGCATCCTTGATAAAACCCACAATATATCATATTCATGTCCTTTCAATGTCAGTTAATCTATAAACATGTTTTGAAACAGCTACTATGTACTAAACACTATTCTGAGCACTAGGAATACAAAGAAAGACAACATTCCTTGATGTCAAGGTGCTCACATTCTAATGAGCAAGACAAATATGAAAATAACTACATACACAATACATACAGAGTAAATGGAAGATAAATCTCAGAGGGAGAGGGACTAGCAGATGGGTATAATAGGAAAGGTTTTCCTGTTTGGAATTTGGGATTTGAACTGAGTTTGAAGGAAGCCAGGGATGTTGGGTTAAATTTTTTTTTTGCTTTTTTGGAGGGGGGAAGGTAGGGAAATTGGGGTTAAGTGACTTGCCCAAGGTCACACAGTTAGTTTTTTGTGTTAAGTGTCTGATGCCGGATTTGAACTCAGGTCCTTCTGACTCTAGGGCCGGTGCTCTATTCACTGTGCCACCTACCTGCCCCGTGTTAATTTTTTTAAAAAATAAATTGACATGAATGATTCTGATTGTTTAATGGAAATAATTATTTTTATAGCCTACTCTTTGCCCCAAGTCCTTTCCCCTCTCCACTGCATGACAACTGTCTACATATATAAAAGAGACAGAGACAATTATCTAAAATAACTATTGATAGTGTGCACATCTCTATGGAAAATGCCTGGCAATGAGCACAGACATTGCAAATGGCACTTGTTGAAAAAATGCCTATGGATCATTGCTTATTGAATTCAAACCAGTTTGGACTGGGTCACTGGCTGGAGTCCACCACAACAGGGAGCTGTTGTCCTTAAAATTCTAGATTGCTGACAGATAGAAACCTTTTATGTTAATTTTCAGAACTTCCAACTTGGATTTATATCAGCGTCATCTAGCCCAACCCAAACCTGAACAAGGATCCCTTCTATAACACTCTTAAAAAGGGGTTATCCAACTATTCTTGAAGACAACTAGTGAAGGAGCCTCTACTATGAAAAGTTTAATCAATAAGAATTTGCTAAATTCTTACTGTGTGCCAAGCAAATTACAAGGCAGTTAATTCCACTTTTGCATATCTTTAGCTATCTTTTCCGTCTTTGTGTTGAGATTAAAATGATTTCCTTTCTACTTCCAGCCATCACTCCAGTTCTGTCTTGTGTCACCAAAAACCAAGTTTTACCTATCTTCTACAGGCTAGTTCTTCAAATAGCTGAGGATAGCTATCATGCGCCCTGCCCTCTCCCCCAATTCCTTTCTTCTCCCTTCTAATAATGCCCTGTTCCTTCAACCAATACTCATAACGTCATGAACTTGAGGTCCTTCACTATCACTCTTCAGACATCCCCAAAATATTGGGTCCATAATTGAACATGACAGTCCAGCTGTGGCCTGAGCACAGCAGAGTAGAGTGGGATTACTGCCTCTTTAGTCATTTATTCTACATTTATCTAAAGGTAGCCTCAGATGTCTTTAGTTTTGTTTTTTTTGGGGGGGGGAGAAGGGGAAGTTGATTGCTAAATTAGAATATTGATTCAAATAAGCTCATAGTGCACTGAAACCCTCAGATCCTTTTTTACTATCTAGTCTTGGGTCAACACTCTTACCCATCTGATGCTTATGAAATTGATATTTTTGAACCTAAGTTTTTATTCAGATAGAGGAAGGAATAAGGCAATTGGTTGCTAGAAAAACTTATAGAGTGTTAGGAAGGCAGGAAATTCGGTACAGTGATTTTACTTTGGAGAGATTTTACTTTCTCACTTCAAGAGTACGAACTAGTTCTTATAGCACATCTGTTTGGGGTATCTTGCAGGTCCAAAACAGTCCCTGTGAGGAAAGCACTGCTTAACTACTTTCCAAACCAGACTGTGCTTCCAAGAAATGGAGAATGATATTTGGCAATTTCAATCCTGAGTTAGCTCTCCTCCTAGCAAAATTGTTGCATATCAAGGACAGGGCCCTTACTTCTATAGCATCCAATGCCATTTAGCCTGGTTTATCATTCCCTGCCCAAGGGTAGGGGCTAGTAGAGATTTTTAACAACAACAACAATAACACATTTATATAGTGCTCTAAGATTTGCAAAATGATTTTTCTGATGACAACCCCAGGAGGTATGTAGCCTAAATATAATTAACACCATTTTATAAATAAAATCATGGGCAGTTAGGTGGCACAATGGATAGAGTGTCAGGCCTGGAGTCAGGAAGACTAACCTTCCTGATTTCAAGTCTGGCCTCAGACACTTATTAGTTTTGAGACCCTGGGCAAGTCACTTAATCCTGTGCCTCAATTCTTCATCTGTAAAATGGGTTGGAGTAGGAAACAGAAAACCATTCCAGTATCTTTGCCAAGAATACCACAAATGGGGTCATAAAGAATAAGACATGACTGAATAATGATAAGAAAACTGTAGCTTAGAAGAGTTAGGTAAGTTTCCCATGATCATAGCTAATAAATGTGTGAGAAAAGAATAAAACTTCAACAGAAGAAGCACTGAATTGTATTTCTAAGGATAACTAGGTGTCCCAGTATGGCAAGGGTAAAGAAAGATTTGGTGGGTCTGAATTTTCATGAACTTCTTAAGATTTGGCCCTGAAAGGGAGTTTCAGGGTCATCTTGTTTCTTCTTTATTTGCAGATGACACAACGGGAGGCCAAAGGCAGAGGAGTGACTTTCTGATGCTCACTGCAAGGTCTCCTATCTCTCCCCAGGACTTCCCTTCCACTTTTTTCAGGTCTGAGTAATCCCTATTTTTCACCTTGTTCTCTCCTACCCTTTTTCTTTAATTCCATCTGAGGGTTCAAAGTAGAGCTGGCCAACCAAGTCATATCGTAGTTTTCCCTAAACCTGGGATCTGTGTACTTGGTTTAAAACAGCAGCAACAACAACAATAACATTTCAGTATAACTGGTTTTCTTTGTTGTCCTATTTTTTAATTAAAAAAAAACATTCTGAGAAGAAATCTAGGGGCTTCCCCAGACTGCCAAAGGGGTCCATCACACAGAAAGAGGCTAAGGACTATAAATTACAAAACAGCACATCACTCTGGTAACAATTTAATCTACAGGGCTACATTGGCCAATACTCCTCTAACCAACCTTTGTCTATTGCCCTGATCTTATATGTATGAAAATATATTGCTACTCTTGGTGATGAAACTGCCAAATAAAAATGGTAGTACTTGGGAAATTCTCCTTCTGTTCATACATCTGTGTATCTGAAAATCCTCTATTAGCTCTGCTCCAATAGAGATTTGCCTCAGGCTCCTTCCATTAATATATCTATTTGTACAAAAACCTACAGTGACAATTAGTGTCCCATCAGCTTTGCACAAGGAAAGTGGCACTTTCTCATAGAGTGAGCCCACGTCCAGAGCCTGGGCTGGACAGAGCCTACCCAGGGAACACCTGCTGCCACCTAATGGTCATGCCCAGGAGCACTCATGCTGACTGCTGGGCAGGAAAGCTGAGAAAAACCAGAGAAATAACTGGGAGAGACAGACTCTTAGATATATTTCCAATGCAGAGTTAGAGATGCCAAAGGATTTAGGAATAGTTGGCTGTCTGTGACTTGACAACTTTTTGCCATGGTTTCCCATGGAAAAGAGGCTTCCAAATCACAGAACATTGTCTGAATAGTAAATATAATTTTGGAAATGTTTGAAGGTAGAATAAAAGAGGGTATGTCTTGATTTTGTGCATTTCAGATTTTGAAGGTGAAAACAAAAGAAAAAAGCTATCAAAAAGTCATATGAGTCTGACTTCAGTCTAACGTAATAGCATTCTGCTGATATGCATTTACTAAGTTACTTCTTGAAGTCAATTTTTTTCTTCCTCACTTTAGTGCCTCAGTATTTCAAGGCTGGTTGATTTCTACCACTGCAGATACACTGGTGACTTGGCAGATTATAGGTCAAGAGTTATAAGGAAGCTTGGAGAATTTTTAACCCAAGATTATGAAATTGAGTAACAGGGTGGTTAAATGACTTTAACTAATACTTTGTTGGTCTCAAAACTTGGGATCAAGTTTCCAAGGTAAGTGTCCGAGTCAGGTTTAAACCCCAATTTTCTGACTCCAAGATCCTATGCTCTTTGCACTTTCTTGAAGTAGTCTTTAGGGCAGCTGGGTGGTTCAGTGGATAGAGTGGCAGGCCTGGAATCACAAAGACCCATATCCAAATCCAGCCTCAGACACTTTCTAGATGTGTGACTCTGAATTAGTCAAACCCTGTTTGTCCCAGTTTCCCCATCTGTAAAGTGATCTGGAGAAAGAAATGGCAAATTGTTCCAGTATCTTTGCCAACAAAACCCCAAGTAGAGTCATAAAGTTTGGAGACAAAACAGCATCAGTAACAAAAATGGTATTTGGTAGCTTCTATGGATGTAGAAATCTTTATTCTGCTGCCAAGTTGGTGATGAGGCTTTCCAGATTTATCTAGGCTTGTCCTTGACATCAGGAATATGGTCTATCACTGAACCCCAATTTAAAGTCTTTGAGGTTTGATAGGATTTTTGAAAGCTTGTGGCCTTCATAAACCACTTTCAGACTATGAGATGACATCAGAGGAAAAGTTTAGTAAGGTTTCCCATCCCCGAGTCCATATTATTATTATTATTTGCTTTTTTTGGGAGGGCAATTGGGGTTAAGGGACTTGCCCAAGGTCACATGGCTAAGTTTTTTTTTTTGGTGTGTGTGTGTGTGTGTGTTAAGTGTCTGAGGCCTCATCTGAACCCAGGTCCTCCTGACTCCAGGGCTGGCACTCCATTCACTGCACCATCTAGCTGCCCCTGAGTCCATATTATTTATCAGAATTTCAACAAATTATGTTTTCTATACAAGGTATCAAAAATTTCACAAATCTACTAGAGAAAGAATAAAAATTATATTTGGCCAGTTTTGGATTTACAACTATTTTATATATGGATGTATCTATCTATCAATATATATGTGTATGAATTTTTATAAGAATGTATATCTATATAGACATATGTATGTATATATAGGAAGGCAAAAAGCATTTACCAAGTGTACACAAGTGTATGTTGTATTATTGGAAGAGGAGTAGCCTTTAAAAATATTATATGATATTTCATAAACAATTAAAGCTGGAAGGGACCTTGGAGTTTGCCTATTTTATCCCTTCATTTTACAGGTGAGGAAATGGAAGTTCAGAAAGGGAATGATAGGTTGCTGATCTGTGATTCAAACAGAGATGATTTGGCATCTTATTCCATGTTCTTTCAGCTATACCATAAACTCTACTGGGTGATGAGTTGAAAAAGATTTATGTATTAGACAAAAAGAACTGGACTAGGGAACAGCTAAGTGGCACAGTGAATAGAGCACCAGCCCTGGAGTCAGGAGGACCTGAGTTCAAATCTGGCCTCAAACACAACACTTGCTAGCCATGTGACCTTGGGCAAATCACTTAACCCCAATTACCTTGCCTTCCCCCCTCCAAAAAGAAAAAAAAAAGAGCTGGACTAGATAATTTCTAAAAGTCTTTTCTAACTCCAAAAGTCTGTAACACTCAATGAATTTTAATATAATTAAATGAATGTTTATTAAGAATCTATTGTGTGCAGATCATTGCATTTGAAACTGGTAAGATACTAAGTTTAGAAAATATGTAAATAATACCTTGGTTTAATACATAATTTAGTTACAAAGATATGTAGGTAATACAAAATAGCACATGTTAAAGGACAAAGAGATGTCTATAGAGAAGAGATAATTAATGAAAAGTATCAGGGAAGGCTTCATAGAATGGGCAGAATCTGTATATACATTAAAGGTCAGGTAGTAATTAAAATAAGAAGTGAGTCGATAAGCACTTATTAAGTGCTGACTATGTGTCAGGCACTGTGCTAAGTAACTGGGATACAAAGATAGCCAAAAGATAGTCCCTGCCTTCTAGGGGCTTACAGTTAGCGGGTGAGATGACATGCCATAAACAACATGGTGCCTTTGTTAGAACAATAGACTTGGAGTCAGGAAGGGTTAAGCATAAAGTATCTGGGCAGAAATTTGAACTCAGGATCTCCTGATTCCAAGGCCAGTGCTCTATCCACTGCACCACCTAGCTGCCCCCTTTTCTTTTTCTCTTTTTTTTTTTTTTGCAATTCAAAGTTTATTGTTCTGATACATAGAAGTATACATCCAGCCTCAAACCCTTATTTAAATCTGTCTTCCTGGCAAGTCACTTAATCTTTCTCAGGCTTAGTTTCTTCCACTGTAAAACAGGGATCATAATAGTACCTACCTTACAGTCTTGTTGCGAGGATAATATGGGATACTATTTGTAAAATGAGATATTTGTAACTATTTGACTCCCATTGCAAAATGGTATAAAATTTGTTTGCTCTGCAAAACGCAAAACACTATATAGATTTCCAGGTCACATAATCAGCAAGATGGAGGATTAAACATTTTCTTCGATTGCTTTGACCTCTCAAACTTCTCCAAAACAGAAGTTATATCACAAAGATAAAGAAACTTCAGCTTTCTTTAAGAAGATGTCTCTAAAAGTTTACTCCAAATCCAAAAGAATGTTAAAAAAAAACAAACCCATGATCTCACTACTGTACAGCTAACTAAGCATCCCCTATCACCTCTACTTTCTGCACTACAGGTAGAGAGGTTACACTAGCAGACCCACACAAATTTGTCACAAAACCTAACACTCTACCCAGGTCTCCCCTTCTTCTTTCCAGTGCTGTGGAGATAGATCCTAGCTCCCCTGTGGAAGTCTGTTCAGGCCAGGACAGATTGACAGTGGCTTCTGCAGACTGAAGTTCCAGACTATAGAAGGTCTTTGGGGCCACATGGCTTGTACATTGGTAGACAATGTTCTATGCTGCAAAAGATCTCTTACAAGGAAAAAAGGGGGCAGAATATATATCTGGGCTTAAAACAGAGCTCCACACCACATCCTAAACAAACCTTCCTCCCAGAATCTCAGAGGCCCAAACTACAAAAATCTACTGCATAGCTGATCAGCTGATACCAGGCCAGAGAACTGAGAAACAGAAGGAATGGGACAAGAGACTGGGACATGACATAATATGTCTGTAAGGTATTCCACTAAGCCTAATGGAAAATAAGAAGCACTTACCTCTCTACCCAAAAGTCACTTGGGTTAGAGACCTAGGCTAACATATTGTGAATTGCTTAGCATAAGAGGAGGCTAAAATACTTTGATATTGAGTCCCCAAGGAACCCAGAATTAGAGGGAAGTGAGTCTCTGACTCACTAAGTTAAGTAACGGAAAAATAAGGAAAAAAATAAACTGGGATTACCAAAATCTCAAGAACAAGAAAATTCAAAGACTTTGAACATAAGCAGATAAAGCAATAAAGAAAGCATTAACAGCAGAAAGATACATAGACTCCAGATCTAGTGAACAAGTTCAAGTGTCTATGAATAAATACTGCAAAATAAAGGAAAATGATTCAACATTGATGAAGAGTACTTGGTGAAATATGAGGAGAACATGGACCCACAACACACTGTTCCTGAGAGGTTCAAAAGAGAGATGTGAATTATGAGAGAAGATTTTATGTCCTGCACAGCAAAAGATAATGGGCAGAACAAAATAACTGGAAACTGTGATGGTAAATGTCACCAAAAAGCCAGAAAAGGACAGCAGACTGGGAATGCAAGTATATAGAAGTGAAGGACAGTCTAGAAGAAGAGAAGCAAAAAATAGTAACGTTAAAAGAAAATACACTCACTGCAAGCAAAACATACTGATTTCAAAGACTCAAGGTATGAGGACACAAACTAATTGTACAAATATGGCAGGACAAAAAACCTTAATGCCATTAATGCAGGACGTAATAGAAAATAATTTTCCACCACTTCTGAATATAGAAAATGAAGTACCCATTAAAAAAAATTCACAGATCACCTCCAGAAAAGAACAAAACAACATAAAACTTCCAACTGTGAGATACATGGTTAAATTTAAAAATTCAGCTCAGAAACAAGTTCTTTAAGCTAACAGGAGAAAGACCTTCAAATAAAAAAGGAAAGGAAACCAGAAAACATAGGAGAGAATGGGATAATGTATTCCAAAGATAAATGGAGCTTAGGATGCAGCCCAGGGTGACCTACCCTGCAAATCTTAGCATAACCACAAATGAAAAAGAGATGGACGTTTAATAATAAAGAGGCATGTGAAACATTTTTAAAAGAAAACCAGACATGAAAAGATCATTTCTGTCTTTAACATCCCAGCCAACAGACATATATAAAGAGTAAATAAAGGCAAAAGCCAAGGACAGCAACAGCAACAGGGTGATGGCAAAGAGAATAGTACAAGACTTGTTTCTTAATATACCCAAGGAGACTGAGGTGAAGGGGGAAAGCAGAAATCTAGTGGAGGTAAACTCCCCTTTGTAGAGGTGGGAGACCCATGGATGTTTCACATTAAACATGTCACTTTTTCATTGTATCAATCAATTGTACTAATTTTTTTCCTCTCAAAAAAATACTATTTTTCATATGGGATGGTTTCCTGAGAGGGGTACAGAAGGGGCAGAAGTATTTGGGATAACGCTGATGATGTAAAATCAGAACATGTTATTTTAAACAAATATTATAAATACTAGTTACTGCTATTATTATTATGTAAGCAATTACGAATACAAAAGGTATATATGAGATAAACTGGGGACAATTAACGGAGAGACATCACTAGCATTAAGGGAAATCAGAAAAAGTTTCTTCCAGGAAAAAGGTTTTAGCTGGGACCTGAGAGGAGCCAGGTAACTCAAATAGAGAAGATGAAGAGAAAGGGAATTCCAGGAGTGGGAGATAGCCAGTGAAAATGCACAGTCAAAACATGGGGTCCCTTGTTCAAGGATCAACAAGCAGACCAGTTTCACTGGATCACAGGACACATAGAGGGAAGGAAGTTATAAGAAGATGATAAAGGTAATAATAAGACAGGTTATGAAAGGCTTTGAATGCCCAGCAGAGGATTTTATATTTGATCCTAGAAGTTATAGGAGAGAATAGAGTTAATTGGTGTGGGTGTAGGGGTAGGAGAAAAAGATTAATTTGACAGCTTAGTGGGAATGAATTGGAGTGGGAAAAAAATTGAGACAGAGACCAACTAGCAGGTTATTGAAATAGTCTAACCAAGAGGTGATGAGGTCCTGCATCGGATTGGTGGCAGTGTTAGAAGAACTAAGGCAGCAAATATGAGTGGTATTATGAAGGAAAAATTGACAGGACTTGGCAATTGAATGGATATGGAAGGAGAGGGAAAGATTGAGGAATTGAGGGTGACACCTAGGTTGTGAGCCTGTATGACTAGGAGGCAGTGTTGCCCTTAATAGTAATAAAATAATTTGGAAGATGGGAGGATTCAGGAAGAAAAATAAGGAGTGCACTTTTATACATGTTGATTTAAAGAGGTCTATGGGATATCCCAGGTGTGGGGAAGCTGCAGCCTTAAGGCCACATGTGACCTTCTAGGTTCTTGGGTGTGATCTTTGAACTGAGTCCAAGTTTTACAGAACAGATTCTTTTCTTAATGGATTTGTTCTGTGAAGTTTGGATTCAGTCAAAGTGCTGCACTTGAGGACCTAGAGGGCTGTATGTGGCCTCAAGGACACAGGTTCCCCACCCCTGGGATTTTCAGCTCAATCTATTCAATGAGCAGTTGGAGATGTTAGAATGGGGGTGAGAAGAGATTTTAAGACTAGAGAAGTAGACTTGACCATCATCAGCATACAGATCATCATTGAATTCATGATGATGAATTCACCAAGTGAAATAGTATTTTGGAAGAACAGACCTAGGACAGAGCCCATAGGGACACTTATTATGTCTCTTGAATGATGATCAAACAAAGAAGGCTAAGAACTAGTTTTCAGATAGGTAGGAGAAAAACTATGATAGAGTAGTGCCATGGAAACCTAGAGAGAAAATGTCAAGGAGAAGAGGGTGATCAACAGTGTCAAAGGCTACAGAAAGTTCAAGAAGGATGGAGATTGAGAAAAGAACATTGGTAACAATGGAGAAAGCAGTTCACTTGAATGATAAGGCCAGATGTTAGACTGCAAAGAGTTAACATGAGAGCAAGGGGAAAGGAAGTGGAGGTATGTATTAGAGATGACCTTAAGGAATTTAGTCACAAAAAAAGAAGAAATGGGGGTTATAGGGAAGGATGGATAAAGTACAGGTTTTTTTTAGGAAATGATAGACATAGGCACCTTTGTAAGCCAGTAGATGTAAAGCAATTGAAAATGAGAGAGACAGAGACATAGACAGACAGAGACAGAAAATGAGAGGAGGGGAAGGATACAATTTGCTAGAGAAGAAGGGATATAATGAGGTCATTTGTATATGCAGTGTGGTTTCTCTTGGCGAGAAGGATAGCTTCATTGTGTGGGTGGGTGAAGGAGGAAAAAGGGACAGAAGGCATCTGGGAACTGGAAACTTATGACATTTGACATATTATCAGTATATATGTTGAAGTCCCTTAATTTGAGGGCAGCAGTTGAAGAGGAAAGACTATGAACTGAGTATTCAACTCATTGAGGAAGGAAAGGGAGAGCCCTAGAGATTGGTAGACAATTGTTACCAGAATTTTGATTGGGTGATCAATTTGGATTGACTGAACCACACAGAAGGAAAGGTCATTGAGTAATGGTAGTAGAGGGTGAGCTTGGAAGTAGAAATAGGGATCAGGGAGTATTCCGATGCCCACAACTCCAACAGGGAGTTCAGGGGGAATTTGAGAAAGTGTAACCTGTGCTAGAAAGGATAGCCAGGGAAGTTATGTTATCAGGAGGAAGTCAGTGAAAATCAGAAGATGGAAGGAGTAGGGAAGTAAAAGATTTAAGGTGAAAACAAGTTCATTCCATGCTTAGGAAATAATAATATAGCAGGCTCTTATACATTTCTTAAAGTTTGCAGAGTGCTTTACACATGTCATCTCCTGCATCTTCACAACAACCTTGGGAGGTAGATGGTATAATCATTTCCATTTTACAGATAGGGAAACTGAGACTGGGAAAGGTTAAGTGACTTGCTTGGGTTTCTTAATTATCTGAGGTGGGATTTGAATTGAGTTTTACCTGATTCTAACTCTAGTTCTCTAACCAGAAAAGTGTGAGATGTATTGAGGGAACAGTGTCTAGAATAATTCAACATATAGAGTTCATGGGAAAATTAATCAATAAACATTTATTAAGCACCTACTATGTGCCAGGCACTGTGTTGAGTGCTGAGGATAGAAGAGGCAAAAGATAAGTCTCTCCTCTTAATGAACTTACAATATAATTGCTGAGAAAACATGCAAACAAATCTATGCAAAGCAAGACACATACATGAAAAATAGGAAATAATTAACAGGGAAGGCACTAGAATTGAGGGCGGTTGAAAAATTCTGAATTTGTAGTCAGAAGACCGAACTTCTAATCCTAGTTCTGTTACTTATTATGTGTGTGTGACTTTGGGCAAATCACTTAACCTCTCTGGGTTTCACTTTCACCTGTAAAAATGAGTCTGGGTGAAGATGGAGAAGATTAGATGACTTTTAAGGGCTCTTAGGGTTCTAAATCTGTGATCATATGATCCTACTAAATTATAGGGCTGGAGTGGGAAATAGGCTTGACAGCTATTCTAAATGATTTGAAATTTATCTTGATGGCAATAGGGAACTACAGAAGATATTTGAAAGGAGAAGTAACTTTCTAGCCAAATTCAACATCATCCCTTCATGTACTCTATGGTCCAGACAATGGGCATTTTGTTCCTCCATTCCTCCATGACACTTCACCTATGCTCTCCAAGACTTTGTACTGGCCGAACCCCTATGTTTAGAATGCATTGGCTCCTCACCTCTACTCCTTAGAATCCCTACTTTCTTTCAAGTTCAGCTATGTGGGGGCAGCTAGGTGGCTCAGTGAATAGAGCACTGACCCTGGAGTCGGGAGGATCTGAGTTCAAATCCAGCCTCAGACACTTAACATTTACTAGCCATGTGACCTTGGGCAAGTCACTTAACCCCAATTGCACTGCCCTCCCCCCTCAAAAAGCAAAAAAAAATATTCAGCTACATGAAAAATTTCCTGGTGCCATCCTGCCAATCCTCCCCACCTCCATTTCCTTGTGTTTATTTTGTACAAATGTACATATATTCATGTGGTCTACCCCAAAATCATCTAAGCATAGGGACTGGTTCACTTTTGTCTTTGTATCACCAACACCTAGATAGTACTTTGCCAAAAGTAGATGCCTAACAAATTCTTACTGACTGATGTGTAAGAAAATCAGTCTCACAGTTGTGAGTCATAGGTAGCTATATGTATCATAGGGAGAAATTTAAGGTGGGGAGAGACCTACTAGGAATCTATTATAACACTCTAGGTATCCTAAGTATCTATTAATAAGGTGGTACCAGTGGAACCTTCAAAATTAGATCATATGTAGTTTCATGTAATAGCCACAATTTAGATAATGCTTAAAATGTGACAGACACTGTGCTAATCACATTGTAATTACTATGTCATTTGACTCTCACAACAACCCTAGTAGGTAGGTATTATTTTTATCTCCATTATACAGGTGAGAAAACTGAGCCAAACAAAGGTTAATTAACTTGCCAAGGGTCGCACAGCTGGTAAGTAACTGAGGCTAGATTTGAACTCAGATATTCCTAACTCCAAGTCATAGTTCAACCTGTGACTAAGAAAAAAGCTGGACCCAAAAAAGTTTGATTAAGAATCTATCCAGTAGAAAGTCAAGGGTTTGATCTCCGATTCCAGAAATGAAGAGGTTTCCCTATTTTTTGCACCTGTTAATGTAGAGGGAATTGGCAGGTGGGTGACTCGGATAGAGTGCTGGGTCTAGAGTCAGGAAGATTCATCTTCTTGATTTTAAATCTGTCCTCACACTTACTAGCTGTGTGACCCTGGGCAAGACATTTAACCCAGTTTGCCTTAGTTTCCTCATCTGTAAAATGAGCTGGAGAAGGAAATGGCAAACCATTACAATATCTTTGCCAAGAAAACCTCAAATGGGGTCATGAAGAGTCAGAAACAATTGAACAGTAACAACAAATATAAAGAGATGCTGGTAAATATAATCTTTAAAGTCAAAACCCTTGTTTATAGCATGTTTTTAGGCTTATAACTTGTTTTCTTCTCAGCAATCCTGGGAACAAATGATAGTGTCCCCATTTTACTGTGGTGGAAACAGACAATGAGAGGACAGGTGAATGGCCTATTGCCACACAACTGGAGAGTGGACTAGTTCAGTGGAGTTTCCATTATATCATGCTGCTTTGGGGAAGGAGGCATTGACGTTCTAATCTATAACTAAAGGGATCATATGAAGCTGAAAGGGGCACAGAGAAACTAAGTGAATGTTTCATTAACTATCAGCATCCGAGGATTTGCCAGGTAAGCAGTACAGAAAGCACCCTTGATAGGCACCTCCAACAGGAGGCATCCAGCAGCAACGATTCTGCTTGTTAGACTGGCTATTACCTTTTCAGACTTACAGTAAAGTCAATATCTTTTTGTTGCATAAATTCTTAGGACCTTGGGCTGAGGCTACACAATGAAATGAGGCAGATACTTCAGCTGGTAATGGAACTCACCATCTGATTACATAGTATACATAGAAAACTGCTCCAGAGATCATCAGCATGGCATTACACTGGGCCCACATTTACAGAGTACTCGTCAGGGGATGACTGAGATAGGCAGTGTCTGAAGTCAGCAATGTGCTTTCAAACAATATGGTTACTTGCTACGGGATACTGCTATTTGTTTCAAGAGAGCAGGGTTACTTACTGTTTCTCTGTTTATTTAAATGATAGTTTACTTTTCCTCTCACATAGAAAACAATTTGAATAATAAAGATAAAGTTCAATAATTAAAGAACTGGTCATGTCATTTGCAATCATGATAGCTTGATTTATGGGTGCACCAGTTGATAGTCTATGGGCCTTCTTCCACCAGTCTAACAACATCTGGAGGGTCTTAACACCAAAAGTTTGGTCACCAGCTAATGAATTGTCTTGGTCACTGAAACTCATCAATTAATCGATAAACATTTATTAAGCACCTACTATGTGCTAGGCATTGTACTAAGCAAGAAGGATAAAACAAAAGAGGCAAAAGACAGTCCCTGTCCTCTAGGAGCTTATAATTTAATAGGGAAGACGATAAACAGGATAGATAGGGAGCAATTTAAAGAGGGAAGGCACTGGAATTAAGAGGCATTAGGGAAACTTTCATATTAATGGTGGGATTTTAATTGGGACTAAAGTAAGGCAGAAAAGTCAGTAGTTTGATTGGAGGAGGGAGAGTGTTCCAGGTATATGGGGCAGTCAGAACGAGTGCCCCAAGTCTAGACATGGAGTGTCTTCTTCATGGGGCAGCCAGGACCAATGTCACTGGATTGAAGTGTACATTTTGGGGAATGAGATGTAAGAAGACTGGAAAAGTAGTAGTGAGCTAGGTTGTGAAGGGTTTGAATGCCAAACAAAGCATTTTTGTATTTGCTGTTGATCAGATTTACATTGTGGGAACATTATTCTAGTGGCCCATTGGAGGATGGATTTGAGTGGAGAGAAACTAGCAGGGGTGGGGAACCTGTAACCTCCAGGCCACATATGGCCTTCTAGGTCCTTGGGTGCATCCTTTTGATTGAGTCCAAGTATTACAGAACAAATCCTCTTATTAAGGGATTTGTTCTATGACGTCTGGAGTCAGTTAAAGGGTGGCACTTGAGGACCTAGAGAACTTCACGTGGCCTGGAGGCTGCAGATACCCCACTACTGGACTAGAGGCAGGCAGAGCTACTAGCAGGTTATTGCAATAATGAAGGCCTGAGGTGATAAAGGCCTATACTAGAGTAGTGGCAATGTCAGAGGAGAAAAGGGGGACTGTTCAAGAGATGTGCAAAGGTGAAATCAGCAAGTGGTTACACCTTGAATATAGAGCATAAAAAGCAACAAGGAATTCAGAATAACTCCTAGGTAGTGAATCTGGGGGACTTGGAGGATGGTGTCACCCTCTGCAGTAATAGGGAAGGTGGGAGGAGAGTTTAGGGGTAAAATCATCAGTTCTTTTTTATTGATGTTGTTTTATGGGAGGGACAATTGAGGTTAAGTGACTTGCCCAAGGTCACACAACTAGTAAGTGTTAAGTGTCTGAGGCTGGATTTGAACTCAGATCCTCCTGACTCCAGGGCCAATGCTCTATTCACTACACCACCTAGCTGCCCCAAGATCACAAGTTCTATTTTGGATATGTTGAGTTTAAGATGTCTCCCAGACAAGCAATTCAAGATGTCTGACATGCATTTGTAAATTTGAGATGGGATGTCAGTAGAGAGATTGGGGTGGGAAGGTAGATCTGAGAATCAACTACATAGAGATTATAATTAAATTCATGGTAGCCAATGAGAGAATCAAGTGAAGTAGTGTAAAGGGAGAAGAGAAGAGGGCTCAGGACAGAACCCTGAGGGACAGCTGTTTTTTAAATTATGAAAAGTGGTTTTGAATGGCACCTTTGAAGGCTATACCCACAAATCATGGGTTCTTGAAGGATTAGAATGATTCAAGGGAGCTATATCTAACGCATAGCATACCTCCAGGGAGTCAACAAATAAGACTATGAAAATGAGAGATACTATGACTATTTGCATTTAATTTTCATGATTACAATTTTTTTTCTGGCTAAGGCAAAAATATATATGAACTGCCATCCATCAAACTGGCAAAGATGACAAAAAATAGAAATAGGTATTGTTGGGAACACTGTAAGAGACACATTAATACATTGCTGGTAGAGCTGAGATTTGTTTCAATCATTCTGGAAAATAATTTGGAATTAAGTTAATCCCTTTTGACTTAGTGATTTTACTACTGGTTATATGCCCCAAGGAAGATAAAGACAGAAAGATCATGAATATCTTAAAATCTGAATAGCAGCACTTTTTGTTTTTGTAATAGTGAAAAAGTGGAAACCATTATTTGGAGGAATATCTGGTCATATTTTGAAATCTGAGTATGACCAAATATTATTTTACTGTAAGAAAAAAATGGATGTGGGTAACTCAGAGAGTCATGGGAAAGCCTTCCATCAATGAACTGATATGGAGGGAAGAAAGGCTAACTAGAAGAACAACATGTACAATGACTACAATAAAGTGACAAAACCAACACTAAATGTTATCTAAATTCAATTTAGTTGCAACGGTCACCATTAATCCTGTATGGCAAAACACACTTTCCTCTATAGTGTGAGATAGGACAGGTAGGTGGTGCAATGGTTAGAGCCTTGGACCTAGAGTCAGGAAGACCTGAGTTCAAATCCAGCCTGAAACACTAGCTGTGTGACCCTGGACAAGTCCTCTAACAGTTTTCCAGTTTCTTCCTCTGTAAAATGAGATGGAGAAGGAAATGGCAAACCACTCTAGTGTCTTTGCCTAGCACCAAATGAGGTCATAAAGAGTCAGAAACAACCAAACACAATTACCAGAACCTCCTGGACTCCCTGACTTCCTTCAAGATTCAGCTGGAATCTTATATTCAAATTCCACAGCTTTCTAGATCTTCTCTTCTCCCTCTCCCTCTCCCCTCCCTGCTGGTGCCTCCCTCAGTGATTAATATTATGAATATTTGTTACGCACAATCGATTTCATTTTGTTTTTTGAGTATATTGTGTCTTACAGGGGAACATGAAGTTCTTGAGGGCAAAGACCATGTTTTAACCTTTTCTTTGTACCTGCAGGTCATAGCAGAGTGTTGGTATGTAGTTAGTGATTAATAAATGCTTGTTGAATGATTAAATACACATAGTAATCACAAAATACATATTTTTTCATGCATTTATTCATTCAAGAGGGTTCAATTGAGGGAATATTTGATACTGATTTTTTAAAAAATATATCAATGTGACTTTAAAAAAATAAACTGAAGACAGGTATTCTCTTAAAGTAGAGAATCTCAAATTGTATATCATACATAACATCTTTCCAGTGGTTGATTTTCTGCAGTTTTTGGTCAGTTATACATCCTATATAGGGACATACTGAAATGTCTCTCTCTCTCTCTCTCTCTCTCTCTCTCTCTCTCTCTCTCTGAAGAGTAGATACAATTAGATTTACAAATGAACAAATCATTGAAAAGATCAGCCATCTTAGCAGAAGTGAACACTTTCTGCTTAATCTTTTCTGTGCCATTCACCCAAGAATGGCTATAGGAGTGGGCTGGGATGTGAGTCCCAACAGTATGTAAATTTTTTAACAGTGATGTAGGCAGGGTAAATCATTTCCATTTCCATACCTTCTCCCTGGAATGATGTCATGGAAATTGTTCTTGTTTTTAATTATGTTTCTATCAGCCTCCAAAGGAAAAGAGAGAGCCCTGCAAGGATGTTGTATTTAGCTATGCAGGAATTATGATTTGAAGAGCACAAGGGGTACTATCCCGGCCCTAAATCTCTGTCTTCTAAGCCTGCCATGGGACTGAAATACCTCTAGATAGTTTTATTCTTCTGGAGATCTGTAACATGGAAAAAATGCCACACAGATTTCATACTCGAAAAGATTTATATCATCACCAACAGCCACTAGCACCTTAATAATAATTAGGGGATGGGACAAAAGACACGTACATTTTGGCTAAGGAGGTAGGGGAGATGCAGAGCAAAGTAAAAAGAAAAATGGAAAGGGGCAATGAAAGCAATGTAGGTAGGCTCTGAAAATATTGACCTATTTCTCCATTTTGCCTTGGGCTAGCACTTCAAGGAAGGACAGAGATCAGCTAAAAACCAACAAAATTGCCTTTAGTATAAAATCGCCTAACTTTAAATAACGCTGAAATTATTATTTTGGCAGGAAAACATCAGTTGAATTCAACAAACATTAAACATCTATTATATGCTAGAGACTGGGAATAGAAAAATAAAATAACTGAATTAACTCAACATTTATTTATTATGCATCTACTCCATGTAAAATACTATGTTAGGCAACAGGAATAAATAAAATTAGAAACAATAAGTCCTGCCTTCAAGAAGGGTCTAATTTAATTAACTTGAAGGAGTAACTTCAATAATGGAATACAAGAGAATGGTTGTTATTTACCAGCATCCCTTTATGTTTATTGTTTTGCTGTTCAGTTATTTTAGTCATGTCCAACTCTTCATGATACCATTTGTGTTTTTTTGTTTTTGTTTTTGCCTTTTGGAGGGCAATTGGGGTTAAGTAACTTGGCCAAGATTACACGGCTGGCTTTTTTGTGTGTGTGTGGGTATTAAGTGTCTAAGGCCGGAACCGAACTCAGGTCCTCTTGACTCCAGGGCCGGCACTTTTACTCACTGAGCCACCTAGCCGCCCCTATTTGTGGTTTTCTTGATAGAGATACTGGAGTGGTTTGCCATTTCTTTCTCCAGCTCATTTTACAGGTGAGGAAATTGAGGCACACAGGGCTAAGTGACTTGCCCAGGGTGACACAGAATAAGTGTCTGAGGCCAGATTTGAACTCAGGATGATAAGTCTTCCTAACACCAAGCCCAACACTCTACCCATTGAACCACCTCTCTGCTCTAAACAAGAAAATAGGAGTGCTAAACAGTGACTGGAGGAATTTGACTTACAAGCAGAGGGAATCAAGGAAGGCTCCGTAGAGGAAGTGACAATTACAGCTGGGCTTTGAAGGAAAGAGAAGATAATCAGGAATAGATATTCGGTGAGACATAGGGGAGGAAAGAGAATATAAATGGTAGAGGTGGAAGACAGCAGAATGAGACTGACGAGAAGCAGGTTGCACTGTATGAGAAGAGCATAGAAGATCAAAGAGAAATAGCATGAAATAGCATCAGATATTATAGCATAGTCAGATTATAGAAGGATTTAAATATGAGGTTGAGAAACTTGGGCAAAGCAGAAGGTGTTTTTAAGCAAGGCAGTGACATTATCAGACACGAACAATAAAGAGATGATTTTGGTAGTTGTATGAAGGATGGAATGGAAAGGAAAGAGACTAGATGCAGGAAAAGCATCTAGGAAAGATTAAAATAATGTGAGCATGGGAAAGGTGGTCCATTCCTGTATCTCTGCTCCTGGAGAGGCTGATGGATTGCTTTAGCTTCGGAGTTCTAAGCTGCAGTGTACTATGCCTGTGTCCACACAAAGTCTAGCAAAATTGTGGTTAGCCCTTAGGAGCAGGAGGCCACCAGGCTACTTATGGAGGGGTGAACTGGCACATATCAGAAATGGATCATTCTAGTCAAAGTTTCTGTGCTGATCAGCAGTGTGATTGGGCCTCTTGAGGGGGCATTGCACTTTCAGACTAGGTAAGACAGGGAGACTGAGTCTCAAAACAAACAAACAAAAAAGTGAAACAAAAATTAGAACAAATGTGAGAGGTGGTAAGGATCTGGATTAGGGTGGTCTGGAACAATTCTAAATGAAGAAGAGGGTTCAAAAGATGTTTGGGAGGCCAATTGACTATGGATTGTGATAGGGATCAAAGAGTCAATGGGGATGGCAAGAGTAGGTACATAGATGACTTGGAGGATGAAACACTTTACTGAAAACAGAAGGTAGAAGGAGATTCAGGCTTCTCCTTCCTTTTAAATACTGAATACTAATTTAAATACTGAATACTAAATACTTCCTTTTAAATACTAAATTTTAGATTTAGATCTTTGGGGATGTGAGGAACCATGGCCACGGAACATTGCATATGGTGGACAGCCCTGCCACTCCCCCCCCTCCCTCCCTGGGCCCCAAACCAATGGGTTGGTTAGTTTTGCTGACCTGTTTTCTCTTTGATATAAGGGATAGCTCTCTGGGAGGGAGAGAGATAAATGTGATCTGACCAGAGTATTCTGAAAAAGTATGGCCCTCTTTAGGAAGCCTAACATCACAGTTTTCTTGGCTGCCTTATCATGCTAGTGATTCATTTCCAGAAACTGGAGGTAGTGTGCTTTATGAGCATATCTCTGAGGAAGAACTGGCTGGAAGAAACAGGGAGGGAGGGATACAGGTGGAGAAGAAGAGAGGGCTCTTTTAGGACCACCATTTGAGGAAGGACCCCATATTTCACCTCCTTACCTGGAAGTTCTCCAGAGTCTTCTTCTTACCTGCCACATTGTCATCTTGAAAAACTTTTACCCTGGGGACCTCCTCTCCTCATTGTTGACTCCCTCTGGTCAAGCATTTTAGGAAAGTCCCCAAGTGCATTTTACCTCACTCTCACCTAGGCTCTCTCCAGATTCTTCCTCTTTTTCCTTCTCTTACATGACATTGCACCCACATGGTTACTTTTTCTTCCCACCAGTACCCTGTTTCTGCTTAGCGACTTCTACATATGTGTTGTCTTCCCCATTAGAGTATAAAACTTGAGAGTAGGGACTGTCTTTCTCCATTTGTATTTTTATCCATAACATTCAGCACAGTGCCCAACCCAGCTTATGCTAAACATCTAATCACTGCTTTAGTCATCTATCTCATATTGAATTTACCATCCACTAAAACCCTCATATATTTTTCAGACAAACTATTCTCTAAGCACAGCTTCTCCATTTTATAATTTCTGATTTCTTGAATCTAAATGTAAGAGTACATTTATCCATTAAATTTCATCTTAACCAATTTGGTTTAATGTTTTAGCCTCTCAATATAATTTTGGTTCCTAATTAATGATTCAGTGTGTTAGCTGTCCATTTTGGGTTTGAGTCAATTGCAATTCTGATAAGGATGTTTTCTATCCCCTTATTCAAGTGAAGTCAAAACTCAAATGGATCTCTGATCTGCATCCAGTAATACAGGTCACTAACCACCCATGACTGCCCATTCTATTTTGTTAACAACCACATTCTCCATAGGTTTGCCATAGGGCATCCATCCAAAATGCTAGAAGCTTCCTTTGCAAGACAACCAGTGAAGCAAGCACTCTAGCTATCCACCTGTCATCCCTTGATCTTGACATGTGACCCATCCCTTTTTTCTTTCCATCATAAAATTATTCGAGGCCATCTTCCGCTGTTTCTAATTGTCCATATGCCATAGTTTGCTCACATCAACTCCACATCTTTCCTTGCCTTTTGTGTGATGCTTATCTTTAGTTTTTCAGAGGCACTGCTATTCTAAAAGTGCTTTAAGTTCCCCTAATCTATCATTCTAGTAACCTTCTAATAAAAGAACATGAAATGAATATGACACGGCCTACTCTTAAAGAAGCCAATTGTATTCTTTATGATCACTTATTTAATTAAAATATAATTAAATAGAATATAGTCCCTCCAATCAAAGTAGCATAGTATATAGACTACTGTACCTGGAATCAGGAAAAACCTGAGTTTAAATTCTGCGTTAGACCTTTATTAACTATTTGGCTCTGGACAAATCACTTAACCTCTCTCATTCTCAGTTTCTTTGTCTTTAAAATGGGGATTTTCGGGGTGGCTAGGTGTCATCTCAGTGAATAGAGCACCAGTCCTGGAGTCAGGAGAACATGGGTGCAGATCCATCCTCAGACACTTAAAACAAAAAGTAGCCATGTGACCTCGGGCAAGTCACTTAACCCCAATTGCCCTCCAAAAAGCAAAAAAAATAAAATAAAATAGGGATCTGAAAAGGACATTGATCTTTGGGTTGTTGTGAGGATAAAACGAGATAATATTTTTAAATTGTTTTGGAAGTCATATAAAGTATTTTATAAATGTTATTATGATTACTATTATTATTGTATTGTTATTGTTGTTGTTCTCAAGGATCTCATGATCTTTTACCCACATCCACACAGTTATGATCCAGCGGCACTGACCTTTTTGCTATTATATTTCACACACAATACTCCATCTTCCTACTCTTTGCATTTTCACTAACTGTTCTCTCTATACCAAGAAAGCTCTCCTACTTTGACTACACTTCTTGGTTTTCCTTCTTCCCTTCAAGACTCAGCTCAAATTCTAATCTGCACAAGAGATCTCTCTTGAGACCCCTTTCTCCCCCCATCACAATTTCACTTCACCTCAAATTATCTCCAATTTACCCTGTATATATCTTATATGTACATAGTTGTTTACAAGATGTCTTACCCCAAAGAATGTGACCTCCTTGAAGACAAGGACTGTTTTTGTCTTTCTTTATACCCCCAGTCCTTAAAACAGTGTCTGGCACACAGTCAGCACTTAAATGCTTTTTGACTTGACTTGCTTTGTTCGGAAATCATACATATTGTCATTACATAGCAAACGTTAATGTATCGAATGAGTGACTGAGAGTAATCATCAATGTTACAGGAGTTTAGGATGGGGAGCTTACTCAGGGAAGGCATCAAGGAAGAGGTGAGACCTGAGCAGGGTCTTAAGGAAGGAGTGGAATTTGAATAGGTAGAGAAGAGGAAGGAGAATGATTTTATATAGTACCACTAATTAATTATTGGGATTAAAAAAAACACTAATGATTAAGCATGGATTCAAAGTTTCTCATTTAAGACTTATAATGGTCCATTTACTGGATGATCCATTTTGCTGGATAAAGGCATAAATCCACATTTTACTTGGGAGTTTCTCTTTCTCTCCATATACACACATACATACATATACATATATATATATATATATATACATGTGTATACACACATATATAAAGATACATATACACACATGGGTGTATGTGTGTGTATGTGTGTGGGTGGTGTATTTCTATAAATAGCTGAGTATTTCAGGTAACTTCCTACCTTAGAACAGAGTTAGTGAATTCTTAACTGTGCAATCCCAAATACAGTCAGAGTTCAAGATGCCACCAGATGCGCCTCTTTATTTAGGCCAGAGCAAGCGTTTTCTTTGTCAATTTGAGGCTGATGGGACCATGATAAATGGAGCTCTGGCATTCTCAGTTTGACAGTGAGTTGAGGCAGAACTGCCTTGTGCTATAAATTAGTGCCAAGAGTCAAGATGTTAATCATAGGGACCTCCAAACATAGGTGGCATAAATAGCATGTTTCTTTAAAAACTCTGTAGTGACTCATTCCTTTTAAATAAACTTCTCTCTGCTATTTAAGTGAATTGTATGACTGACTTGGAGGGTTTTACTTCCATCCAATTTAGGGTAGGTCTATTTGGCTTTCCAGACATCATTGAAATAGGTTGAGCTCCAAACAAATTTGCTCTGATGTTTCATTCTCTCTTTTGTGTAGAGAGGAGAGGAGAAGAGAGGAGAGAAGAGAGGAGAGGATAGGAGAGGAAAGGAGAGGGGAGGAAAGGAGAGAAGAGGGGAGGGGAGGAGAAGAGAGGGGAGGGGAGGGCAAGGGAGAGGAGGTCAGGGGAAGAGGGGAAAAGAGAGGAGAGGAGAGGAGAGGAGAGGGGAGGGTAGGAGGGGAGGAGAGGAGAGAGAGAGAATTCTCCTTAGGACATAGAAAATGAATTAGACTTATTTGGGACCCTTCCCAGCTAAAGAGGAGAATCACTTTCCAGGTATCAATATCTGATGTGAATATTTTTACCACCGGTATGCCAGATATGAAGGGGGCATGAAATAGATAAAAATCTTCACAGACAATCATGAGCAATGCTCTCTTTTAGGATTTTCAAGTCTGTGGCACACATTGGGTTCATGGTGGCACAATTGTATGAAGTAATCTTTTATCTAGGGGCATATTGGATTTAGATTCAGGAAGAACTGGATTTGAATCCTGTCTTTAACCCTTTTTAGTGTGTGTGGTTATATAACTCAACATTTCTCAGTTCTGTCTTTGGTAAAATGATGATATTAACATTTGTATTATCTACCATTCAGACTTACATGATTTAGAAAATATGTATAAAACATGCTAACCTAGAGTGAATCAGGGTGCAGTAGAAAGAGAGCTATATTTGGGGGTCAGAATATCTGGGTTCAAATCTTGGCTCTAATATTACTTGGGTGACTGTTGAGAAATAATTTAATCTCTGTTCTTTCTCTGGGGTTAGAATAGATGACTTTACCTTTCATCTCTAAGTCTGTGATGATCTTTGTTTCCTCTTCCCCCACATTTCTTCTTCCTCCTCCACTGCTTCCATCAATAATGGTCTATACCAATTTACAAACCTGGATTTCTTTCTACCCAAATGGATCAGAAAATTTGACTGTGTATATTGATAGGCAAATTGCTTACCACATGGTATAAATGATCACTGGACTTTCTTAGAAGTACATTATATTCAATTGTACCCCATAAGTTCTGTGTCCCATGTATTATTTAAGGCACTAACATTCTTGAACACTAATATATTTTGATGATGATAAAAATGGTGCAGATGTCAGACAAGTTACTTTACTTCTCAAGGCTTAAGTTTCATACCTTATAAAATGGGATGAAATAGTCATACCTGACTAGATGACCAGGTTCTTGAAAGGATCAAATTAAATCATAACTATGAAATTCTCTTGTAATTATGAATCACTATTTCAAAGGGGCTATAATTATGATTGTCAGGGAAAATCATGCTAAATTTCCCAAGAATTCATATGTTAGAAGTTTTGGATATTTTTGCACCACAAAAACCTTAAACAAAGGTGCATGTAGGAGATCCTTTAGGGAGGCATCTATTTACTTGGAAAGGGAAACTTCTATCTCTTGGTGAGGTGAGAAAACCACACTATGCACACCCATACAGTAGTATACTATGCTAAAATGGCAAATAAACTTAGAAGCTGGGCTTCAAGAAAAAAAGTTCTAAATCTTTCCCAGTGTAACATGGGCACATCTATCTACTCTGATGAAGAAGAACCACTTGGAAAATGTTCATCTGAATGAGATTCCTGTAACCAAATACACTGATACAAATTCAATCACCCAGAACTACATGACATTGTAGGAAAAATAAGTGAAATAATAGTGCCTGAAAAGCATTTATTAAGTACTAGACACTGCCCTTAGTGCTGGAACATACTAAATGTTTAATAATTACATGCATGTTGAATCAACTGACTTATTGAATAATAATAGAGGGGCCCTGAAAGTAGCATTTCTTCCAGCATAACCAGTGACTTTTCCCACCCTCTTTCCTAGAAGTGAATAAGATGAAAATAGTAAAGTATCTATTGGGAAGGAATATTAATCATTTACAAAACGTACTATGGATAGAATCAATGAGTTCAGCTCTGTGATAATACAAACTCATATATCTGTAGCACTTTAAGGTTTACAAAATACTTTCCTCACAATAACCATATGAAGTAGGGAGTACAAATCCATTTCTCTATCTCTTATTTGCTTATTTATAAATTATTTATCTATATATGCATATACATACATGTATACACACATTTACATATACATGCACACATTTAACTTAGATCTCTCTGATTGATTTAATTTGATCAATTTGGGAAACTCATATTAGGGAATTACCTACTCTGATTCAGACCTTTCCAACTCATAGCTACTAGGATGAAGGAAGGGAGCACTGAAAGCAGTCAGCAGGAATATTATTGTCCCCATTTTGCAGATGGGGAAAAAGCATTTGAAAATTCCTTCCAATTCTAAATCTGTGATTCTCATTACACATTGAGTGTCATAGATGGAATTCAAAGCCAAAATTCTTCCTATTATAACCCCATCATCAGTTTCACTACCCCACAGTCCTTGTCTGGGATACAGCTCTAGAATCACTTGAGGAAAGGGAATGCTTGCATCAAGCTCTTTAATGGTTTGATTTTTCAACAATCACTATTAACACTAGGGGGCAGTGGTATATATACTTGAAGATAGGTGAAACCAAACTATTAATGTCACTAGTTTCCATAGTGCTTCACAATAGATAGAGACCCAGTTTCCTGGCAGGGTTCATTGGCCACCCTCCTGATAGTGTTGGGGGCATCAAATACAAAAACACCAAGTTCTTGTAACTCCCAGAAGGCTAAAATGAAGGGCTGGTGTGGCAACCACCAGCAGCAGCAGGAAACAGCAGGATGGTAAGAATGGACTGGGGGAGATCAGCAGAGGTCAACCTGTCAGGCAACAGGATTTGTGGCACATCTACTCTTCGGAGGACTCTGCATGACTCACGATAAGAATTTAGCCACAGAAGCAGTGGAAACAGCCTCTGCCCTGAAGAAGCTTCCAATCTAGTTGAAAAATGTATGATTTAGAATTCAAGAGTTCTTAATCTGGGCTCTGTAAACTATACATATACATGTACATGTACCCATGTGCATATACATACATATAATCTGTGAACTATACACAGTATATATGTATGTGTATTCACAGATCCCAGGTTACATGTATACACACACATGTATGTTTGTGTGTATGTATGTATGTATTTTGAGGTAATTGGCTTGTTTTGTAAAATTCCTATATATTTCATTTTATACTTTTAAAAGACAATATTCTGAGGAGTCCATAGTGCTTCACCAGACTGCCAAAGGACTCTATGACACAAAAAATGTTAGGAATCTGTGATAGATGGAAAGAGACATGGAAAATGAGGAAAGAGCCCACGAGCAACAGAGACAAGGATAAAGAGAAGTAGCGTAAGTAAGCTGAGACTGGTACGCAGCATGTGAAAACTCCAAGTTCTGTAAGTTTTTAGTCATTGTCACCCCTAAGTACAAAGACTTCCATATCTCATATCATTCAATCTATGTAATATGGCAGTTCTTATTAATGGAACCAGTTAGAATAGATGGGAATTTTCATGCAGAGGAAGTAAAATAGAAAATGCCTGATTGGAAAAAGATTATTTAGAATTTGTCTTCCAAGTTAGTTTATCCTCTTTTGTGAAAAAACAATACCTAAGTATAGTAGGACTAGATATATTCTGCTATGGAGACCACTACTCTCCAATGTCCAACCTCCTGGAGACTGTTGGCTGCCCTGAATTTTTCACCTAAGCAGTGAAGGTGATTCAAGTTATTTTTATCATTTCACTGCTATTTATTAATTAGTAAGCGTTAATATCTAAAAGGGAATACCACTTGGGGTTGAAATTCTGATTCTTGATCAAGTGATGTACGTTTAATTTCATTGTTCATGGCCCTTGGCCAGAAGGAAGTATGAGTTGTCTGGGTAGTTTGGTAGATTATACACTCAAACTGCCTCTAATCAGGAACCATCCAATTGTTCAAGGATATTTTCCCAAATAACTCAGTTTCCTAGCCAAGAACTGGACTTGGTGACTGTGAAGAAGAAAACGAGCTAGACATACAGGTATGAAGCTGGGTGCTAGGATCAGGTAGAAGGGAAGACATCACAAGTCTGGATGTCTTCCTGTTTCTTTTCCATCCCAGCTTGTGAGTCAGTACCACCACATTTCCCCTGTATAATTTTGACTCTGACTTCCAGTGCCTCTGTCCTTGACTTAGCAACTGAACTGTGTTCTATTTTCCTGGTCTCATTTCCTATTTGGTCATCTCTTTATCCCACATCCTGACTTCCTTACTTATGATCTTGGCCTGGTAACCTGACCCCACTACTGGTTATCCTTAACCATAAATGGTTCAGTAGGAAAGTATTACGTCTCTTCTACTGCCACTATTTTTTCAGGTCATATTAACCTTTGAAAAAGTCCAAGATGGAAATAGTAATGCCCTAACTAGGCTGGCCTTAGCTCTTCATTTTACCTTAGGGTCTCTCCAGATGAGCCCCTCCTTTTCCACAGGTTGACCAGGCTGCTTGACCGACTGGCAGCTGAGGATGACTTCCCATCTCCTACGTGCATCCGCACCACTGTAGATGTGGTGAATGCGCTTCTCACATTTCTTTCTGGCTTGGCCAAAATGATGTACACCTTCGGCACAAACATGCAGCCTAGGGCCACAGTGGCACTGAGGCTAACCGAGAAACACATGGTGATGATTTTGTAGTTGCTTCCAAAATAGATGGGCACAAAGGCCAGCCATATGATGCAAGTGGTGTACATTGTGAAAGCAATGTACTTGGCCTCATTGAAATTAGCTGGAACATTTCTGGTCTTGAATGCATAAAAGGTACAGCTTAAAATTAATAATCCATTATAGCCAAGGGGCGTTACGACACCCAGGTTGGTGGTGTTGCAGATCAAGTAGACTTCCCGAATACTTGGGTAGTCATGCATTATGTCAGGAGGCTCCATTATGAAAAGGGCAACAATTATGCCAAGCTGGATGCAAATTAAGATGAATGCAATGACCAGCTGGGCACAGGCACTCATGAATCTTGGCTTCTTGGTACAGATCTTCTTCTTGCTGCCAGCCAGAATTCTGGCGATGCGATTGGTTTTGGTGACCAGTGCAGAGTAGCTCATGGCTGGAGAGAGGCCAATGCCTATTCTCTGCAGGTAGCAATAAATCTGCTTAGGCTTCGCGATGAGACAGAAAGTACACAAGTAACCCAAGCAGATGCCAGCCAGAATAATATAGCAGAGTTCCCGGCTAGAGGATTTGACAACTGGAGTGTCGCGGTACATGATGAAGATTGCTGTGACAAACAGGGTTGCCAGCAGGCCCAGGCAGGAAAACACCACAGCTGCAATTGGCTCTGGATCACCCCATCTCAGATACTGGACTGGGATCAGATCGCAACCTGTGGAAAGAGAGAGCCATGTTGAGAAAGAACAACAGAGAGGGAACTGACCTGGCTCACATTTTTTGTATTACTATGGTTTTGCCTTGGGAAAGAAGCTGTATCTTTTAGCTTAAAGATCTTTAGCTAAATACACTTAAAATATCTTTCCATGAATCAGGGACTAGGATAAGTACTGGACCTGTGATTTCACTGATATAGGAAATGCTCAAATGTGAAAAGTACCTTCACCAATTCAGGTCTCTACCTTCTGTAATCTTAGAGATACATCTCGAGCACTGAGAAGCTAAGTGACTTGTCCAGAGTCATACAACCAGCATGTGTTACAGGAAGGTCTTAAAATCAGGTCTTCCTGCCTTTGAGGCTACTTCTTTATTCACTATGCCACATTATCTCTTTTAATGCATTTTAAGGTAGGTAAAATGAGAAACATCACATACTTTAGAGAATTTCATTCAATGTAGATTTTGAAAAATTTACTTTATTTGTAATTTATAAAAGAAGTATTTCTATAACATAGTAGAATAAAAAGATGATTGCGCATGAATCTGCAAATCTATTATGTACAACTTGCTATTCCTTTTAAATATACAATAAAGTTATATAAATTTATTTTTTCCCCTTCCTGTATTTGATAAGTATAAAGACTCAAGTTTTCAGGATAAGAATTAATTATTTGGTTAAAAAAACAACAACTGTTGAGAAAACTGGAAAGCAGTCTGGCAGAAATTGGGCATAGACCAAACTCTTTCACCATTTACCAAGATAAGGTCAAGATGGATATATAACCTAAACATAAAGAGAAATATTACAAGAAAATTTGAAGAACATGGAACATATTACTTATCACACTTATAGACAAGCAAACAATTTATGAATAAATAAGACAGAGCAGAGTGAGGTATAAAATTAATAATTTTAATTACATTAAACTTCACTCAAAATAAACAAATATCCAATATACCTGTAAGTACATATACATATGCGCACTGAGATAAAAACCAGCAAACACAGTTTAACTGTATATTTAAAGCCAGCTACTGAAATATGTGCTAAGTCATATATTTTGGGCTCATTTTTACATATTCAGATTGAGTTAAAATACTTTATTCATTAAGGTTCTAAAAATTCTCTTTCATTATACATACTAGAATTTTATTATGACTAATAACATTTAGATTATAAATATATTCTATTTTCTTAATGCACAGAACTGATTCTTTCACTGCTCAAATCAAAACTTTTTCATGGCTCCTCATTCTTACATGGAATGTCTTGTCTAAGGCCTGATTCAGCTCTACCTTTCCCTTCCTTCTCTGATTAGGAAATATATAGTTGATTCCAGGAAGCACAACCTGTAACCTCATTCTAGAAGATTCCTATGAAGTTCTGACTTCTCTACTTCACTTTAAATAGAAATAAAGTTGGGAATATGATTGCCATAGTAGCATTTCTTTAAGTGTCCACAATAGCTTTCTTATAAAGGAATCCAATCATGTTTTGTGTGATATAAGAATCTTTTCATGGGCAGCTAGGTGGTGTGATGAATAGAGCACTGGCCCTGGAGTCAGGAGGACCTGAGTTCAAATCCAGCCTTAGACACTCACACTTACTAACTCTATGACCTTGGGCAAGTCACTTAACCCCAATTGCCCTACCTTCCCCCCTCCAAAAAAAAAAGAATTCTTTCATTACCAATCCCCCTTCTCCCCCCCAAAAAAAAGAGAGAAGCAAATATTAAGGTTTTTTTTTAAATACTTCCTAATACGAGATTGTGTGAGCTATTATTTTTCTCAATTTTTTTTTAAAACCTCCAACTCATTTTTATTGATAAGTCTTAATTGTCATCTAATTAGTCATTAATGTCCATATTCTGCATATGTTATCACCAATCTTTTAGGTTGGAAATATTTTGGAATTCTTTGCCTTATGTCTGTCGTAATCATGAATGAACCTAAAGAAAAATTTCTTTGGCCAAATAGGTATATTTTGTTTTCTACGTAAATATACTTGTGGTAGGTATCAGGTGGGTCTATATTCAAGTACTGCCTGTGACACTACCTGTATGACCATGAGCAACTACCTTCATTTCCGAGGGCCCAGAATCTAGGTGATGGATGATTTTTCTGGGTCTGTGATAGTGCAGTAAGTTTCCATATAGGGAGTTGCCTTCACTGATGAAATCACAGTTATAAATTATGAAACAATGTAACTTTTTTTTGACTGATATACTACAACTTAAAGGAAGCTTTCAGGAATAAATCACACCTTCTGTCACTGCAGAATCAGAGACTTAGAGCTGAGAAGTCAGAGGCTGTCCAGTCTGACCTGCTAATTTATAGAGTAGGAAATCAGGGACACAGAGATTAAATAGCTTGTCCAAAATCACCCAGATAGTTAAACACAGAGCTGGGACGTGAACTCAGACCCTTAGGCTCCAAAGCTAGAGTTCTTTCCTCCGCATTACATTGCCATTATAATATATGTGACCTGACACATCACAAGTAATAAATCATCAGTCATTGACAGCAGAATTTGCCAATATTAAAATGCACATAGCTTAGCTAGGTGGTGCAATGGATAGAGCACTGGGTCTGGAGTCAGGAGGATCCAATATCAAATCTAGTCTCAAAAACGTATTAGCTGTGGTACTCTGGGAAAGTCACTTAACCCTGTTTGCCTCAGTTTCCTCGTCTTTAAAATGAGTTGGAGAAGGAAATGACAATCGATTCCAGTATCTTTGTTAAGAAACCATCAAATGTGGTTATGACTCAACAACCAAAAATAAAGTCTTAAAAGCTTCCTTTGTTTTTACCTTCTTCTCATCCTTTTCTTTGGGCCCTCTTACAGGGCTGCCTACTTTGCTTCCCCTACTCCAAGCTCTTAATATAGCTGAATCTAGAATCCAATGATTATTGTTTTTTTCACAGTCATCCCTTTATGGATCTATATATCTACCCCAGCATACTCTTTGTGACATTTTTAGAATTCTTTTTTTTTCTAATTGCAAATTCATTGGAAACTTTTCAATAATACTTTTATCCTCTAAGATTGTTTCATTTTTTTTTTCAAAATAGCTGAAAGTATTTTGAATTCAAGTCTTCTGGATAAGGTAAGGCATCTTTTGCTTAAAAAACATGGTGGCATGAGAAGATGAGCCAGTTCAACCAACTGGCTCTGAAAATAATTCCCAAAGAGAGTTCCCAGAAAGGTGGGAGATTTTTTTGGGGGAAGAATTCTTGCAAAATAAATATACAAAATCTCTAGTTTGTATGATTATACTTTGTTTACATATGAATTCTGATATCTTTGAATAAAAAGATTATTCTCATTACTATTTTCACATTTATTTTTTTGTGCTATGGGAAGAAAAAACATTCTACACAAAAAGGTTGAAGATAAAGTAGTTTCATGGAAAAAGAACATGGATGAAGTTAAAAGTCTTATATTCTAGTTCTGGTTCTAGCACTAATTAATCAGTTGTGTAACCTTGGGGATGTTATCAGGATTGAATTTTGTGCCTCAGTTTTCCCATCTGTAAAATGGAGATTGTCCTAACAATAAATCTTATATTGAAATAGTACTTTATACTTTTTCCAAAACACTTTTTACCATCATTACATCATTAGTTCAACATCACAAACTTTTGAAGTAGACAGGACAGCCCAAAGGGCTCATTCCCAGAATTATTAGACTAGATGACTTCTAAGGTTCCATTCAATTATAATATTCTTTAGATAAAATGGATCAACAAAAAAAGCTCTTTTATGTGGTTTTAAAATCAATGTATTAGCATATATACTATAAGTAAGCACTACAAGGTATTATGATAATGACTAAAACATTACCAATGCCTTTACAAGGGCTTTTAAAAAATACATATCACTTTTTTGGGGGAGTCCTAGTTATTGATGGCCAATCTGTAGTTGGTCAACATAAAGCATTATGTAAATGTTACTAGGACTCTCATGTTTTACAGTGGCCTATTAGGCAATAATTCATTGATTTTTTTCTTTCTAATATTCCCTGGGTTAGTTTAGTATTTCTCCTAGTAGCTAATAATTAACATTTGCTAAAATGTATGAGCTTTAGTTTCATTTGAATGACATTCAGCACACATCTATGCAGGAGAGCTCACCTACTTCACTTTTAGGAAAAACCCTTAAGACTATTAGTTTCTGAGTGAGGCTATTCACGCTTATTTGGCACACAGTTCTAACATTGCTTGGTCCTCTGGTTTCTGAAGCCCAGAGCAAATTAGAATATGAGAAGAGAGAGCTGGTAGAGACAGTTATCCTGACAGCAGGGACAAGTGCCAGGTGACAGCCTGACAGCAAGAAAGAAAGTACAAAAACTCTAATAAGCAGAGAAAAAAATTCAAATGGGGTAGTCTTGGGGCTATTTAATGTAAGAGCAAACAGGCTGATCCAACTTGCTAGCCCTGAAGGCATTACTAAAATATAACCTTATGAGTAATAAAGGTTTTTACTACATTCACTATGCCATATTAAAATCAGTTAAACTTGCATTTTCAAAACATTTCCAACTGAATTTTAAGATAAAAAGAATTCACAAATGGACAAAACCATAAGCTTTCTGATAAAAAAAAAAATAAAAACACCAAGAACTCAGCTATTCAGGATGACATTCACTGAGGGTTATAGATAACTGGGTTTTAACCATATTTCTGTGTTGTGACCATAAGTGTTTTTTCATAACTTGTCTGTTTCTAGAACAGGGGATGTTATAATGGCTATTCTTATCAACAAACCTTTACTGAGCACATAATATCAACAGAACATATTGTAGCACTCAATAAATGGTTGTTGACTTGATTAATTGGTTAATACATGTGAAGGAGACAAAGAATGTAAGCATAGTTCTGCCTTTCAAGAGATTTGCAATCTAGGTGAACAAATAGACCACAGAATTATCAATTTCAAAGGGACTTTAGAGTTCTGACCCATTTTCCAGATGTGGAAACTAAGACTCAGAGAATGGACATGGTTTACACAATGATAGATTGCAGTTTTATGGCAGAGTTGGGATTAGTTACTTCAAATGATATGTAGCTAGTAAACAATGTAACATATATGCAAAGTACCAAATGAATGGTTTTCAGGGGTGGGGAGCCTGTGGCCTTGAGGCTACATGTGGCTGTCTAGGTCCTCAAGTGGGGCCCTTTGCATGTGGCCTTGAGGCTGCAGGCTTCGCACCCCTGGTTCAGGGTGGTTGGAGGAAGGACTGATGCCTGAGGTCTGGGTAAGTTATATGGAATATTATTGGATTTATAACTCAAACAACCCTTAAAAGTAATCTAGTCCAACTCCCTCATTTGATAGAAGAAGAAGAAATTGAGGATAGTAGAAGTCAAAGGGACATGTCCAAGGTCATACAGGTAATAGCTGAAGGGGGATTTGAACTCAGTTCCTCTGATTCCAGTCATTATTCTTTTCATTGAACAATATTAACTCTCCCATGTCAATCCTACATCAGAATGGAGCAAAAAGATGATCTCCAGCATTGCAGGGAAAAGTGCTTTAGACTGCAGAGTACCCAGAACTACTTCACTTCTCTGATATCATCTGGCGTTTTATTCCTCTAATTTCTTTGTCTCTTCTTATGCTTGAGCTATGGTAGCTGTCCTCATGATCTACTGACTCCAGATCTTCAGTACCTCTACCCTAGGCAATGACACTCCCTCCATGGGGGCACATGGAGTTCTCAATTGTTCAGGCATTTGATTGCCCAGTTTGTGGTTTATTCAGGCCCTCCTATCTATCTGCCAAACACCAATCGCCTCAGAGGTGAGATAGCATTAGGGAAACTTACTGGCACATCTGGCTACTTAGTAATGTGGATAAAAGATTCCATATGACAGGCTTTATCACTAGTGCGGTTCAGTGGCACAGTAGATAGACTTCTGGACTTGGAATTAGAATGATTGATTTACCTGTGTTCAAATCCAGGCTCAAGCACTTACTAACGACCCTGGAAAAGTCACCTAACCCTGTTTGCCTCAATCTTCTTATCTGTAAAATGAGCTAGAGAAAGAAATAGCAAACCATATCAGTATCTTTGTCAAGAAAATCTCAAAATGGGGTCACAAAGTTGGACATAACTTACAGAGATTTTAGGAAATTTTTCTTTATATTATCATCATATTTGGTTAAAGGGAGGATTTTTTTTGTGGAAGGCAGGTTGTATTTTATGTACACGTACATGTGCATTTTGTACATGTGACTGTTATGTCTGCATATTTACTGAGCATATAGAGTATCTTTCTAGAACTTTCTAGTATGATGTCTTCACACCTCCTAAACCTTACAGGGTCATAACTTTAGAATTGGAAGGGCCTTTGGAGACCATCTAATAGATTCTTTTCATTTTAAAGATGAGAAGACTGAGGTCCAAAGATTCTCTTCATTTTAAAGATGAGAAGACTGAGGTCCAAAGAGTCAAGTGACTTGGTTGAAGTTACAAAAGTCATAAGAAGCAGAAGTAGGATTTGAACCCAGGTCTTTACCTCCAGAGGAAATGATCTTTCTAATAAACATAACATTCTATGTTTCCTCTTATCTTGGTTCTTTTTTCAGATCCTAAGCTTCTGAGTTCCTCAGACAATTGTCCTGTGCCTAATTTAGTTACTTAATTGAGGTATGAGGCAAGTCTGGGGCTTTAGGATTATGAAGGGAACTGTGGAGCAATTGATGTCCTTATGTCTAAACATAGAAAGGGGGCAACTAGGTGGTGCAGTGGATAGAGTGCCAGGTCTGGAAACAGGAAGATTCCTCTTCCTGAGCTCAAATCTGGCCATAGAAACTTACTAGCTGTGTGACCCTGAGCAAGTCATTTAAACCTGTTTGTCTCAGTTACGCCATCTGTAAAATGAGCTGGAGAAGGAAATGGCAAACCACTCCAGTATCTTTGCCAAGAAAACCCCAAATGGAGTCATGAAGAGTCAGACAAAACTGAAAAATGACTGAAATGGACAGAAAAGTACAAACAGCCTCTTGGGGAAACCAAAATTCCTCTTCTCAATTTTATTTATCAGTAGATTTCAATCCATGTGATGCCTATCCTACTTTACCATACATATGAAAAATTAAGAGTAAACTAGATTGAGGGAGAATGTGGGAAAGGAATGAGAAAAGAAGTTAAAGCTGGCAGGGATACTTTTGTTTGTTTATTTTTCCCCAATGACAAACTAATAATATAACTATGGATTTGTACGCCACTTAGAATGGCTTTAACAATACCTTTTGATTAGAATGAAAGCACTTTAATCTCACTGAAGGGAAGATACAATATAAAAAGAATAAAAAAATAGACAGTAATCACTTATAGGTTTATCATAGGATCATAGACTGATATTTGGAAGGGACCTGAAAAGCAATTTATTTCAACCTGTATCATTTTTCAGATAAGGAATATGAGTTCTCCAAAATGAGTGTATTACTCAAGGTCACACAGACAGAAAATTATAAAGCCAAGTTTCAAACGCATGTTTTCTGATTCCAAAGATAGCATTCTGACCATCATATGGTGCTTCTTAAACTGTGGGTCACAAATAATTTGGCAATGCCCAATGACCAAAAATTAAATGTATCATGAATCTGAAGTGTTAATAGCAGCATTTGGACCTGTTGCATCATGCAACCCCCCTGCAGCCTTGGTTTTGAACACCAAGCATGCCCACTTTGCACTGTGCCTGCCCTCAGGCCATGCAAAGCCAACCAATGCTGCTGAAAGGGGTTGCAAGTGGAAAAAAAGTTAAGAAGCCCTGATATAAAGGACCAAAAAAGTTTAATCTTTTATTTTATTAAATTTAATCTTTTTTATTTTATCTTAAATTATTTATTTATAATTATTTTATATTTATTTTATTATAAAATAATTATATGGGGCAACTAAGGCCCACAGTGGTAAAGTGACATATTTGAGGCCAGACAAATATTTAGTAGTTTTAGAATTAATAAAATCATTCATTTCAATGTCTGCCTGAAGCATCAGTATATCAAGGCAGCACAGCTTGCTAGAAAAGTGCTGACTTTGGAGTCAGAGAGCCTGTGTTCAAATCCTTCCTTGAACATTTACTAGCTATATAACCATGGGTCAATCATTCCATCTCTTGGGCCTCAGTTTTCTTATCTATAAAATGAGGAGGCTGAACTTCTTAGGTCTTTGATACAGTAAAGTCCTGGATTTGGAGTCAGAGAACATGAGTTTGAACCCTGGATTTGCAACTGACTATGTTACCTTGAACATATAGAGGAGTAGAGATTACTAGATGACACAATGGGGAGAGAACACCTAGAGCTGGGGAAGCCTGAGTTTAAACCCTCTTAGACACTTTCTAATTGTGGCAAATTGAGTAAGGTACTTTAACCTTTATCTGCTGGGGAAAATAATAGCACTTACCTCCCAGGGTTGTTGTGAGAGTAAATGAGACAATATTTGTAAAGTGTTTTGCAAAACTTAAACTGCTATATAAATGCTAGCTATTATTATTGAGTTACAACCTAAGACTCCTTATTTGTAAAGTAGTAGTAGCAGCAGCAGCAACAAGAACATAAATGTTATGTATGTATATATATATATATATTACATATATCATATTAGCATGTAATATTACATACACACATACACATATATCTGTAAAATCTCATTGATTTCCCACAAAATACTGTGAAATAGGTGCTATTATTATCCCCTTTTCAGAGATGAGAAAACTGAGGCAGTGAAAGGATAAGTGTCTTGCCCAGGGTCATAGAGCTAGAATGTGTCTGAGGCAGTATTTGCAGTCAGATTTTTCTTGACACCAATTCCAGCTTTCTATCCAACCAGAATTTTTTTTTTGCTTTTTGGAGGGGGGAAGGCAGAGCAATTGGGGTTAAGTGACTTGCCCAAGGTCATATGGTTAGTGTGTTAAGTGCCTGAGGTCTGGATTTGAACTCAGGTCTTCCTGACTCCAGGATTAGTGCTCTATTCACTGTATCACCTAGCTGCCCCAACCACTTAGCATTTCAATGAAAGGTTTGGATGGTCGTGGTGAACTAAATAGCCTTCTAAATCTTCCTTGGTCACTTAGGACCTGTATGGCTATGGAGAACTCACTTCATTTCTCTCTTCTCATTGTCCTCATCTGTAAAATGAGAAGGTTGGATTAGATGGTCTCTAGGATACTTTTGGCTCAAAATCCTGGGATCCTGTACCTTTGAATGCCTTCTCTACCAAGAAAAAAAAATCCAATGAGGTTTGTCATGTGACAACATCAGAAGGTCATACTCGACCTTTCAAAGTGCTGAAGTATCTGATGCATTTCTAAGATGTGAATCTCAGAATCTCAGTTTTGGAAAGAACCTCATCATCTAAACCAACTCACATGTAAAAAGCCTTCCCACTATACCAGACCTGACAAATGGTCACTGGGCTTTTGCAGAAGGCTCTCTAGTAAAGGAGAACCCATTTCCCCCTAAGGCAATCCATTCAGCTGTTGAATTGGTTGAATAGTTAGAGTTTGCATCCTTTTATCAGACCTAATTTCCTCTTTACAATTTCCACTTATTGTTCCTCCCTTGGGACCACATAGTGTAAATCTAATTCTTCTTACTCAGGCTAGCCCTTCAAATACCTGAAGAACACTCACTCCCCCTACCAATCTGTAAGTAACCCAATGGACAGAGCCTTGAGTCAACAAGTTGTTGTGTTCAGTCATTTTTTTCAGTCATGTCCAACTCTTCATCAGGAATACAAGTTTAAATCTATCTTTAGACATTTACTGTGTGACCCTAGGCAAGTCCCTTCACCTCTGTCTGGTTCAGTTTCCTCAAGAATAAAGAGAGGATAATATTACCTACCTCCCAGGATTTTTTTGAGGATTAAATGAGATAGTATTTGTAAAACTCTTAGCACACAGTGCCTGGCACTACATATTAGGTGTTTAATAAATACTTATTCCTCCTCCACCCCCATTAGATACCGAAGATCTCCATTAATGGTCACTATCATCTGAAGTCTATGTTCCCCCAGGATTTACTTGATTGTTGTTCTGAGGGACTGACTCGTAACTGTAATGCCATTCATGTTGCTGAGGGCATTCTTCAGAGCAGAAAGTACCTGGATTTTTTGGACTGAGCAATAGGGCAGAGCAAAAGAAAATTAGGATTGATTATAAGGCAATTTCCCCACCTTGCCACAGAAGGAATGTTCTCACAGACTTACATTCATCATCCATCCTGACTTATTTCATGCCCTTCAAGGTTTATTATTCTCCCCCACCCTCCTTCAGATTCACTTAATGAAATCAACCCAAAGAGATGAAGACTCAGGGCTATTTTCTTCTTATTCTCAAAGAAAAAACTTGGCTATTTTTGCCCCTTGTCTTCATTGGTTATATTTTTCTAAGGCAGATAAAAAAATGTTTGTGGTGATGTTTCATAATGCAAATTTGAATTTTGTTTTAATCCAGAGGGGAAGCATGGTTGTATAGGTACACATGTTAAAAGAAGTTTCTGAAGAAGTACCATGGGAAAAAAAATGGTGGATTTGGATCTGAGAACCTAATGTCAAGTTCTATATCTGCTTCTTATTGCATGTGTGATCTTGAAGAAGTTGCTTTACAGTTTACTTATATGTAAAATGAAAGGGTTAAAGTTCTTAATGTGTGTGTGTGACATACATCCTTTTTGCCTATTTGAAATCTCTTGTCATGATAATTTTCTTTTAAAATTTCTTTTTAATTTATGGAATAAAACAAGCATTTCCATAACATAGTACAATAAAAAGATGATTACATATGAAACAATAAATCTACTTACTATATACAACTTTCTATTCCTTTCAAATATAACACAAAATTATGATGTAAATTCCTTTTTTTTCCCTTGACTCCCCCCCACAATTGCTGTCTCACTATAAACAATGTTCTCTTGATTTTGCTTATTTTGGTCTTCATTATTTTGTGTAAGTCTTTCCATGTTTTTCTAAAACTATTGAGCTAATTTCTTTTTTTCTTTTAATTTATTAGTTAATTTTTAACTTTCAACATTCACTTTCATAAGATTTTGAGTTCTATTCCCTCTCTCCCCCAATCCCCCACATGCAATCTGACATAGGCTATATATGTATGATTGTATTAAACATATTTCCACATTAGTCATGTTGTAAAAGAAGAATCAGAACAAAAGGGGAAAAGCATGAGAAAGAAATACAAAAAAAACTACAAAAAAGAGAAAACAGTATGTTTTGATATGCATTCATACTCCATAGTTCTTTCTCTGCTTTTTTTTTTTTGGAGGGGGGAAGGCAGGGCAATTGGGGTTAAGTGACTTGCCCAAAGTTATACAGCTAGTAAGTGTTAAGTGTCTGAAGTTGGATTTGAACTCAGGTCCTCCTGACTCCAGGGTTGGTGCTCTATTCACTGAACCATGTAGCCACCGCAATAGTTCTTTATCTGGATGTAGATAGCATCACCAGTCTTTTGGAGTTGTCTTTAAATCCTTGTATTGCTGACAAGAGTTAAGTCTAACAAAGTTGGTCATCACACAATATTCCTGTTACTGTATATAGTGTTCTCCTGGTTCTGCTCAATTCAATAAGCATAAGTTCATACAAATATTTTCAGGTTTTTGAAGTCTACCTGCTCACTATTTCTTATGGAACAATAGTATGCCATTACATTCACATACTACAACTTATTCAGCTATTCCCCAATTGATGGGCATCCCCTCAATTTCCAATTCTTTGTCACCACAAAAAGAGCTCCTATAAATATTTTTGTACATATGGGTCCTTTTCCCTTTTTTTATAATCTTTGGGATATGGACCTAGTAATGGTATTGCTGGATCAAAGGATATGAACAGTTTTAAAGCCCTTTGGGTATAGTTCCAACTCGTTCTCCAGAATGGTTGCATCAGTTCACAAATCCAACAACGTTTGCTTCAATTTTTAGTGGTTCAGTTTTACCATATCTCCAACATTTATCATTTTTCTGCTTTGTCATGTTAGCCAATCTGATGGAGGTGATGTGGTACCTCATATTTGTTTTAATTTTCATTGCTCTAATCAATAGTGATTTAGAGCATTTTATCATATGACTATAGATAGCTTCAATTTCTTTATCTGAGAACTGTCTGTTCATAACCTTTGGCCATTTTTCAGTTGGGGAATTACTTATATTCTTGCAAATTTGACCCACTTCTCTCCATATTTTAGAAATGAGGCCTTTATGAGAGATACCGACTTTAAAAATTGTTTAGCAACATTTTGCTTTCCTTCTAATCTTGGTTGCATTGGTTTTGTTTCTGCAAAAAACCCTTTTTAATTTAATGTAATCAAAATTATACATTTTGCCTTTCATGATGATCTCTATCTCTTGTTTGGTCTCTTCTCCATATATCTGACAGGTAAACTATTCATTGCTCTCCCTAATTTGATTAAAGTTTCACCCTTTATGTCTAAATCATGTACCCATTTTGAGCTTATCTTGGTATAAGTGGTGTGAGATGTTGTTCTATGCCTAGCTTCAGTCATACTGTTTTCCATTTTTCACAGCAGTTTTTTGTCAAATAGTGGAGCTTGATATTTCTTAAAGCACAACAATATTCTATCACAATTGTATAACAGCTTGTTCACCCGTTCCCCAAATCATGGACATCCCTGCTGTTTCCAGTTCTTTGCAACCACAAAGAGCTTCTATAAACATATAGGTCCTTTTCCTTTATCTCTAATCATCTTTGGAAATAGACCAAGTGGTGGCATATGATTATGAATATGAATAGTTTTTAAATGAATAAAATAAAATAATTTAGAAAGGATTACAAAGGAAACAAATTATGTTGAACTATAATTATCTATCCACATCCCTCTCATCTCTCCCTCATCTATTACCTATCATCTCTCTCTCCCTCCCTCCCTTCCTCTCTCTCAATATTGTTTGAACAATATTGAACAATAATTATCTATCCACATCTCTCTCATCTCCCCCTCATCTATTACCTCTCTCTCTCTCTCCTTCTCTCTCTCTCTCTCTCTCTCTCTCTCTCTCTCTCTCCTTTACTCTCTCCCACCCCCTGCCATTTCCAGTTCTTTGCTACCGCAAAGAGAGCTTCTATAAACATTTTAGAACATATAGGTCCTTTCCCTTTATCCCTAATTACCTTTTGAAATAGACCCAAGTAGTGGCATATGATTATGAATATGAATAGTGTTTTTAAATGAATAAAATAAAATAATTTAGAAAGGATTACAAAGGAAACAAATTATGTTGAACTATAATTATCTATCCACATCCCTCTCATCTCTCCCTCATCTATTACCTATCATCTCTCTCTTTCTCCCTCCCTCCCTCCCTTTCTCTCTCAGTTTACAGGTTTACAGGTTAAGATGATCTCCAAAGTCCTTTCCAGCTCTAAACCTATGCTATGTTGGAACCTATGGTTCCTATTCATATTCCAAACTAGAAGGTTATGCCTACTGAATGAAATTCTTCCTTTCTCAATAATCTAGTTTCTCTAGAGCAATAAACAACCAATCAAGTGAAAATTGTATGCTTGGGGGTATCATTAGCATTTTCATTGTCTTGCAAAAAGTAGTTGCTCAATAAATCTGATGAATGGATATATCTCAGGTCCCTCAGTCATCATTAGTGGCCTTGATATTCTTATTATCTTTAGTAGTTTGTTAACTGATCAAAGCCGGAAAATTGTTATATTCACATAACATTACTGCGAAGTCTTCCTTAAAAGAATTATTAGATTTGGAACTGGAAAGGACCTTAAAGGTAGTCATCTGGTCCAACACCCTCATTTTCTGATGGGAGGCCCAGAGAGACTGAGTTGCCTAAGGCTACAGAGATAGTAAATAGGAGAAGCTAGGTTCAAACCCAGGTTCCCTCACTCTGAATCTAGGTGGGGCTCTTTTCATTTTGTCATCCAGTTTCTTTGTATATAATCAAGTCTAGTCTTTCTCATTTTTCCAACAAACTGCATTTTGCTGTTCTTTGCCCAATGTGCCACTCTGTTGATACTGTAGCCAATGAGCTGAAACACATATACTCTTGCCTTCTGAGATGTGGGCTTTTCTTTTCTTTCACTCTTAAACTTGAAAAGGGGACATAATTCCTTATTCTAAATTTGAGTATCTTTTTTCTTCTCACCCCTATCAATAAAAACAGCGCTTAAGTCTTTTCACCCCCTGCAACTTGTTAATGCTGCCATCATCATCATCATCATCATCATCATCATCATCATCATCATCATCATTATCATTTTACTCTTGCTCTTTTTTCTCTTCTTCCCTCTCTTTCTCTATAATTTTCCTCATACTATATGGTGTGCTTCCACTTTCTCATCCCTTTCCAATAATACAAGGCAAATTCCTTGAGGGTAAGGATTATTGTGATTTTTTTCTTTGTATCCCTAGCCTGTAACATAGTATGCTACACCTAGTAGGTACTTCAATTGTTGAATTGAATTGCCCAATAAACCTATTTTTGAGGAAATGTACAAAAATCAAATGTGTATAAATTGAATCTTACTTGAAACACCAATGGAAATTTCAATATTTAAAAGAATCCCCTAGTGAAGTTTTTCACAAAGTAATGAATGCTTCTACCTTGTGAATTTCCTAATTTTCAGATTACAAAAACTGGATTTTTAATGTTCACTGTCTTAGGTGAGTGAGCAAATTTGGTGACAGGTGAAAAGCACCTTGAACCCAATCTAGATTAGGTAATTATCCACTGATGGTCTGGTAGAGGGGTAGGAGTTAATAACTCAGAGCACATACGCTTTAATGTGTCTAAGGAGGCAGCAGGAAAGAATGTGACTAATGAAATCTAGCATTGATATTTTTCAGGTAACTAATTTCCCCTAGGAGCTGGCTACGTTAATTGTGTCTTTGAATCTGTTTCTGTATCTATATGTATTTGTCTCTCTCTCTCTCTCTCTCTCTCTGAATTTGTATATATGTATACACACATATGTATGTATTTTTGTCTCTGTCCCTCTCTTTCTTTGTTTCTGCTTGCCTGTATCTGTGTCTCTGTCTGTCTCAATCTCTCTTTCTCTGTCTCTGCATCTATCTGCCTCTGTCTGTCTGCATTGATGGAAAGAGTTTCCACAGTGAGTTTCCTAAGCTGATAAAATTGCAGTCACTTCATGTATTAAAATGCTTGTGGTGCCAGTTGAATACCCAGATATCCTCTGGCCATTGCATAGCTTATGATGTTTTATGATCTAGTGTGCTGACACTCCCAGAGGGAGCAATCCCATTGACCCTTCCCCATTTTCCTCAGAGTAATAGGCAATGATAATTTTCTCATCCCTTTTGCTATATATACACCTACTCATGTAAACAACAGGCAGCAGGAAATATTCCTCAGGAGAGAGGTCAATATTGGACATCCCGATTTCAAAATTGTCTGCAAAGAGGTGGTAGTTGAAGCTATGTGAGCAAAGGAAGTCAAAGGAACTGAGGGATATACAAAATGTATGCACGCTGCATGCACATAGATCTCTTCAGTAGTTTTCCTCCATTATCATTCAAAGATATGTTCAGGTCTCTTGAATAATTTTTAAAAGGCTTTCTATTGACCCCTTTTATCCCATTAGTTGCCATCTCATCTTTCTCTTCTCCCTTGTTAAGCTTCCTGAACAATTTTTCTATGACTTTTATTTTCCCTTCTTTTATCATCAACTCTTTGAAACTGAACTTCAGCCTCAGCATTTTATAGAAACTACTCTCTCTAAAGTTAGAAATGATAGTCTAACCCTAGAATTACCTTTCTTTAGTCCTCTTTCTCCTTAAATTGTCTACAGATTTTTAATACTGTTGGCCTGTGTGCCCTATTGGATATTTTGTCTGCCCTTGGCTTCAGATATACCACACTCTCCTTTTCCTTCTAACTCTTAACTTTTCAGTGTCTTTACCTAGCTCTTCTTTTTGAATACTTCCTTTGGAAATTTCTCAAGATTCTGTTCTTATTCCTATCTTCTTCTCCCTCTACTCTCTTTCCTTTTGTCATCTCTTTCCTTTTGTAATCTCTTTTTTGCTCCTGCTGCTTCGAAAGGCACCCCTTGTGTTTCTGATTCCCAAATCTGAATATGTAGCCATGACCTTTTTTCTGAGCCTTAGACACATAATTCCAACTGTCTTCAGAACATCTCCATCTGGATGTCTAACTGGTTCTTCACATTTTCATAAACACATGAAGTGGCTGTAATTTTGCTAGCATAAGAAATTCTCAGTGAGGGAATTCCCTCTGTCAATGCAGATTGTCACTGACATTTTACTTACTAGATCCATTTTAGAGTCTTCTGAAACATAAAGTAATTAGATGCCCCATGGTCCAACTCTTCATCCAGAAGTCTCACTACAGACCTAGAATCCATATATTAGATGTATCCTCTTCCTTTCCCCTGCCTTTCCCTCTGCTTGGATGACTCTTCTCAGAACCTTCATTTAAGGAGGGTGGCCAGGAGAACCACTTGTGTCTCATTCTTCTCCCATGCTGCCCTATGGACTTTCTTTACCATGGCTTGTCTGTACCTTTGTTCCCCACTTCCCTACCTTCAATTTCCTTTTATGTATTATCTTTTCTATTAGTGTGTAAGCTTCTCGAGGGGAGATAACATCTTTCTTTTCAGTTGTTTTTTAGTTGTGTCCGACTTTAGCAAAGACACTGGATTGGATTAACATTTCCTTCCCCAGCTTATTTTTACAAATGACAAAACTGAGGGAAACAGGGTTAAATGACTTGCCCAGAGTCACACAGTTAGAAAGTGTCTGAGGCCAGATTTGAACTCAGGAAGAGGAATCTTCCTGATTCCAGGCCCAGCACTGTATCCACTCTATCTAGCTACTCTGTTTTCTTTCTACTTGTATTTATAGTCCCAGAATTTAGCACTTAATAAATACTTGTTGACTGATTACTGACTAGGTAATTTACCACATCTTAGTAAGAATGAGACATTTGAATTCAAATCTTTTTGATTTCTAGCCCAACACTTTATCCAATATTAAACATTACTTTGAATTTAACATGCCCCAAACCAAGCTCATTATATTTCCACTGAGCCTTCTCCTTCCCACTTTCTTTTTTGGGTTTCTATATTCAACCAAACTCCAATGTTCAGAATCTTGAAATTGTCTTTTCTCTGTCCAATCCAATCTCTCATTCAGTCACTTACCACCTTCTGTATATTAATAATAACTATAAATAATAGCCTTCTTTGTTTTTGTCATGTAATTAACTTTATAAATTACATAAATATAGGGAACATTTTACCTAACCTATGGACTTCTTCTAGTGCCAAGTGTTGCTGTTTGGTCATTTCAATTAAGCCTGATTCTTTGTGACCCCATTTGGGTTTTCTTGGCAAAGCTACTGGAGTGGTTTGTTATTCCCTTCTCCAACTCATTTTACAGATGAGGAAACTGAGGCAAACAGGGTTAAGTGACTGACTCTGTGTCATATAGCTAGTAATTGTCTGAGGCCTGATTTGAACTCATGAAGATGAGTCTTCCTGATCCCAAGCCCAGTGTTCTATCCACTGTACCACCTAGCTGTCCAGTGCTCAGTACTTTGCTCTTAATGTAGTGAACCATTGATAAATGTTTACTGAAGGAAGGCATGAGTAGTTAAATGATATATCCTTGGTTTCAGCAGATGAAGCAGACTAATCTAAGTGGATGATAATCACGCCATATTAAATAAAAACTCAGGCACCAAAAGAGCATCAGTGTAGTGTCATATAAAAAGGCAATAGCTCTAGAACTAGAGCTTCTGAATTCAAATCTAAGATCAGATTCTTATCATCTGTGAGACTGTGGCGATGTTACTTAAACTTTCTGAGTCTCAATTTTCTCATCTGCAATATGAGTACAATAATCCTCTGATGATCTAATATTTCTAAATCACTACACAAAAGGGAGTTTTTATCTAATAATGTAAAAAGAAAAAAAAAGGAAACTTGCTTGCAAAGTCACTGTATGTTAGCTTTTGGCAAATTGCCTATGTATATTATTGGATTGTCCTTTGTTCATCTGGTGAGAAGCCAAGTCTGTCCTGTTTTTCTAGTTTGATTATATATATTTTTTAAAAGCCACACCAGTAAATTGCATTATATTGCTTTAAATTGTTTGCAAGTACAATGATTCACATAATGCTTTGTAAATTTTCCATTCTACCTAATGTGATTTGTAGGAAGAATCATGATACTAGACATTTATCTGGTTCACATTACTCATACAATATAGCAAAACTTTATGGAGAATTTGCCAAGTGGTTTAGATAGATAATGTGATAGTAGGCTTTTTTTTTTTTTAAAAAACTTTATGTTCTGGGAAGGAAAAAACCAATTCAGTTGGTATTAGCTATATTTGTCATGAGTGGAAATCAATGACACCATATTATTTTCTTGAGTTTAGTTTCATCAGAGTAGTTCCTGACTATGATCACATTCCCTGGGCCAAAGGTCAGCCATCTCTCCATTTTTCACCCAACTGCAACCTGGACTCCTTCATTTCCCCCTACCCTCCTCTGCTTCTCCTTTCAGCTTCCTCTTGTGTATTATATTCCTTCATTCTAATGTAAGCTACTTGAGGGTAGGAATATAACATTCTACTTTTATTTGTATTCCTAGTACCTTAGCACAATGCCTAGCACTTAGTGAATGCTGGATAAATGCTTCTTGACTAATTACATATTTATATTGATGGAGAAGAACATGAGGGATAGGTTTTAATTATCTTATTTCTAGCAATTATAGAATTTTAATGTTGTTCTCTTCGTGGAAATGAATACATGAATGAGAAATACTGTGAATGCTGTTTTAAAGAATTAATCTGACTAGAAAAAGAGGAGGATGAGACCTGGAACAAGAATGAAGGAAAATAGATGGGTAGCCTGAGGATCAAAAAAAGAAAAAAGAATCAGTGAAAGCATTTACTGTATTGATAAATCAGGCACAGATCATGATTGGTTTCTTTGGATGAACTACCTACATTGATAAGAGGACAGTTCTATTCAAACTCTGAAAGGAAGAAAATATAGCCACCTCACCTGATAAGTCTCTAAAAAATAGTAACTTGTGAACACATTTACTTTTCTTGCTCTAAATGTTCAAAGTGCCTACTTAAAGGGATTCAGTGGGGGCAGTTAGGTGGTGCAGTGAATAAAACATCAGCCCTGGAATCAGGCGGACCCAAGTTCAAATCCAGCCTCAGACACTTAACACTTACTAGATGTATGACCTTGGGCAAGTCACTTAATCCCAATTGCCCTGCCTTTCTCCCTCCAAAAAAAAGGCAAAAAATAAAGAGATTCAGTTTTAAGGGTTCCTCCCTCCTGCTTTAAGTGTATTGGAAAACTAGAGGTCAATTTTATCAGGGGAAAGTTGATGAAGGATGGTATGAACTTGAAACAGCTCATTAGGGAAGGTCCTGTTGATCAGATATCTCTTGTTTTTTGTTTGTTTTGTTTTGCTTGTTTTGTTTTTTCCTGATTGGTAGGAAAATGCCAAAGATCAACTTCTGGAACATAAGTTTTTAGTTTTATTCAAGCTCATGCACCACCTCATATGGGATGTCTTTTCTAATCACTTTGGTTGTTGGCATTTTTTCTTTCCTCAAATTTTCATACACACATCTCTATGATCCATCCATCCATCCATCCATCCATCCATCCATCCATCCATCCATCCATCCATCCATCCATCCATCCATCCATCTATCTATCTATCTATCTATCTATCTATCTATCTATCTATCTATCTATCTATCTATCTATCTATCTATCTATCTATCTTTGGAGAAATGGGAAAGAGTTTTTGCATAAGGTAGGACTTTTGAAGAAAGCCAGAGAGGTTAGGAAGTGTACGTGAGTTCTAGACATGAGAAATAACCAGTAAAAAGTTCTGAGTCAGAGCAGCAAGGAGGCCAACATTACTGGATGGCAGTGAATATGGTGGGGGTATAAAGTATAAGAAAACCGGAAAGATAGGAAGGTCCAGGTCATGAAGGACCTTAAAAACAAAACAATATTTTATGTTTATTCCTGGAGGCAATAGAAAGTTCCTAGAATTTATTGAATGGTGAGGATGGGACATGGTCAGATCTGTGTCTGAAAATCCACAACTGACAGCTGAGTGAAGAATGGACTGGAGGGGGAACAGACAAGGCAGGGTGAACAACCAGAAGGCTATTACAATAATCCAGGCATGAAGGGAAGAGGTCCTATAGCAGGGTGGTATCAGTTTCAGGGTAGAGGAGGAGGTGTATATGAGTGATGTTGTGAGGTAAAGGCAATGGGATTCTGAATTCAGGGAGAAGAGGAAGAGAGTCAGACAGAAAGATATAGATAGACAGAGAGCCAGACCGATAAAGAGAGATTAAGACAGAGACAAAAACTGAGACAGACTTACAGAGAGAGACAGAAAGAGGGAGGGAGAGGGGAAAGAGAGAGAGGGGGAGAGAGAGACAGAGAGACAGAGAGACAGAGAGAGAGAGAGAGAGAGAGAGAGAGAGAGAGAGAGAGAGAGAGAGAGAGAGAGAGAGAGAGAGAGAGAGAGAGAGAGAGAGAGAGAGAGAGAGAGAGAGAGAGAGAGAGAGACAGAGAAACAGAGAGAGAGAGACAGAGACAGAGAGAGAAGGAGGCAGGGAGAGGGGAAAAGAGAATATTGTATCTTCAATTACCTATTGGACATTTTGAACTGGATATCTCCTTGACATCTTGGGTTTTTTTTGTATTTTTAGAGGGGGGAAGGCAAGGCAATTGGGGTTAAGTGACTTGCCCAGCTAGTGATTGTTAAGTGTCTGAGATCATATTTGAACTCAGGTCCTCCTGACTCCAAGGCCAGTGCTCTATTCCCTGTGCCACCTAACTGCCCTCTCCTTGACATCTTAAATAAAATTGAATTTTTTTTTCCCACAGACCCTTTCCTCTTGTTAACTTTCCTATTACTCTCAGGAATGCCAGCATCCTCCCAGTCATCCTAGTTCACAGCTTAGGTGTCATCATCTACTTTTCCCTCTTTATTTCACCTCTTTTATCCACTCTGTTTCCACATCCTATCACTTTTACCTTTACAATACCTTGCCTATAGACTGTCTTCTCTCCTCTGATACCTCCACCACCCTAATACAGGCCCTTTCCACTTTATGCCTGATGTATTTCACTAGCCTACTGGTTTTTCTCTCTGTTTAAGGTGTCTCCTCACTATCATCTCTCCTCTACTCAGCTGCCAAATTGATCTACCTAAAGCATGGTTGGCTATTTTACTTCCTCCACCTGCTATTCAATCAACTCCTGGCTCCCTATTACCTCAATGTTGACCAAATGTACTCAGTGGAATAACCCCAAACTTAGTATATTAGGTACATGAGGCATATATTACCTAATTCATTCACTTAACAAGCATCCATTTAATGTCTACCCAATGAAAAGTATTATGTTAATGTTAAGTGTTGGGGACATGAAAAGGAGAGAGACAGAGAGAGATATAGAGATAGAGACAGAGACAGAAAACAGAGACAGACATGGAGACAGAGACAGAGGCAGAGAGACAAGAGACAGAGAGATAGACAAAGGGAAGACATCAGTCATTTAAGTAATACCACTAAAAGCTGTCCTCTCTGTTTCAATTAAAGGTTTGTTTCATCTCCCCAAAGTTAGAAACTGCCAAACAGCATATAAACAGGGTGATCTCACCTGGGATCCAAGAAATTGAACCTAGGCCTCTTTCTCAATCCTCTCCACATTGCTTTTCAGGCAATATCCTGAGAACTTCATGCTAAGCCATATTTCAATACAAGTTTTCTCATCCAGTTAGAGTATTTATTGCAACTGTGATCTTAACAGAATCACTTGATTTCTTAGTCAACCACTGACAAATCCCCTGACAAATAAAAAGTACCAAACACTTAATGAACATTGAGAATTTTCCCCTCTCATCTAAATTCAATTAAGGAAATCAAATAGCCAGCACATTTTAAGTGCATTTGGAATGCAAGAATGTTTCTGCAGTGTGAAGATAATCAACATCTCATTGCCTTGAGTGTTCCTTTTTTCTCTGAAAATATCATGACCTCATTGAGTTTTGTGATAAGGATGGAGTCATACTGAACAACTCCTATGTTTAAACAACAACACTTTCTTCCTTTTCTTTTCCTCCTCCTCTCTGTTATATAAGAAAAATATCTCCACCCTTCCTTCTCCCACTATATATGTATATATATATATACACACACACACACACACACACACACACACACATATATATATATATATATATATATATATATACATATATATGCCCTACACATAGCATTTAGTAATTTAGCAAGCATTGATTAAATTCTATACTGTTTATAGAACTTAAGTTAAAATTCCCAGGTCAGAGCAACTGATTGTAGGAATTTCAAAACAAGTTGATAGATATCCTGCTGGTAATTGCTCTTCCCATCATCCCCCTTCCTTCAATCCTCTTCATAAAGAAGGGCTTCGTTTCTAACCTACAAAGCATTTAGGGAGGCAAAGAAGTTTCCTGCAGAAAGTTTTCATTAAGGGGCGGCCAGGTGGCTCAGAGAGTAAGAGCACCGGCTCCAGTGTCGGGATGACCTGGGGATCAAATCTGGGCTCAGATACTTAGCACCACACCCGGAAATAACTGGCCATGTAACCTTGAGCAAGTTACTTAACCCCAATTGCTTAAAAAAATTTTAAAAAAATAAAGTTTTCATTAAAAGGTTAAAGTTGTTGTCAATCCCCACCACATTTCATGATTTTCTACTGGGTGCTTGGCAAAAATAAGATTCATTTTGTGCTTTTGATCTTGAAGGTGGAAGAAAACCTATTTCTTTCTTCTCATGACCTTTCCAGTTGAAATATTTGCATGAGTGTTATGCTTTCCTACTTTCCTTTCTTTCCGTGGGTGGAAAGGAAGAATGCTAGAGTTGGCCATACCTACTTTGTAAGGGTGGCCAAGATCTATGAGGAGGGATGCGGGAAAACACCCATGACCAACTTGCTACTTGAATTTCTTCCTAGCCATTCTTGAACACCTCAATTATAGCATCACAGAATTTGGAGTGCTAGAGGGGACCTTAATAGTCATTTAGTCACTCATCCCCTACATGAAAGGAATCCTTACTACAACATACCTTACCAGTGGTCATTCAGCTTTTGCTTGATGAGCTCCAAGAAAGAGTAACCTGCCACCTCTCAAGGAACCCATTTCACTTATGTGTAGTGAGGATGGTTAGAAAATGTTGTTTTATTTTCTATTAAGCTTTGCTTCTTTGCAACTTGTACCCATTGCTCCTGGTCCTCAGCTCTGAAGCTAAATATTTGAAGACAGCTATCATTTCTCTCCTCTCCTTCCCACCTTCTATCTTTTGTATAGTTTCTTAAATTTATCCTTATATGACAAAGACTCAAGGCCCTTCATTATCATATGCCCCAAAAGCATTCTTTAGACATTCTCCATTGTCTTTCATTTTAAACATATGATGCTTCAGAGTGCCTTTCCTTGTTCTCCCTCCAACTGGACAGCAATCATTTCCCTCTCATCTCACAGAGCACTTCATTTTGCATTACTTGAATATACTTAACATGTATTACTGTGATATTACAACTATTTGTGCATATACCATACCCTCACTAGAATATGAGCTTCATAAGAGCAGGAATCACATTTAATTCAAACCTTATGATTCCTGTTATTTGCAGTTCTCTATAAACTGTACAGAACTTAATCAATGCCTGCTAAATTACTTAATTTAGCTATTACTGAATGCTATGTGTAGAACAAATATATAAATGTGAGAGAAGGGGATAAAGATCTCTCTCATGCACTCAAATCCCCTCAAATTAAAAAAAAAGTAATTATTTGTATAAATGTCTATTTGTATAAATCCCTATATATGCTCTCCTTGAGGCCTATTTTTGTTTGATATATTTGTATTCTTCTCAGCCCCTATCAATACCATTCAGGAGCTTTGTAACTAATTAATTGCACCAAGTGTAAGTAAGAAGAATATTTACAGGACATCTCTCTCTCTCTCTCTCTCTCTCTCTCTCTCTCTCTCTCTCTCTCTCTCTCTGTCTGTCTCTGTCTCTGTCTGTCTCTGTCTCTGTCTGTCTCTGTCTGTCTCTGTCTGTCTCTGTCTCTGTCTCTCTCTCTCTCTGTCTCTCTCTGTCTCTCTCTCTCTGTCTCTCTGTCTCTCTCTCTCTGTCTCTCTGTCTCTCTCTCTCTGTCTCTCTGTCTCTCTCTCTCTCTCTCTCTCTCTCTCTCTCTCTCTCTCTCTCTCTCTCTCTCTCTCTCTCTCTCTCTCTCTCTCTCTCTCTCTCTCGCTCTCTCTCTCTCTCTCTCTCTCTCTCTCTCTCTCTCTCTCTCTCTCTCTCTCTCTCTCTCTCTCTCTCTCTCTCTCTCTCTCTCTCTCTCTCTCTCTCTCTCTCTGTCTCTCTGTCTCTCTCCCCTCCCTCCCTCCCTTCCTCTCTCTCTGAGACAGAGAGAAATAGAATGTAATGATTTAATTCATTAAAGTAATAAATATGAACTAGCATTTGGATAGTACTTTGAGGTTTGCAAAAAGCTTTATTGAAATAAATTAGATTGACCCTCACAGGTGCTACTATTACCTTAATTTAACAGATATGGAAAATGAGTCTCAGAGAGGTTAAGGCCAGGGTTACAAAGCTAATAAGTGACAGAAGTTGGATATGAATCAGATTTTCCTGACTCACAAACCAGATATCCAGACCTGGAGTCACCTGATTCTTCTCTCTTTTTCAATTTCTATTAATGCAGATCTTTTACCAAAGTCTATCATTCATCCTTCAAAGCAATAGTTGAAAATTTACCCCAAATAATTATAACCGGCTTCCATCTTTAATTAGTTGCACAATACAGGTTTCTATACGTCAGATGCAGCTGGCAGTAGAGCTGAAAACCACTGTGTTTCAAGACATTTCTTTCCCCATTTCTCTGCCTTTGGATAGGCTGTTCTTCATGGCTGGACCACTCTACTCTTTACACCTTTATCACAGAATCTCTTGCTCCCTTCATGTTGTCACCTGCTCCAAAGGACTTCCTTGATTCCCCAACTTTCTATGCTCTTTACCTCAATCTCTTTTGTATTCCCCTTTTTGACTAGTCTGTGGATACATTGTCTCTCTGCCCCACCCTCCCCTTTGTAAAATGTAAGCTCTCAGAGGGCAGGCATTATTTTATTTTTGTCTTTGGATACCCAGGGGATACTGTTGCTTCATCGATGCTTGTTGAATTGAATTTAAAGTCTCATAAAGAACACCCCCCCCACACACACACACAGAGGATCCATGTGTCGATTGGTTGGTTGTTTGTCCTTAATTCTCAAAGAGGACCAAAATGACATCACTATATTAGAGTCAATTTCCAGTCCATCCAACTGAATGATTAGACCGATATGAGCTCGGAATGTTCTACCAAAGGTTGGGCACCAATAGTCCATGTTCGCTGATGGGGGAACATCATGCTGGGTGGTCCTGTGTCAGCATCTCCCATGTTACACAATCAATTCCAAAATGCCTATACACACACCTGAAAGTATACATGTATACCTATACATATACAAATTTGAGTATCATCCTTTCACTATCTGAAATATTAAATCTGATTCATGGTCTAATTTTTTGTTTGTTTGTTTGTTTTCCTGACATAATATCAGCTAGTTCCCAAATCCCATTTATCTAGAAGTCTGTTTCAAGTCAGATAACAAGCAAAAACCCTAACTAAGGCCCCAAATCCCATAGGTAATCTGGGCTAAGCAAAAGGCCCTCAAGCAGGAGCTATATAATGAGCTAATGTAGGGACATGACAAACCAACCAGGAAGGCAAAAGAAAACATCTGAGGCATTCAGGGGTGCACAGCCTTGAGCTATGTGCTCCCACTGTGGGTTCTGGGGAAAGACTGCTGTCAACAGATCTGCCTGCCAGACATGCAGCAGAAAGGAAGGGACAGGGATGGTTGTTAGGATCAAAGCCTTTGAGCCACAGGTGAGTCAGAGAGACTGCTGTTGTGAAGAGCTATCAGCTCTCTAGACCTTAAAGGGGCTACAGATTCCAATCAGATGAAGAAAGGACTTTTGATTTTCCACTAAAAAAATTATGATACAGTTGCACATACACATTTAGACCACTGGCAGTGGGGAAAATATTCTAGAAAAATCTGAAATAAAATATGGAAAGAGAACAGGTCTTGCACACAGAAGACCTGAGCTCATGGGCCACTTCTGCTTTTCAACTGTGTGACCCTGAGAATGTTGTTCAGTCTTTCTGATCCTCTGTTTCTTAATCTCTAAAATGGGCATACTACCTGTGTGATCCTCAGTTGTTGTGTGGATCACATTTAATTATATATATATGTACACACACACAGGCCTGGCTCATTTTATTGTACTTTGCAGATATTGCTTTTTATTTTTTTTTTTTTTTTTTTTACAAATTGAAGGTTATTAATTCTGTTGAGCAAGTCTATTGACACTATTTTTCCAACAGCATGTGCTCACATCCTATCTTTATGTCACATTTTGGTAATCCTTGCAACATTTCAAACTTTTTCATTATTATTATATCTGCTATGGTGAGCTGTCATCAGTGATCTTTGATGTAACTGGTATAATTGTTTTGGGGTGCCACGGACCTTGCCCGTGTAAGCCAGAGAACTTGATTGATAAATATTGTGTGTGTTCTTACTGTTCAACCAAATGGCTGTTCCCCCATCTCTCTCCTTTTTCTCAGATCTCCCTATTTCCTGAGACACAACAATATTGAAATTAGGTCAATTAATAACCTTGCAATGGCCTCTAAGTATTCAAATGAAAGAAGAGTGAATCAATGTGGCGAACTTCATTGTTGTCTTATTTTATGAAATTGCTACAGTCACCCCAGCCTTCAGCAACCACTCCCCTGCTCAGTTAGCAGCTATCAATATCAAGGCAAGAGCCTCTACTAGCAAAACAATTATGATTGGCTGAAAGCTCAGATGGTGGTTAGAAATCTTTTTTAAAAAGTCTTTTAAAATTAAGGTATGTACTTTTTAAAGGCATAATTCTATTGCACACTAGATGCACACTTAGACTCTGGTATAGTGTAAACAATTTTATATACACCAGGAAACCAAAAAATCTGTGTGACTCACATTACTGCAGTGTTCTGGAACCTAAACCCAGTATCACCAAGGTATGCCTGTATTATTCTTATTACCTTTGTGAACTTGGGTAAATCACATTATGTGCTTAGGCCTCAAATTCCTCACATGTAAAATGAGGAGGCTGGGCTAGAATGAGTTCAGGGTCCCACTGAATTCTGAATCTCTGAGTGTATGATGTTCTGAACAGTGTTTTCTAAGCATAAAATACTATATAAACATATGGTTAGATTTGTCTAGCGAAGAAGGAAGGGAATGAACACTTATAAAACACCTATTATATGTGTCAGGCACTGTGCTAAGTATTTTACAAC
>NW_027187352.1:22365868-22383609 GCF_028583685.1 Petaurus breviceps papuanus
GCCTCAGGCATTTACTAGCCATGTGACCCTGCTCAAGTTACTTAACCCTGTTTGTCTCATTTTCCACATCTGTAAAATAAGCTGAAGAAGAAAATGGCAAACCACTCCAGTGTCTTTGCCAAGAAAATTCCAAATGGGGTCATGAAGGACACAACTAAAAATGACAACACTTTCTGACTCTAATCTCTGCACTCTACACTCTATTCTCTGTGTCACCAGCTATCTCTACACACAAGCTCACAGGTGCGCACATACACCCACCCCCCCCCCCCACACACACCTAATTCAGTGGTTCTCAAAGATTTCTGATCACAGAACAATTTTCTTTACCATAAGAAATCCCATTGCACTGAGCATTTACTTTCCTAACACAGAAGGGTTCCTAGACAGGTGAGACTCCAGAACCACCTTGCAGTCTCTTCCCCTTCCCTTTCCCCCTCCCCCTCCCTCTTCTTTCTTTCAGAGCTCATAACCTTCCTCCGAAGAAAGAAGCAGCTGAGTCTCTTGGTGGATATAGTGCTGGATATATTCTAGATGGTGCAGGAAAGCACTAAGTTAGAATACTGCCTCGGAGCCTCACCGGTTGGGTGACTCTGGGTATGTCACAACTCCTTTCTTAGTTTCTTCATCTCTAAAAGTGGGGATCATAATGGCACTTACTTCATCAAGGCATTGTGAGGAGCATTTTCTAAATTTTAAAGCCATATATAAAAGCTAGGTATTATATAATAGCAAACTATCATTGTGATCTTCCCCAAAGGCCAGCTGGTAAGAACAGACAACAGACTGCAGCTGGGGGAGTGAGACTGAGGGATGTTGAGGGGAAGGGGATGTGAAAACCCGAGGTGTGAGGAGGAAAAGAACAAAGGGGGCAGGGGCAGGGCTCATTTTGAAATCAAGCATGGTAACCTCTGTATGTTCAGCGGGCCTTTTATTTTGTTTGAACTCCGAAACATCCATGACATTAATTATAAGATCAAAAGGAACTGAATTTACATGGTAGGCCAAAATGGGTGGTTGATCATTTATGAAATTTTAAATGGTTATATGTTGAGAATGGCTAGAAAAAGCTTACATCACATTGTGTGGAGATATACCCTTTGAGAATCATACAACTAGGGGCAGCTAGGTGGCATAGTTAATACAGCACAGGTCCTGGAGTCAGGAAAACCTGACTTCAAATTCAGCCTCAGACACTTGATACTTAACTAGCTGTGTGACCTTGGACAAGTCACTTAACCTCAATGCCTTGCCTTCCCCCCAAAAAAGAGAATCATAGAAACACGTACATCATACAACTATACATACACATGTGTATAGAGAGATTAAGTACATACATATTTCCATACATATACGCATACATACAGAAACATCTATTATATAAGTCCACTAAATTACACTCATTTCTTTTCAGATGTGGAAGGAATCCTGGATTTTCATAGACCAACAGAATACCAGGAAAACACCATTTCTGGCAAAGTGGCAAAAGGCTTTAAGTGTGGACCCAGTGGGGGACCTGAGTTCTCCAAAGGCTAGCTTTGCTGCATACATACAAACATACACACCTATGTGGATTTATGCCCATTCACACACATTGTCTTCTATAGAGACCATTTTAAAGGTACTTTAATTATGGATTGGTTGACCTGTACTAACTAGCCTTAACATTTTTTCAGTGTCATATGTATGTGCATACATAAATATGTGATGATTGGATCTTGGTAAAACATATAGAGAAAAATTAAATGCCTAAAATAATTACTGAAATTTATAAAGTGTTTTGCTTTGAAGAGCCCTTTCCATATACTAATTAAGCATCTAGGTAGTGTGGTGTATAGAACACTAGATCGGGTTAGAGTCAGGAAAACTGGAGTTGAAATACAGTCTCAAAAACTTACTAGTGGTCTGGCCCTAGGCAAGTCACTTAACCTGTATCTATCTCAGTTTCCACAACTGTAAAATGGGGATAACAATGGCACCTACCTCACCCAGATAATATGAGGATCGAATGAGAAAATATTTATAAATGGCTTAATATAGTACCTGACATATAGCAGCTACTTAATAAATGCTTGTTCCCTTCTTCTCTAACAAGGAGACAAACATCTCCTTCTTTGATAATGACTCGGCTTGAAGATCCCAAAGTAGGAGGGAAATAGCTGAACAAGTGAGCTAATTATTGTTATAAAGAAAAGCTTAGGATCATCTTGATTATATTTTAATTGGACCTGAGTTCATCTTTATAGGAAGTTCCTGGCAAGGGAAGGTAATAAGCATTTATTAAATACCTTCTATATTCCAGGCACTGTGCTAAGCACTTTTACAAATACTATCCAGACTACAAAAATTTCCCCACTTACAGTTGTGGAAACTGAGGCATATAGCAATTGAGTGGCTTGCCTAAGATCACATAGCTAGTGTATCTGAGGCAAGATTTGAATTCCAGGATTCCTGACTCTAGCTTCAGCTCTCTGTCCACTGAGCCACATAGGTGCTTGCAAGGACTTTTTCTACCAGGGCAGAGGAGCACCTCTTCAGCAATTCATTGTCTTTGTTGCTCTGAACTCTTGTCTTGCCACTGGACTCTGAGGACTCTGGAAGAGACAGTGAGGCTGGTGCTTAGCACAGCCCTGCCTCACTTAAGTCCAATTCACCATCAAGTCATGATAGTCATTGTTCCTTTTTGAGAATGTCTTATTGCTAGTATGTGGATAAATGTTTTCCCAATTAGAGGAGAGTTAAAACTCTTTAGGATTATCCATTTTTTTTGACTCCTGATTTTATTATTCAATTTCTTTTTTTTCCATTTAAAGTAGTCTGCGATGGCCAGGAGCCCTAGCCTCCCTAGGCCAGAGTCAGTCAGAGCTGGTAGTCATTGGAAGGAGGGCTGGTTGTAGGGATTGGGATGATCTGCCAGCGGTCCTGGGTGGGAAAGAGGAACCGCTCTTTATGGAGCCCAGGGTGTAGTAGGAGGGGAAGTAGGGAGGAGTACTGGGCTAGGGAGATGGGAACCATCTCAGTCCCCTGCTTCATTCTCTTCCGCTGTTTCCCCAGTGGTGGCATTCTCTGCAGTCTTGGACGCCTTCTTTTTTTTCTTTTTCTGGGTCTTCCGACTGGCTGAACTCTGAAGGAGTACCTTTAGCCCTGCATCCTGGACCTCTAGCTCACACTTATACAGCTCAGGCTCGAAGGGACCACTAGTTATCTGCATGGGACCATTGGGCATGAGGAGTACTGTGAATCTGAACTGGGCAACAAACTCACCTTCTTTTCATATAGAACATTGAACGGCTGGAGTAACTCATGTTTGGCGCATTCCACCACACCCATCTGGGCTTTCTTTTCATCCTCAAATGCCCTGAGAGTGAATGGCATGGCATCGAATCGCCTCTCCACCTCACTGAAAAAGGCGCGGGAAGTTTTCATTTTCAGACCATACTGTTTTGAAGGATCTCGCTTATAGATGATAGTTCTCTGTCCTGCATCCTTGGCCTTGCCCTCTCCTGAGCTCACAAGAACATCCACAGCATAGACTTCATGGACTTCAAACTCAGCTTTTTCATGGTCCTTTTTCTGCTGGTCGGTGGGGTTTTGAATGATGGTTTTTTCTCCATCAATGACATGTTGCTTCAATTGGTGGGACAACATACCTTCTATTGGTGTACAGTTAAATGAATGGGCAACTTTGTTCCAGGCATCTGTAACTTGTGTGTTCTGGTTTCCAGGCTTGACCAGGCGAAGGGCTACCTCAGCACACAGGTGAGCTGCCTTAATCACATCTGCTTTTCTCCCTGTCAAGGGAGTGCCCTTAGTGGCAACAGCCACGAAACTGTGGGCCACGTTTGCAATGAAGCCATCCATATGAACTACTAGGTCAATTTTTACTAAGTCACCCTCCTTGAGGATGTAGTCCTGGTCGCTCTTCAAGGGGGAGAAGTGACAGACACAGTTATTTACCGAGATGCTTGTAGGGAAGGCAATACCTTTCTTCATCTCCTTTTCCTTCTTGAAGATCTTTCCCGTCTCCTCCATGATCATGGCATCACCCTTCTCACACAAACCCAGCACAGATGCACCTGAAGTTGATGCCTCTACCACCACCCTCAGGACTCGGGTTGGCGATGTCGCCCCCCATCTTGTACTTGGTCACCACCAGGTCCTCGGCGATCGTCTGTTCCTGCTGCTCGTCTTCGCCCGACATCTTCCCGCTGCCACTCTACCACCAACACCATCGTGGTCTCCTCTGGCTCAGCCGCCTAGCTTGTAGGATTATCCATTTAAAAGCATCAAAATGTCTGCCAGTGGTTTTAGTTTTCATATAATGGATGGTGAGACAATATGTATAGTGAATACAGAATTGTCTCAGGAGACTCAGGTTCAAGCCCTTTCTCTGCCACATACCAGCAATAAGACATTGAGAGAGTGACAACCTATCAGTACTCCTAAAAAACTGACAAAGACTCACAGATTGCTGTTTGTATTTCATTCTCGAAAAGGAACAATGACATCAGGAGGGTGATGTCTCCTCTAATTGGGAAAACATTTTACCCCTACCGGGGGACACATAGAAACACATGTTTCCTCAAAACAAACTTCCCTACAGAGTCCATTTTGGAAGATCTTGCTGTTGGCTTGGTCGACTGCTACCAGATAGCCTTAACATTTTTTCAGGCAAAAATTTTCCTTGATATGTTTTATGGAACAGATCTCTTGAGTGTGAGTAAGTAGAACACATTAAAATACTAGAAAAACACATTAACTAGAGAACACATTAAAATACTAGAGAAAAGTGTTTTTTTTTTAAGAAAAAGAAAAAAGGGGTTGGAGTCAAGATGTCAGAGAAAGGCAGGGACTAGCCTAAGCTCTCCCCCAAACACCTTTAAATAATGCCATAAAACAATTCTTGGAGCAGCAGAATACGAACAAGGATGGACTGAAATAATTTTCCAAAGACAACTTTGAAGTTTGGCAGGAAAGATTCATTGCATTGGGATGAGAATTGAGCATAGCCCAGTGCTGACTGACTGCACAGACCAAACCCCAGTAAATCAGAAGCAGACCTTGGGGGCCAATGAATAAGCAGTGGCTGCAGTTGCTTCTGGAGCTCTCAGCCCACAGACGGTAAAGGAGTCAAACAAGGGGGTCAGAAGGAGATTTCAGGGGTCTCTTTGCTAACAATGAGGCAGAACTCTGTTACTTTGCCCATCCTTGGATCTGGATCACAGTCCCAGGTGGCATTGCCAGGGCAAGAAGGGGTACTAGTGCACTGGATCTTGCAGCCACAGTGGAGATGGGACCCTCCTGATGGTTCCTGGGCAGAGAAGAGTGCTTGTGGTCCCTCACAGACCAGAGCACAGGTCAAGAGATTAGTAAATGTGACTTTCCTTAAATCATACCAATTTAGAAGAACTGAAAACTTATAGGCCCCTAGAAATATCTCTGAAAACAGCTGCACAAAACCCCTGAAGCTTGAGGTTTTCTTGGCAAACATACTGGAGTAGTTTCCCATTTCCTTCTCCAGCTCATTTTATGGACGAGGAAACTGAGGCAAACAGTCTTAAGCAACTTGCCCAGGGTCCCACAGCTAGTAAGTGTCTGAGGTCAGATTTGAACTCAGGAAGATGAGTCTTCCTGACTCCAGGCCTGGAGCTCTCTATCCAATGCATCACCTAACTGCCCAATGAAATAAATAGAATGCAATAAAACATAGATAGAGATTATATACAACCTGCAGGAATCCTTATGTACAATTTAGTGGCCCCTATTTCAATTTGAGTTGGACACCATTGCTCTAGGAAAATCTCTAACCCAATAAGTTGGAGCAAAGGCCTAGGAAACAACATGAAAGTGGTTATGTGCACAAATTATATATACAGAAAAAACTGGATAATCTCAGAAGAAAAGTACTATGATTAAAAGATCAGTTGTTTTTTTCAGTGAGATGTTTCACATTGTCTTCTATTAGTAGAGTATTCTATACATGGCGGGGAAGGGGCAGCCATTGAAAATGCATGGTGATGGAGAATCTCTTGCAAGAAATAGTAAGGAGGCCAGAGTCACTGGATCCCAGAGTCAAGGAGGGTCAAAATATGGGGAGAAAGATATAGAAGAATGAAAAGTCAGAAGAGGCCAGGTTATGAAGGACTTTAAAAGCCAAATAGAGCATTTTATATGTAATCCCAAAGGCAATTGAGGCACTGGAGTTTGTTAAAAGGGGTGGGGTGTGTGTGAAATGGTCAGAACTGTACTGTAGAAAGACTGATTTGATAGCTGAGTGGAAGATGGAATGATGGAGAAGAGAATTGGGGCAGGATGGAAAGCCACCAGACTTTGGGAATAGTCTTGGTTTGAGGTGATATGGGCCTTCACCAGCATAGTGACCATGAAAGAAAGGGGCACATAGGAAAGATATGACAAAAAGTAGAAGTGAGAGGACACAATTACTGATTCTATATGGGAAGCAAGAGAGAAGAAGGGAACGTACAGTAAGATACTTTGCTTTTGAGCCTAGGTGCCTGAGAAGATGGTGTTACCCTCTATAGTAATACAAAAATTAGGAAAGTGGGAAGGATTTGGTGGGGGGGGGGAGTGAGTGGATTTAATGTTGAATTTGTTGACTTTAACATGTCTGTTTTGTAGAACATTCAGTCTGAGAAATGTAATAGCCAATTGGACATGTGAGATTGGAGGTCAGAAAGAGAGATTAGGGCTGGACAAGCAGATTTGCAAGTTATTTGCATACGGATTATAACTGAAACCATTGAAGTTAATGGGATCTCCAAGTGAAATCATATAGAAGGAGAAGAGAAGAGTACCCAGGACAGACATGATTCTTCCCTATCCTTAAAGAAAACATTTTGTAGGTAGCTCACTGGACACAAAGTGGGCATTTAATAAATACTGAAATAAGATAGCAAACATACAGTACTTTTTAATCCTTAAAGCACTATACAAATGCCAGTAATTGTTGTTGATAATCATTTGAACTCCAACAGGACTAAGACAGTGATATCTCTTGTAATAAAACGGTCTACTTCAAGGAGTTAAGGGTCTCATCAGTTTAGGGTGCTTAAAAGAATTACCCAGTTTAGCCTGCCTGGCATCCTTTCTTCAGCCATTCAAGGTTCTGGAAGTCACTCTAAGTATACTACCAGAGCCCAGCATGTGCTTTTGGTGATTGGAAAATGTTGGCTGTCAGACTACAAAAGACTGCTGCTTCTGTAGTATCCTTCAGCTTTTGATCTTCCCCTTAGAGGAACCACACTGAGATGCTGCTCCCTTGATGAGAAAGGACTGTAGAATATTTTGTTTTTGTATCCATGGTGCCTCGCACAGCAGAGATGTCTAATCAATGATTTTTGCTGTTCGTTGTAAAAATTTGATTTTAAGGTACTGTGGTTTGGAGCAATTTGGTTCAAATGTAGACTCTGTCAGTCATTTTTTTTTTGTGTGATCTTGGTCTAGTTAATCACACTCTCTGGGCCATAGTGCCTTCATCTGCAAAATGATGGGTATGAGCCAAATGATATTTAAGGCTTCTTTTACTTTACTTTTTTTTTGTATATAGTATTGTTATAGTCTTATTTCTTTAGAAAACCATTATTATAAACTTAAACCATAAACCACCCAAATATATAAAAAAAGGATAAAATCTCACATACAACCTATAACTGAAAAAAATGAATAGATATCAAATAAACAAGAAATGCATCTTATTCAATGTCCCTTTCCAAGTTTATCTCAGTTTCTGCTACTTTTATCTTTTGGTCTTGGAAGAAAAAAAATATAGATTTTATCAAATGAGATACTGAATGTTAAGCATTTTAACTATTAGCAATGAAGATGTCGATGAGGTATTTGTCATTGTTGTTCTTATTTTGCATATAGATCTTATATTGTCAAGTTTATTTAATTTTACAATATCATAATATTCTAGTACATTAATAATAATTATTAATAATTGCTCAACCATTTGTAGTCAGTGGACTTAGATCTTGTTAACAGTTTCTTTGTTATTACAAATTAATATTCTATACTGATAGGTCCTTTTTTTTCTTTTTAGTGATATTTTAAAGGTAAAGCCCTAACAATGGAATTTCTGAGGTCAAAAGGTATATCACTTTTTTATATATTGTCATATTTTTCTCCAAAGTCTTTACACCAATATACAGTCTCATCAGCAGTGTATCAGGACTCTAAAACTTTTAACTCTAAATATTTGATGCAACCTTAACATAAAACACCATAGACTTTATATGGCATATAGACATAAATAAGTAGGTGGTAGAGTAGATAGCACACTGGAATTAGAGTCAAAAGGACCTGAGTTCAAATTTGACCTCAGATGCTTACCACCTAGAGGAGTCACTTAATCTCTCTTGAGAAACCTCAGTTTCCTCATTTGTAAAATGGGCATAATGATATGCACTAACTTCTAAGATTTTGTGAAGATAAAATGAGGTAATATTTGTAAATGTTTTGCAAAACTTGAACATGCTAGTTAGCTATTATAAACTAATTCCACAGGAATTGAGATCTTTCGGAACCTTTACTGAGATAATGAAATTTTTCACCACTGAAATAGTGAAAACTGAGTCCAGTGATTCTAAGAAACCATTTGTCATAGGTGGTTAATCATTCATCTTCCTGAGTCTGGAGACTGGGACCAGAAGATCTCTAAAACATTCTGCCCTCATCTTCACCTAAATTAGGTTGTATTTATCTAGCATAAATTTTATTTTTACAGTAAGTTCTGATATAATGCTGGCTTTGAACGTATAAATTTGCTCAAATACAATTGATATATTAGGTAACAATGAGTATAATGGGAATTTTGAGTTTGCTTATGTGTGATTTTTGTCCTTGAAAAATTGTGAAAATGTAAAAAAAAATGTACCACTTCACAACAGCTCACAGACTGAAACCCTTCTGAATCTACTTCCACAAGCAAACTTCAGTTTTTTTTTTTCTTCAGTATAAAGTGTCACTCCTGTGCAGCAGGAGTTGTGGGTGGGCAAGGGCTGGTCCAGTCTGATCCCACAAACTTCACCCTATCTCCCCACCTTCAGCCATGGCTCTTCTTCCTGGAGTTGCAGCCCACCTAGGCAGCCCTGTCACTCTATGAGAACCTGGGCACAGGATGAGTAGTAGACAGAGCCCTGTGATACCGTTACTCATTTATGATTTTTTTAAACCTTTTAACATATATAAATCTGTGCTAACATTTTATTAGGTTCCTATCTTTCCCCAGTCCCCTTTTCCTATTTTTTTATGTGTCACTGATAAAGTTTTTGAGTGTTGTGCCCCAATTCCATTTTCTCCGTAAGTCCTGTGGTTTTTATTTTAAGGTTTTCCATAGCACAGTGATTTTTAGAAATGCACATGTTGTGTTAAAGTAGAACTAACTATATTTATGTTAGTATATCGGAACATTTTGCTTAATCTGAATAAAATATAGGCTCCTTGAAGGCAGGGATTACCTTATTTTGATATTTTTAATTCCAGCCCAAAGCATATTGACTGGCATAGAGATAAGATTAATAATAATAATTAAGAATAATTGCAGCTAGTATTTATATAGTACTTTGAGATTTATAAAATGCTTTACATATGTTAACTCAGTTGATTCTCACAAAAACTGTGGGAGGTAGGTGAAGTTATTATGCCTGTTTTACAGATGAAGAAACCAAAAGCACACAGAGATTAAGTGATTTCTCCAGGGTTACACAGATAGAGTATCTAAGGCAGAATTTGAACTCAGGTTCTCCTGATTCCAAGTCCTGAGCTTTTTCCACTGTTCAAGAAGAACGGTATTTTCCACTTAGCTTTCTATTTAATAAACACTTGTTAAATGAATCAAAGGTATTTAATAAATGCTTATGAAATGGATAAAAAATGAATTAACAAATAGAAGTAAATGATTTACAGCCTAAGTCATGTTTAATTGTGTATAAAATGGGACTGCTTGAGAAAAAAACAAACAAAAACCGCTCCCAAATCTTCCATTTCAGCCCCAGCCAAGTCAGAAATGACCATCTCTGAAGCAGTGTAGTGAGTGTTACATACCGCATTGTAGAAGTGAGTGTTAGGATGAAAGCAGATAGTTCTAGTTTATAGCAGCATTATGTGGTACGTTCATTAATGAGAGGCATCTGGTGCTAATAGCGAAAATGAACACATGAGGAGCCAACAGGGTTTCACACCAAAATGTGCAATGCAGTGGAAAGCAGATTTGGAGTCAGGGGAACTAGCCTTTGAATCCCATCTCTATCACTTACTACCTATGGGACCTTGTGTAAGTCACTTAATCTCCTTGGGCCTCCATTTCCTCATTGGAATGCAAATCATCTTTTGGAGCTCTGACAAAATGCCTTGGAACAGAACTACCAGAGGTGGGTGGGTGGAGAATGGCAGAAAACCTTCCTGCCCTCTCAAAACTCTTCAGAGATTTCAAACTTTAAATGAGGGGCAAACTGGTCAGATTTCCTCCCCACTTTACAACTTCCACCAACTGAACATGACATTCCATAGAGTAATTACTAGACACACAGAGCCGAGTTCAAATCTAGCTCTTTCTGACTCTAGACCCAGAGTTCTATCCACTTAACCACTTACTTGCCCCTTAGTTATGGCTATTACATGACAATTAAAACTAAGTATACTGGTAGAACCTTATGAGACATTGTTTTATGAGTGTGTCCCCAAAGAAGGTCCTTTGAATATAAGTGAAATCATTTCACTATCAACCAATTGTAAAACCTATGAGTGCCAAATCGGTTAAAGGCCAGAAGTAGTGCTACATGTGAAATTAGAATGTTGATTGGATTGATTAATCTTAGGGCTCCTCTTCTTCTCAATTTACAATCCTGTGATCCTAATATTGTATGATCTGTGTGAATCCAAGATTCAGGTATACTTCAAACCCAAGAAAATCATATTTTTGTCCCTATTACTTGAGCAAGACCAAATGCATTGAAATCCACTGTTGATATAATCAGCTGCTGTCTGTGCCATATGGCATTTCCCTGCTGATTTCATTTGGAAGACAGTCTTACATATTGTGACATCACCATTTGTTTACCTGTAAGATCTTCAGTGGGCCAGGAGCCAAGCTGGCATGCCTTGCATGTGTATTCGTCAAAAACAAACTCATTCTCTTTGCATGGAGTACAGGTCCAACAGCAGCTGACTTCTCCCTTTCGGATCACCTAAAATGAATATTTAATAGCATAATTAGATTTACTCAACTGATATGCGTGCCTGTGAATATACTTTAAAACCTCCAAAGGCATTGGCCTAGCATTTACTTGAACATTGCACAACACAAAACCTCTTCAATCAACCAATCAACACACATTTATTTAGGACATACTCTGCTTAGCACTGGGGACATAAATGAAATAGTACCTGTTCTTAAGGATATTATGAATGTTATTAAGGAAGACAACATTCCCATTTTTAAGTATGTAGAATAAGCACTGACTAAATGTGAGGTAGAATCCAAGGAGTGATTGTCCTCAGCAGATAGAGGTATTAGGGAAGTTTTCATGTATAAGGGAATGTTTGAGCTGAATCTTGAAGGAAGTAAGAAATTCTATGAAGCAAAGGGAAGGAAAAAGTTCACTCCAGTAGCAAGGAAAGACCAATGCAAAGGCACAAAGATAGGAGATAGGAGTGTTGTGAATGGGAAACAGAGAAAAGGCTAGTTTGACTGCATGGAAGAGGACTGGAAGGTTAGACTGGAAAGTTGACTTGGGCAACTGCTTAAACAGGATTTTAAAAGCCAAACAGAGTAGTTTGTATTGTATCCCAGAGGAAATAGGAAACCCCTGGAGATTACTGAGTAGGGGAAAGATGCATCAATCTTTGCACATGAAGAGAAAAAAAAATCCCTTTGGCAACTATAAGGAGGAAAAATAGAGACCTGAGGGAGAGAAGAGATTTGAGCTAGGGAGACCAGCCTGGGAAGATACTGAAATAATACAGATGAAGTATGAGGAGAACCTGATCTACAATGGTGGCTCCAAGAGTAATGAGAAGGGACTACTGGATGTTGTAAGGGTAAAAATGGCAAGAGCTGGCAACTATTGAGATATGTGGACTAATGGACAGTGAGGAACTAAGGCTGACCCTGACAGAACAAACCGAGGTGATTGGAAGGATGGCGGTGCTATTGAAAGAAATAGGTTTGTGGAGAATGATAGATAATGAGTTTTATTTAGACCAAGTTGAGTTTGGGATATCTCCAGGACACCCAGTTTGAAATGTCAAATAAGTACAGTTGGTGATGCAGGACTGGTGCACAGGAGAGAGATACCTATAGATTAGTAGAAAGCCCCATGAGTTGCTAAGGTCAAAATATTCATCACCTGGTGACCAGTATTCTGAGGATTAACTTCCTGGATCCTCTTGAAGCCAGTTATACTGGTCCCTAGGCAACAATTATACTGTTTGTTCCTTGTCATGTTATATTCAAACACCTCATAGTTTGGTGGACCCTGTCAGAGCTTTCAAATCACATAGCCTTCAAGGACTCAAGGGTGACCTCCACACTAGGATGAAGCCTTGGAATAGGACTTTACAGGAGAGTGCATACTAGCTTATCTACTTATATACACATGTATTGATAATTTTTGATTAAGCACTCTGTGGATTATCTGTGGCACAGTTTGTATTTCCTTTATTAAGTGGGTTCCCTCCTGTTAATAAAGAGACTTCTAGACCAGGATTTCCTAACTTGGAGTCTGTGAACTTATTTTTAAAAACAGTTTAATAATTGTGTTTCAACATAGTTGGTTTCTTTTATAATCCTGTGCATTTTATTTAATGCATTAAAAGCAAACAAACATTATTCTGACGAGTCCATAGGTTTCCTGGTCTCTGACATTTTTTTCATTCTCAAGTGGAACACATAACACATTTTAAGAAAAATCATGAATAAGACTGGGAAAATCACTAAATCAAGAATGTTTGATTTGCATAAGTGATTTGAGTAAGTATTTAGACATCCTACCACTAGCACAGTGTCTTCAACTTAGTAGATAAGTGCTAGGAAGTTACCTGAAGTAAAAAAGAATTGTCCAACTAATGAGTGTCAGAGGAAAGATTTGAATCCAAATCTCCATTTTAAACCCAGTACCCTACTTGCCACTACAAACTGCTTTTGTGCTTCCAAAAAGACTTACTGAAAAGTCTCAAGTCCAAAAGTAAATGGCTGATTGGATCATTCTTTATTTTGGCTTATCAAACTCTGGACTTTCCTCCTTTTTCTGTTGGATAACTAAGAGGTAGGTTTAGTTTACATTCACTCCAGCGACTCTAATTTTCAAATATCCAACTTGGAATCTCTTTCTAGAGATGTAGCCTAGCACAATGGATAGAGACCTCCTAGCTAGGAATTTCACCTGGGGCACATATTAAGTAATCCTGAACAAGCTGCTTAAACTCTCAGTGTCCTAAGCATATTGATAAGATTATAAATTGCTGTGATAGAGCCTGCCTCCAGAGGCAGTTTCTTTATCTAGGAGGTCCTTATATTGATGAAATTAACAAATTTAGTCCTTTTCCTGTCCTCAAAAGAATTTTATTCAGAGAACTCATCCTGCTTATAGCAAGAATGATAAGGAATGAATCAGTCCATCATTAAAATATATCCATCAATCTTCAGGGATTAGGAAGCTAGGATTTTGACCTTGGGTAACAAAATTAGAGGATACAAAACTACCCTAAGGGGAAGGGAGCTACAGTATGCTGGGGGTACTTTTCCTCCTCACCAGTGGCTGTAACTTTAGACACTAGCCCATTCTTTTTTCCATCCCTTCCTGTCTCTTCAGCAACAACCTAATCTTCTCATATCCTGGGTTAGTCTTTTCCTCTTAAGTTATATTCTAGGTGAGGTATGTCCTTCACTGATCTTTCCATAGGAACAAACATTCATAGCCATGATTCTATGACTATTAGAAAGACAGAACTCTTGTTTAGGAGTTTGTAGTGGCAACCACAGTGGCATACCCAGGATGGCTGCCAGCACAGGTTCTTTGATCTGCTTTTCTAAAGGAAAGCAGCTTTAAAAGCATCAACAATCTTTCTTTTATTACATACCCATATATATATATATATATATATATATATATATATATATATTTCACTTAGTTCGGGGGGGGGGGAAGTCAGTACCCTGAACTTTAGAAAAAATACAAGCACAAAAAAATAAAGATAGAGAAAATAACACAAATCAACAGACAGGGTTTCTAGCTGCTTGACCAAAGCTATACCTACATAGTTACCAGAGAGAGAAGCACCAACATCTGGGTTTTCAAAGCTAGGGGTTGGGGGGTGGGGCTCCTTAATGGCTACCCAGAGTTTTATCTGACTAAATCACCAATGAGTGAGCCTCAAAATAAAACCTCACCCCATAGTATTATATACCCTTCTTCAGAGCCAGGGTATCACAACCCTCATGACCTACTGCCTAATCACAAAGTAACAAAAGGTGTGGGCCTTCATCAAAAACAAGCCTCCCCTAATCAAGCTTCTCTTATTGGGTTCCACTGGAGGCCTATTAATGGGAGGGGAATATCTTCAACTCCCATTAACATTATAGAGTTTTATTCTACAAATATCTTTGTCTCTGTTTTTTTTGTGGAAAATGTATGTGTATGTGTATGCATGTATGACTCAGTTAATCACATGAACCACTCTTTCCCAGTCATCATGGGTTCACTTGGATAGAAGGGCTGTCAAAAGTTAGATCAGGCTTCTGGGCCTGTAATTAATTAATTTATCTCTTCTTTTTTTAAAGCAACCAAAATAATTAAAATAATTTAACAACTGAATCAGAACTATATATGTGTATCTATATATACATGCATACATATACACACTGATATTTTGAGGATACTAATATGTATTCAAATAAGTAGAAAGAAACAAATAAAATGAAATCTTGAAATTCTTATCATAGTTCTTATGTACATTATAACCACATGAACCAAATGAATGTAATAGTCCCATGATATATGTAACACATAATATGTGTATAGTGTATTAATAGACAAAGCGATATGTGATGATAATGACGAAATTAAAATTGGTTGTCTCTTCTCAAACTTGCTTAAGTTGCCAAGAGCTGGTCATTTTAACTTTGTGTACACAAGGACTAAATGAGTTCTAAGATTCCATCCAGCTCTAACACTTTCTGATTGCAGAAAAGAGATACTCATTGAAATGAGTTAGGTCAAACTTTTTCTAGGGACAGAAGGTAACTTTTGGGCATTTAAAGTATCCAAATGTAGTCACTGTCTTACTTGTTCTCTTCATCTGCATGTAGAACCAAAGCCCAAGACTGGTTTTCTTTTATATTGGTCTTAAGGTCCTTGTTCCCTACTCCATTGATATTTTCTCACCACATACCATAAACTATTTAGAGGTTAAGCTGATAAAATTTAGGAGTTTTGTTTACAGGAAAATTTCCATAAAATTCAGTGGTGACAATACTGGAGGATTATCACTTCCAAAAAGAAAAACAGTATTTTAGCCATTACAGCCACTGAAGCAACATGAATTGTGGTATTTCCAATAATGAAGAATTCCTTCCCCCAGAGTCTTGGCATGCCTGGAAAACAAAGGCAGACACTTTCTTTCCTGGATATCGATTGGCTCCCTACTGCTCAATTTGCATTGGCTCATGAACATGAACAGAAAAAAAAATGATCAAAATCAGTCCATATTCTTTCTCAGGAACACTTGGGATCCTACAATATACTTTTGAATTGATGGTGATAACATAATATGTTCTCTTCTTATCCTTCAGAATAGATTTGTTTCATACATATACACGTAATATACTTACATATGTACATATATGTATATTTATACATATATTATATATATATATATATATGTATTTTTTTCCTTTTACATCCTGTTCCACCCTCGTATTGAATTAAAGAGGTGGTGCTAAGTCCTTTTCATAGGCATACCCATTCTTTTCAGGGCAGCCAGTCCATCTGCCACCTATTCTATCCTGGCAGCAGTGAGGACAGAAGGTATTTTTCTTACAGCAGGATTTCATTTATGGCCCTAACTCTTAAGCAAATGTGATAAATTATAATTTAAAGTAAAAAGATGGAGAAGTGTGTTTTAATTAAGGAGTTTTTAACATGGGGCTGGTAATCTTATTTTTTTTTTATAACTGTGTATACTTGATTTACGTTGTAATCCTATACTTGTTATTGTATACATTTAAAAACATTATTCCAAGCAGGGGACCATTGATTTCAACAGATTGTCAAAATGGACCATGACAAAAAGGTTAAAACCTTTAGATGGATTACTAGTCAAATAATAGTAATTCTTAAAGATAATGTCAATTTCTTTGGGATTTAATAAGAAGAAAAATGTGTAGCAAGACCAAGTAAAATGACTCTCAGGTGGTCTTTGTCTTTACAAAGGCCAAACAGCTTCTCAAGGGTCCCTCTACTCTCTGTAACCCAGCTAACCTACTCATCATTGCACAAACATTTGATTCACTTTCATCATCACTGTGTTTTTGCTCCTCTTTTTCCCTCCACCTGGATTTCCTTCCCGCTAGTCTTTGACCTTCAAGAATCTTACCTCTCCTTAAAAGTTTAGCCCAAATGCCACCTCCTCCCTGAAATGCTCCTTTATCCCTCTCAGTCAGATGTATGTTTTGGAAACTTTCATAGAATTTGTATGTATCTTATGGTGTCATGTGATATTATGATTTTTTAAAACACCTTCCTAGGCTTTGGTAGAATTTACAATATCTTCTTTGCTTTTTTTTTTTTCCTTTTGTATCTCTGACAGTTTCTAACCTTATTGTGATATCTCCATGAGTGGCGTTCTCCTCAGTATGAGAACTCTGTCCTCCATGGCAATTCACTGTCCATTGTACAACCTATGACTTATAGGATCAGAGGGGTGCTTGAAACTCAGAGATGAAAAGTGACTTACCCATGGTCACACAGTTAGAGATTGTCAAATGTAGAAATTGAAACTAAGCCTTCCTAACTCCAAGGTCAGCATTCTTTTTATTATATTACACTGTTTTATTGTAAAAGAAGGTTAAGTTCATTGAAAAAATGATTTAGCATAGCTTCTAAATATGAATAACTTACTCTTAGGCAGTGGTTTTCTCACAGTGGTTCACTGGAGTTGATTAGAAATAGTAATTTCTAATGATATATATGTGTGTGTATATATATATATATATATATATATATATATATATACATACATATAACATAAAATAGTAACATTCTCCTCTAGTAACATACACCACCTCTAGGTCGTAGAGTGGTTAGAGCGCTGGATCTGAAGTCAGGAAAGCCTGCGTTCAAATCCAGCTTCAAGAATTTGCTTTGCTTGTGTGACCCTGGGCAAATAATTTAACCTTTATCTGCCTGAGTTTCCTCACCTGTAAAATGGGGATAATAGCATCTACTTCTCAGGGTTGTTGTACATTGTAAACTTTACTATATAAATGCTAGCTATTATCACCATTTTTATTTGGTCCATCAGCAATATTAGTGAGAGGAAAGAAAGAAAGAAGGAAGGAAGGAAAGAAGGGAGGAAGGAAGGAAGGAAGGGAGGGAGAAGGAAAGAAGGAAGGAAAGAGACAGGAAACAAAAGGAAGAGGGAGAAGAATATTATTTGTCGAATTTGACAATAGGTATTATAGACAGTTTTAAAATGAGTAAAAAGAAATAATCCTGCCTTCA
>NW_027187352.1:22383619-22387721 GCF_028583685.1 Petaurus breviceps papuanus
CATAAGAAAATGGAAAATTATACTAAAAATAAATAGATTGAAGGCAGTTGGGTATTTCAACGGCAGACCATAGCACGTGGAACACTCCTCACCTTGATCTGTCCTTTCTCACACGGGTCGCTGCACACCGACCTAATGATGGCACTCTTCTTGGGCCACACTTCATCATCATCCATCTTCAATTCGCCGTTGTCCCAGCTGCCCACATTGATGTAATCGAAATAGTTGTTTCCCATTTCCTTGAAATTCATGATTTCATACCTTTGGAACAAGAAAGTGATTATTCAGCTGAGGCAGCCACAAACAACAATCTTACTATTTCATCAGCTATCACACCTGTGACTTTGGAACTGGGCACACTTCATATAACACTCTGTTGATGCGTAAGCTTGCACCTCTGCATATCACGTATGACATATCTTACTACTTTGTGATGACTTTCAGCTCATAACTGAAACTGAAAATGTGAAAGTGGCATCATATAGAGAAAAGAGCATGGTTTTAGATTCTAGGCATTCTGCCTACTACCTACGAAAATTTAGATAAATCACCCCCTACCCCCATATCGATTTCCACTTTCCTCTGAGGTCCCATGCACTTGGAAACTATATGAGATGAGGACAGTGTTAACATCCTTATGTATGATTGGTATTGGGGAGGGGGGAAGTAGAGGCGGAAAAAACAAAATATAAAACACTGGACCATGTGTTACTTCACCTGCCATAATATCCATTTTGCTTATATCCCATTGATATTATAAGGCTCCTAGATGAAAATGGTGTGAAAGCTCATTGAAAATTGTCATGTGTGCTATTAGGTTTGGTGCTTCAACTGGAGCTTTATTAAAGAAGAAGACAACTGCATTTCTATTTTAAAATGTTCTGTAATCCATCCCTTTCATTATTTCAGACTAGCCTTGAAGTATACAAAAGAAAAGAGTTATAATTATTCCTATTATAGAGAAGAGAACCAGCATTGCTTGAAAGAGGGTGATTTGGGTAACTTCCCAAATCGACTAAATAAGTATCATTAGGGTTCTTGAAAGTTGGAAATGGTTTTCATTTTCTTGTTTCATTTCCCATATATGAACAAATACTATAACATTTCTTTTTTCTGAATGCTACAAAAAGGGAGAGGTAGTGTTATATGATTGAGGATATGATTGAAAGAGCACAGGCTCCGGAGTCACAGGATCTGGGTTCAAATCCTGCCTTTCTCACTTAATTACATATATATATGTGACCTTGTGAGAGTCATTTAACTGTGCATCAATTTCCTCAACTAAAATCAAAGTCAATGAAATAGATTTCCTCTAGCATCCCTTTAAGATCTAAATCAATGCTTCTATGAATTTGTGCAGATGTTTATAGGGTCCTTGATGAAGTTTATCTTTCTTAACAGAGGGAATAAATCTAAGGATGAAGAAGTAGTCTTTGGGAATTGACAGCAACATTAAAAAGGACAACAATACAGAATTCAACATTGTTTTAAAATGTGTTAATGATTCCCTCAATCATTTTATTTGATAGCAAATGTACTATCCTATTCTGAATCATTAAATTATTAGTTATTAAATATGAACCTTTAGGGTATAGAGATTTTTATTACTATAATATGGCAGATTTATCTACCGAATATAAATAATTCACACTTATATAGTGCTTTAAAGTCTAAGGCTTTGATTTAAAGATTAAAGCTTAGGTTACAAATGGTTCATTACCAATATGATAGAGATTAACAAAGTAGCATATGAAATTAAAAGTGAACTAGATTTGGGATTTAAAGGCCAGAGTTCAAATCCTATCTCTGACACTTACTGATGGTGTGTGCTTAGGTAAATCATTTACTCTCTTTGGATCTCAGTTTCCTTATTTGTAAAACCAGAGGGTTGGACTAGGTCATCTTTAAAGTCCCTTCTGACTCTGATTCTGTGATCCTACAATCTATTCTTTCACCTGGGATATTCCTAATATCCCAGAAAACAAAGAAAGAGACAAAATTTTCTTTAGTCTGGTGTATCAGACCAAATGACATCTGAGACCTTGTCTATCTCTAAGATTCTATGATGAGATCTCAAATGTAGGAGTGCCAGCTACATGAGACTACAAGAGAACTATGAATGTCAGTCCATTGTCTTATGGTATGGGCAACATTTTAGGAGGGGAGTGCCTTGTATATATTTTTTCATATTTTTATTTATGTACATAATGTCTTCTCTAGAGACATATAAACTCCTTAAGGTCAGGGACTGTTTCATTTTTATATTTGTATTGCACATGCCTGCTAAAGGGCCTGACACATAACACATGCTGGATAAATGCTTTCTGACTGAGTGACTGGTATACTAGTGTGTATATACTATTGTGCTTTTCTTTTTACCTCAGGGCTCTTTCCCCTCCCACATCTCATTTACCACCTTCATCTTCTCTGACTTCCTTCATTGACTCAATCATAATGTTATTTTAAAAGTTCTCAAAAATCCAAGGATATTTATTATAGCTAGGATGAAAAATTGTTAGGTTATGTAATAGGAGAATCTGCTATAAGGAGACTAGTACTCTGATCAAAGTCAGTCATATTACATTTTATCACCTCAAAGATACCCTTAGTGGAGAATACCATTTTTAAATTAATATAAAATATTTGTAACAAATAAAATAAATGTTTATGATGTTTTCTGGCTTGATTTGTTTTCATAAAGAAGCAGAATATTACAGTGGGTTAGAATGCTAGAAATGGAATGGAGAAAACCTGCATCCAAATTTTACCTATGACAATTAATATGAGAAGGGTAAATCTCATCAACTGAAACAACATGTTCTATTTCAACATTAAAAAAGTATTTTGCTATCTTTGTGGATAAAAGATTTTACTGTGTGCATCAGCAGAGCTTGGCCCTTCTTAATTCCAGTCCTTCTAATAACTGTGATATTAGACCAGTCACAACTTCTCTGTCTCAAAAAAGTATGTATCTACCGTGATAGATAATTGCAATTTTATTGGTGAAAGGATCTCATACACCAGGAGTTCTACATACTAACAAACCTATCTCTTTTCAATATTAAGGGAGAATAAGCTAGGGGAGTGTTTTATCTTCCAAAAACAGTATTATTAGTAAAAGAATTATATTTTTGCTTTTCAGGACTTTGGCGAAAGTCAAAGATGCATTTCCACAAAATACAATGTGTTTTTTAATGACAGCTTTATACTTGTGTAAAGCTAATGACTATCTTTGATTCTCCCACCTTTGTCCCCTTTCTTTATGTTTTTCTATGTCTTTCTCTTTTTCGGGATGTGTGTGTGGTCATATGTGCACACAAATGTTCTTTTCTTCTCTCTGTGTTTGGGTGTCTGTAAATTAAGTATGCCCAGAATTAGGGAGTATAATAAGCATTTTAGGCATTTATTCATGGGCCCCAAAGTTTAGTGTTTGATAAGGGCCTCTCAGGATAATGAAGTGGAGAAATCCAAATGGTATTCATTTATTTAAACCCTGAAGCCAGTCTCTGTTAATATGTGGACAAGTTTAGCAATGTGGAATTATGCTAAGAAGATATCCATACCATTTGACCCAGAGATCCCATTCCTAGGCATGGAAACAATTGTCACTTTAAACAAACTAAAATGATCTATTTCATCATTTGTGATGAACTCTTTTCTTTGTTTGTTTTAGCATTTTCTCCCTAGCCATAATGATGAAAAGTACATGATCTGGTTCACTTTTTAAAAATAGTATGAATTATAATGTGCTTTAATTCACTCTCTAGGATTTATATGCTAACTCATAGAAGGGTTGTAATCTGTGTCTATAAGCAATGTTTTTTTGGAACTTGCACCACTCTTGCTCTTTTCATAATTGCACAAAGTTGCTCAATAATGGAATGGCATCTTGGGAGAGGGTGAGTTCCCTATCACTGAGAATATTTAAGCAGAGATTCGGTGACCACTTGTCAATTTGTAGGGCCATTTTCAATTGTAAATTATAAGTTTCACAATCTCTCTCAGACACAACCTTTCCCTTGACCTGTTCCTTTCTGTATATACACACACAATGAGGAGAGAGAGAGAGAGAGAGAGAGAGAGAGAGAGAGAGAGAGAGAGA
>NW_027187352.1:22387731-22394742 GCF_028583685.1 Petaurus breviceps papuanus
GAGAGAGAGAGAGAGAGAGAGAGAGAGAGAGAGAGAGAGAGAGAGAACTCTGTCTTGGCATGTGTTTAGGTGTCTCTTGAGTCCCCAGTAGCTGACCTATAATCATATATAATTTCATATTTCTCAGGATATTCTGTGTAAATGATGAAAGGTGAAAAGTTTAGGAGAAATAGTAATTTAGTCCTCAACCAAGGTGACAGTGCATTATCTGAAAGATAATGCAATAAAAACATGCCTCTAACACATGGCAGGAAGAGCAAACAGCATGTCACTCCTTTAGCCCTATCTTTGGGATTGTAAAAATGTGATTCCTTCTGTGCTCAGAATAGCTCTAAATCCAAAGAATAGAAACAAAGGTTTTGAACAAAACACCAAATGCTTGCCAAGAAATGATAGAACCAGCTCTTGACTCTTCGTGATTATGTGGACTCAGGTCTAGGCCTGGATAACTGAAATTTGAACATGATCCTCAAGCCACACTTTGGCCATTTATTTTAATCCTTTTCTCAAAAATGACGAAGGTGATATTAGTTCTCCTTCTCCGTCCCTTGAACACTTCCTAATGGGGAGTGCTAATGAGGGGAGGGAGGGTAGGAAGAACAAGAGAGAGAAAGGGAGGGAATAGGTATTTATATAGAGCCTAATATGTGCTAGGCAGTGTGCTAAGTGCTGTTACAAATGTTATCTCATTTGGTCCCCGCTACAACCCTGTGAGGTAGGTGCTCTCATTATTATTTCCATTTTACAATTGAAGACATTGAGGAAAAAGAGGTTAAGTAAATTGCCTAAGGGTACCCAACTTGTGTTTGAAGCTGGATTTGAACTTGGGTTTTTCTGATTCTTGTCAGTACTCTATCTACTATGCCACCAGCTGCCTCTAGGAAATAAAGAGCCTGAGGACTCCCCCAATTATATCACTCATATAATCACCCTATAACTGTTATTAAAGCTCCCTCAGATACAGAAAAACTGTAATGATACCTTCCTGGAGAGTCTCCATTCTCATCAAAGAGGATTGTATCTCCAGAAACCCCAGTGAAGTTTGTTTTCATCAGAGAGTCAAGAAGTTTTCGTCCATCAATTGGTTTCATAGCATCGCAGAGCCCAGCATATCCTGGGCAGAGTGCTGTCTGCATGTTGTGAAGACCATATGCCATGGAATATATTGCATTGATTACAAACCCCATTTTGGAATCTTGGACATACTGTGTAGTCAGAGTCAGGGAACCTGTTAGAGAAAACAAAAGGAAGGTTTGAAAGCAACACTCAGAACTGATTATAGATCACCAATTATGAGGCCATCATAGATATTTTATTCAAGTAAATTCCTCTCCTGATGCCTCATCATGCAATGTATGTTATGACTCTAGAATCTGGAATTCTGTGAACAAGAGAGCACAGTTCTAGCAGGTCCTGTCAATCTGGAGACATGCAGTATTAGTGTGGTGATGAAGGCGTGTATGTGCAGATTAATCTGTTTAAATTTAGAATGATTCATCAAAAGAAGGTTAGGATTGTGATCACTTATGGTGTGAAGGAACTAATTATACTGTTGAAGCCACAGATTCCTGAAATACTGAAGCAGTAACAATATCAGTACATTAGAGGAAGAGCTACCTGTTCCAATCAACCTGTGACATGGAAGTCAGAATCCAGGGAACTTGGCCAACTGTTCAGACTTTCTCTTCATAGCTATAAGTTTGGGCAATCCAGATATCCAGCACTGGTTGAATGAATATTGTTAGACCTTGTCTGTACATCCAAGGGTTTTCAAAGTTATTGTCATATTTAGATCTCTTTCCCCCCTTCTCCTTTAAGTGACTAATCAATAAAATGTTCAACAGACAGGAGATGTTAATGTCCAATCAGTCAAAAACATCTATGAACCATGTGCTTTATGCAGAGCACTGTACTATGTGACAGGGGAGAAGTAAAGTTTAGACAGGAGCTTGTAGTCCTTGCCATTGTGGATTTTATAATCAAGATGGGGAATAAGAAATAAATCAAGAATAGTATATCAGATAAATACATAATACTACGTAAGATGAAACAAAGGATTCAACTGATTGAGTGTTTAGGTGCAACATCTGTCTTGGCTATATTTTTATAACCCTGACTCATAGTATGAGATCTTTTAAAACTTTTTATCTATATTACATATATCTATATTTATATATATTTAATAGATTCACACATATATACATGCACACATGCATGTATACATACATACATGCATACACCTGTACATTGTACATTTGTGTCAAACTCTTTGTGACTCCATTTGGGATTTTCTTGGCAAAGATACTGGAATGGTTTGCCATTTCCTTCCCCTGCTCATTTTACAGATGGGGAAAATGAGGCAAACAGGATTAAGTGACTCACCCAGAGTCACACAGCTAATTAAGTGTCTGAGGCTGTATCTAAACTCAGGAAGATGAATTTTACTGACTCCAGGATCAGTGCTGTATTCACTGAGCCAGCTAGCTGCCCTAAACTTTGTGTATATTTGTATATACATATATATATATATATATAGGCAGGCATATGTGTGCATGTATACTTATACATATATCCACATATCCAAATACATACATATGCATTAAAATGTACATGTATATAAATATATGCACATATAATATATATATATATATACACCATACACACATATATATGTATACACACACATAAAGTATACATAAAGATATCTTTCTGAGTTCAAATCTGACCTTCGACACATACTAGATTTGTGTCCCTGGGCAAGTCATTTAACCCTGTTTGCCTCAGTCTCCTCATGTGTAAAATGAGTTGGGGGAGGAAATGGCCAAACACTCTAGTATCTTTGCCAAGAAAACCCCATGAAGAATCATATATGACTGAAATGACTGAACAGCATACATAAAGTCTATATGCTCGAAAAATAACTATAGCTAAATCTCAATTAGTGTGAATAATAAATCCTCTGAAGAGGTTTTATGTATATATATATATGTATACATACATATATATATATATATAAATTTCCACTACTTGAAGTTATAATTACATAAATAGGTTAATTATAGCTCAGTGAAAATATACAATGTGAATTCAAACATAGCTAGTATTACAGTTCAATCAATTAACCAATTAATATTTATTAAGTCCTTACTATGTGCCAGGCACTGTGGGGAAAGTCTCTGACTTCAAGAAAGTTACAATCTCATTCACACTAGTACAGACCTAGCTATATTCAGAATCACTAAAAATAAGATAATAGACAAATGATTGATAGATAGGTAGATACATCTTGTGAATTATTTACAATTTTTTCAGTTCAAATAAAGATATTTTTATTATTGATGTTCCTTGACTTCTTTGTCAAGTAGTCAACTATCCTAGTGGCCCTATCCTGGATGATATTCAGATTATGGATGATTTTTTTCTCAAAAGGCAGCTCTTAGAATGGCACTTAATACTACAAATATGGGCTGACCATTAAAGAGTCTATCATCTCCACAGACCTCAACATTTTGACTCCGTTAATATAGGTTAAAGTCACATTCACTCTTTCTTTTTTGGGGGGGAGGGTGCTGCTAAATCACATTATTGACTTCTTGAATTCATAGTCCACTAAAATACTAAATATGTTCAGTTGAACTGCTCTTGAGCCATCATTTTTTTCATTTTGCACTTATGAAGTTGATTTCATTTTCATACTCATGTATAAAATGTATTTATTCAACTTGACATAAACAGAAGAGATATATCCTGTATTTTTAGGGCATGCATTTGGGACTTGACAGAGAGCCTTGCAAGATTTGTGAATCTCATAATTCCTACACAACTGATTTTGTGATATATGGGTAAGAAATGGTACATCCAGGAGGAACATAGAAAGTATTTCTAGGGGTCATGAAGTCCTTAAAGGCACAAATACTGATTCCATTTGTGCTGTTGAATGAAAGTATGGGATACAGAAAATGATAAATGAAAAGCTGCTTAAGAATATGGTGACAACCTTAGAAATTTAAGACCTGAAGCAAGTCATATGATACAGAAATAGCTAAATCTTGTCAAAGGATGGAGTGAATCTAAAACTGACTGGTAAAAACAAACAAAAATACCAAATATTTGCCTAGAGATTTGAGGGGGTAGGGGGAAAAACTATCACATAAATCTGATAATCCATATACTGTGGAGTGTAGCAAGTATGGAATAGGAAAAAGAATGATTATTAAGAAGCTCAGTAATTCACAGTAGTCAGTATTCAAAAAACCAGGAATAATATCCATGACCTCAGACATCTATATGCCAAGTCACAAAATATAGATTATAAACAATGTAAATTAGTTATCTTAATGTGAGACAGACAGTACATTTGCCCTTACAGGGCTTAGGCATTACAGAGATTTGGTTGGTGGGATCTGACTCACAACTTTATCATGTTAAAACAGAAAAGCTGAGTTAAAAAGTGTTGTGGAGTTAAAATGTATCACTGGAAGATATAGCCCTAAGAAGAAATGGTAGTAGTAGGAAAGGGAGAAAGGATGGATAGTATCTGAGTAAGGAAGTAAGGAAGGGTCAACGCAGGGTAAACTGAAGATGAAATTGTTGGATATACTTCAGAATGTCCAGATAGAAGGTGTGTGTGTGTGTGTGTGTGTGTGTGTGTGCGCATGTATGTGTGTGTTACTGCATATGTGTGCATGCATGTGGGAGAAGGGAACAGGCATTTATTAATCCAGGTCTCTGAGCTGGGCACAATGTTTAGCATGTTATAAATACTGCCTCATTTGATCCCCCAACAGCTCGGTGAGGCAGGTGCTGTTCGTATTCCTGTTTTTCAGCTGAGAAACTCAAGAGAAACATAGGCTAAATAACTTGCCCAGGGTTACTTAACCTAAGTAAGCCACTTCCCTTCCTTTTTCACCACATGCTGAATTCTAGTGTGAATGATAAATGTGGCCTGGTAATAGTAATGGATGAGTTCGATTAATATTAATAATTGCTAACGTTTGTATAGCATTTACTATGTGCCAGGCACTGCTCTAAGCACTTTCCAATTATTATCTCAGTTGATGCTCACAGCAACACTGGGAGTTTGGTGTTGTTATTAATCCTGTTTTGCAGATGAGAGAACTGGGTAAACAGAGGTAAAGTGACTCACTCAGGGTCACACAGCCAATGGATGAATATCTGCGGCCAGATTTGACCTTAGGTCTTCCTGACTCCAGGCCCAGCATTATGTCCACTGTGCCATCTAGAAGCCCATTATCTAAATTCCTATTAAATATCTGCTTAAAGCTAAGTGGTTGATAACTTTTGACCTGCCTTCATATGTATTTTATTCTTTAAAAGGCAGGCAAAGTGACAAGGGAAATGGATGATCTTGGCCTAGTTCTGGCTAATTGACTAATAAGGAGGAATTGGTTGTCTGAATAGAAATGGCAAGAATCTTGGGAATGAATATTCGTGTCTTCTGACAGGTTGTGAAAGATTAGAAGGGGAAAGCCATCCCAGTTCAGAGGAAGCAGAGCTAGAGTTTAAGGTTCTACAGGAAAATCAATTCAACAGTACAGGAATGCTCCTAAAAATCAAGTTCTAATTACATAAACACAAAGGTGGAAGAAAAATGGGAGGAGTCCAAAGAAATTAATTTGGATAAAGAGGAAGTAAATCAACCCACATGCATTTTATTAAAACAAGTACAAAAAGCCTTAAATCCTAGCATCATAGATTGGGAGCTGGGTGGGAGTATAAAGATAATATACTCCAACATTCATTTTACCTTGGCCAAGAAAGCCAATAAGTCCTGTACTTTCATACTCTTAAGCCTATCTCAAATATAATATATTGAATAATAATATGTTATATGTAATAACAATACATTAAATGTTCTTTATTTGTCCTTAGTTCTCTCCACAGGCCACCTCTGATGCCATATTATCTATCTACAGAACCACCTCCTCCATAAAGTCTTTATTAAAGTTTGAAATGATATACATTTCATCCAATGCAATGATAGTTTATAATTCTGTTACTAATTTATTAGGTTCTATTTTGTCTTCTTTTTATGTGTATTTATACCTGATAACCCACCATTAGAAAGTAAGATATTTGAAGAGATCTTTTTACTTATTGTCTTATTTCCCTTACAACTGGGAATAAAGCATTGGTCATTCTGGGCACACTTGTTGAAAGAAGGATAGCTTGAAACTCTATGTACAATTCCAGGTTTCCTAACATATCCTGGTCCAAGAATAAGAAGGGAATAGTACAAGAGCATGGTGGATAGAGTGCTGTACAGACATCAGAAAAGATTTGGGTTTGAATATTAGTGCTAACTAGTTATGTGACTATAGACAAATTGTTTGACCTCTCAGAGTCTGTTTCCTCATCTGTAAAATAAAGAGTAATAACAGTTACTATCAAAGTGTTTTGTGAGGAAAGTATTTTGAAAACCCTAAAGTGGTATAAAAACGAGTTATTAGAGCTACCAAGAAACCCTAAAGCTCTTATTAAAGTCCATGAAACACATATAGAATAGAAAAGACTTTAGTGATTAAAAAAATTCCTTCCTTCCTTCCTTCCTCCCTCCTTCCCTTTCTCTCTCCCTCCTTCCCTCCCTCTCTCCTTCTCTCACACTTTCCTTCCTTTCCTCCAGTGCACTGTGACCAATTCCCAGATATCCACCCAAAAGTTGAGTACATTTACACTGTGCCCATGACTTAGAGAAATGATAAGTAGGCATTATGTCTGTTACCCAAGGTGCCCAAATGTTATACTGTCTTCAATGTTGGCAAAAATAAAATATATATATATAATTTTCACTTGTATGGTGAATTCCTATGCCATATCTGTGATCTTGGGCGGTTTTTGCCTCTCTGAGTCTCAGTTTCTTCTTCTATAAAATGGTGATTGAATCCTATTAGAAATGTCTACTTCATAATGTTGATATAAAAGTCATATATACCTATGTACCTGTACACACACACACACACACACACACACACACACACACACACACACACA
>NW_027187352.1:22394752-22418324 GCF_028583685.1 Petaurus breviceps papuanus
ACACACACACACACACACACACACACACACACACACACACACACACACACACATATATATATATATATATATATATATATATATATATATATATATATATATGAAAACATATCTGTGAAGTTCCCACAGTGTGGAAGGCTGCTTTTGTATAGTGGTAACCACACTGGCATACCCAGGGTGACTGCTAAAACAGGTTCTTAGATCTGCTTTAATAGGAAAGATAGCTGCTTAAGGGGTCAACGATTTTTTAAAATTATGTTCACTAGTTCAGGGGAAAAGTCAGTACCCTGAACTTCAAAAAAAATACAAGCAGAGAAATAAAGACCAAGAGACAGGGCTCTGACTGCCTGAATCAAAGGAAGGTATCCTTCTCATAAATGAGCCCTCAAAGCAAAATACCAACTCAGAGTATATATATACTTCTCAGAGCCAGAAGGCATCACAACCTCCTGATTTAGTGCCTAATCAGAAATTACCAAAGGTGTGAAAGCCTTTCTACAAGTAAGCCTCCCCTAAGCAAGCTTCCCTTAATGGGTTCCTTGTAAGGCCTATTAATGAGCAGGGAAGATCTTAAATCTCATTAACATTACATCTTAGCAGTGGGGATACAAAGGCAAGGAGTTTCTCTCAAGGTGCTTCCATTCTATTTGAGAGAACAAACATTTATTAAGCATTTGCCAGGCACTGTGCTAAGGTTTAGAAGATACAACACATATAGAAACAAGTAACTCTAAGATAATTTGAAGACCAAGATGGTGACAACTGGAGAAAACAGAAAGGATTTCAGAGATAATATGACTCTCTCAATAAACCTTGAAGGAAGAGAAGGATTTGGAGAGGTTGGGATAAACAGAGTCTAGGGGATTGTCTGTGCAAAGGTATGGAGAGAAGAGGGAGAATACTGAATGTGGGGAATACTTAGAAGTCTAGTTTGGTTGGGATTGAAAGAATAGTAAAGGGAATAATAGGAAATAAACTTAGAGAAGTAGGATGGTGCCACATTGCAGAGAGCTTTGAATGACAAGCTGAAGTTCTGAGTAGGGAAGGCAGATGGTTAGAGCTAGACCTTAGGCATCTGTCTTAAAAGAATGAATGGGGTGTAGAGACAAAATGGAGTATAGGTTGGGACACAGACGAACTTTCCCAATATTTCCCTTCCAAACAACTTTATTTTTTATTTTATTTACTTATTTTTTGAGGGGGAAGGTAAGGCAATTGGGGTTAAGTGACTTGCCCAAGGTCACCAAGCTAGTTGTGTCAAGTGTCTGAGACCAGATTTGAACTCAGGTCCTCCTGACTTCAGGGCCAGTGTTCCACTCACTGTGTCACCTAGCTGCCCCTCCAAACAACTTTAAAATAACACCTTCAAATAAAATTTTGTAGTATCATAGCCCACAAAATGTCAGAGTAAGACATTTTTTTCAGTCTATGACATCTCAGGAGCACTGGTGGGGGACCTGGGAAGAGTTTGCAATATTAGCAGCAGTAGCAGCAGTTTCAAGAACTCTCAACCCAAAAACACTCTGGGTTGCAGTTCCATGGTGGAGAGGAATACTTGTGGTAAGTCACAAAGGAACAGGGGACCTGGTCATAGTCACAAGTCTAAGAGGAGCACTAGCACTTGTGATTGAAGGAGAGCAGAGGACATGGTCGTAGTTTCTGGTCCAAGAGGAATGCTAGCACTTGTGGCTGCAGGAGAGCAAGGATCCTTCCTGGATAAAGACCCAGAGCACAGACAAAGAAAGCAGTAACCACATCTCTTCTAGGATAACACCACTTTGGAACATTGGAAAATTTCAAAATCCCAGAAGTAGCTCTGAAAACAGCAGCACACACACACACACACACACACACACACACAAGCTTGAAGCTTATCACAGTGCCTTCCCACCTACTGGTGAACAGAGACCAACTTTAATATGAAGTGCAGTAAAAAAAAAAATAGATTGGGAAAATGAGCAAACAACAACAACAACAACGACAAAGAATTTGACATAAGTAGTTACTATGGTAGCAGTGAAGACCACATAAACTTAGAAGAAGACAATAAGGTGAAAAGAGCTATAATCAAAACATAAAAAATTGCTGTTTGTATCCAAAGCCAGCAAGAATTCCAGGAAGAATTAAAGGAGGAACTAAGAGTGGTAGAAGAAAATTTGGGAAAAGAAATGGGAGTGATGCAAGAAAGTTATGAAAAGAGAATGAACAGCTTGGTAAAAGAGGCACAAAAATACTGAAGAAAATAATATCTTAAGAAACATAATTGGCCTAGTGGCAAAAGAGGCATAAAAAAAGAACTGAAGAAAAGAACTCCTTAAAAAAAAGAATTAGACAAATGGAGAAAGAGGCACAAAAGTTCATTGAAGAAAATAATTCCTTAAAAATTATAATCAGGAAAGTGGAAGTAATGGTACCATGAGACTTCAAGAAACAATAAAACAAAGCCAAGAAATAAAAAATAGGAGAAAATATTAAATATTTCATTGGAAAAACAACTTAATTAGGAAATTGATCGATGAGAAAAAAATTTAAAAATTATTGAACTACCTGAAAGTCATGATAAAAAAAGAGCTTAGATACCATATTTCAAGAAATCAACAAGGAAAACTGACCCAATATATTAGATTTAGAGAGTAAAATGTAAATGGAAAGAATCTACCAATCACTTCCAAAGAGATCCTGAAATGAAAACTCCTAGGAATATTACAGCCAAATTACAACCAATTTCCAGAACTCCCAGGTCAAGGAGAAAATGTTGCAAAAAGCTAGAAAGAAACAATTCAGATATTGTGGAGTCAAGATCACATAAAATTTAGCAACTTCGACATTAAGGGAGTAGAGGGATTGTAATATAATATTCTGGAAGGCAAAGGAGCTAGGACTACATCTGAGAATTATCTACCCAATAAAAGGGAGTATAATTCTTCATGGGACAAAATGGATATTTAATGAAATAGAGGACTTTTGAACATTTATGATGAAAATGCCAGAGCTGGACAGAAAATGTGACTTTTAAATAGAAGACTCAAGAGAAGAGCAGAAAGGTGAACATGAAAGACTAATCATAAGGGACTCAATAAAGTTAAACTATTTATATTCCCATATGGAAAGATGATACATGCAACTCCAAAGAACTTTATCATTAACAGGAGACTTAAAAGGAATCTATGCAGACAAAGGTAATGGGTATGAGTTGATTTATGTTAAATTTAACTCTAAAACATGAAAGCATTAGAAAGAGCTGTATATCAAGAGGAAGAGGAAGGGAGAGGCAGAATGGGCAAAATTTATTCACATAAAAGAGGTACAAGGAAGAGCTTTTATAGTGGATGGAAAAATTGAGTTGGGGCAATATGTTGAGTTGGGGGATAATGTTTGAACTTCATTCCCATTATATAATTGTGAGGTAGAACTATGCAAAGTCATCAGCCCCACTCTCTCCTCCAGAGTCCTCAGAGTCCAGTGGCAAGAAAAGAATCAATATGATTGTTGTTGGCCCAGGGAAAGGAGAGTGAGGATGGTGGGAGGGAGGAGAAGGGAGAGGGGGAGGGATAAGAAGAGAGACAGAGAAAGAGAGAGCCAGAGAGAGTGCACAAGCTTGTGGCTAAGTCTAAGGATATTTGTCTAGATGATCCCCTTTGTCTTTCTCCATAGCGTGATAAACTTTACAGAAAAAGATTCCATTGGAATGGAATAAGAATAAACATCTTAAACTAAACTAAATAAATAAAATTTAAATATTAAAAAAACATCTTTATCTGGAGATAAAACCCATGATAAAAATATAGACAACAAATAAATATAATTTCAGTGTAAATGATACCAATGCCCACCAGGATGAGTCAGGTGAGGGTAAGAAAATGAAGAGAGAATAAATTCATCAGGTTTCCATGAAAATAATATATCAAGCTCCTGTTCTGCCAGATCATTGAAGTTAATAAAGCACTGCTCATAATCAGATCTGGTTAGCGGCAACATTTCCTTCCAATCAGGCATATTTGTTGTAAACTTGTGATTTCATGGGTTTGGGGAACTCTCTGGTGTGAAAATTCCTTCCTGTTCTGCAGATTGGTAGCTCATCTGTGATTTTTTATCTTATAAATTATCAATTGCATGATAACTTAAATGATTTGTATATAGTCACACAACAAGTATATGTCTCAGGACATATGACTCCATGCCTTTCTGACTCCAAGACCAGTCTTCTAAATCACCAAATTAGTATGCTGTTTCTCATGTCCTATAAGAGGTACCTAGTAGATGTCAGCTGTAATGAATTGCAATTTTACTTAATGCAGTGAATATTTATTGTCTGTTGTGTGCAGGGCATTGTGGAATATATTTTTTCCATAGGATAAAGGCATGTTTCTACTATTCTCTGCTTTAAAAGGAGTAGGTATTCCTCATGGTGTGGTTCATAGGTGAGGAAGTGGTAAACAAAGGTACTCAGGATCTCCCTTGGAATTCCCAGGGTCACTAGGAGATCCTGGGCCATGCTTGGACAGATACTTTTCCAAATGGTGGGTAATAAATTGTTGATGTGTGTGTGTGTGTGTGTGTGTGTGTGTGTGTGTGTGTGTAAAGAGGCCTTAACTCTTGTGCCTACCAAAGTGAAAGAAATTCAAGAATTTTCCTGTACTATTCTAAGTCAGAAAGGTCTCCTCTAGGTTGAAGTGCAGCTAAGTGTCTTTTGCTTCAAGTTAAGTATATTTCCTTTTTTTCTACCTTTTGTGGAGGTGACTTTCAATAGAGCTCCATTAGTCAAAGGATGGTTATTTTACGTCTTCTAAGCATCACTCCTAGCCAGTTAGCACAGTGGAGAGAGTACTGGCTCTGGAGTCAGGAAGACCTGAATTAAAATCTAGCCTCAGCCACTTTATAGCTGTATGACCCTGGGCAAGTAATTTAAAACTGTTTGTCTAATTTCCTTATCTGTAAAAAAAAAAACTGGAGAAAGAAATGGCAAGAAAACCCCACATGGGATCATAAAGAGTCAGATATGGCTAAACAACAACAACAAAGCCTTTACCTCCAAAACTAAATAATCCAAAATTCTTTAATGAGATTTTTACATCGTTCAGTGTTCTCTTCTTGGGATTTCTTCATCCTAACCAAGTTTTCAGTAAAATGTTGATAATATCAATGATAATGATGCTAATAATTTACATCTGTGAAACAACAATTTTAGACAATTTTTTCACATTATCTGATTTTTCGCCCTTCTGAACAACTGACTCTCAGAATTGGAAAGTGACACAAGACCACCTATTCTGACCCATGTCTTAATTTGTTTTTATCTATTACAACAAGTAATTATCCAGATATTTTTCAAAGGACCTTCCCACCTAACCCCCACACCTTTCAATGCAGCTCATTCTATTTTGGAAGTACTCTGATTACAGGGAAAGTTTCCTTCACATCAAGTTCAAGTTTGCCTCTTTGTAAATCCCATCCACTTCTAGTTCTGCTCTTAGAGGCAAAACACAAGAAGTTTCATCCCTTTTCCACATGATAACCTTTTGAATACTTTAAAACCAATGTCACAACCCAGGAAAGATTTCTCTAAGCCAGGTCAATCATTGTTGTTCCTTCGATCAACCCCCAAATAGAATTATCTCAAGTTCTTTCATCACCCTGGTGATCCTTTGGCCTTTTCCCATACTTTTCAGTAAAGGTAAGGAATCAGAGGGTAAGTGGCTTGCTCAAGATTATAGGGCTAGAGAATTATAATACTAGAAGTAGAAATAAAATGGGTCTTCTGACTCCTGGTCGAGTGGGAAGCTTACTATACCCTATTCTGACCAGTGTCACTTATAATGAAAAGTCTACTTCTTTCTTATATGTTGCCCTTCATGAGTTGCTTGTTTTCTTTGAAAATCATCCCACTGATCACTTGCTAAATACTGGGGCAGGGGATGCTGAAATGATAAACCAAAGGCTTCCTGGGCATAAGTGAGGGCCCTTTGAGATTGTGTAGCATGCTTTTGTATATATCTTGTTTCTATGGAAGCCTATTTTTTCCCCATCAGTGCTAGGGGCAGGACCTTATAAATAGAAACATAGGAAATGATATATCTTTGGGGATTCATATGGTTTGCTTAATAGAAATTCAATGAGGCCCCTAAAATATCACAAATATAACAAAAATAAAATAGCTGCCTGTTCAAAGATAGTTGCATAATTGAGCCTAGAATCAGGAAGAATCATCTTCCAGAGTTCAAATTTGGTTTCAGTCACTTACTAACTATGAGAACCTATGAGTCACTTAACCCTGTTTGCCTCAGTTACCTCATCTGTAAAATGAGCTGGAGAAGGAAATGGAAAACACTCCATTTCTTTGCCAAGAAAACCCCAAATGGGGTCATGAAGAACCAGACACAACTGAAAGGACTGGGCAACAACAATTAAATAAGAATTATAGGTAATTGCAACATAAGAAAAAACTGGAAACAACCTCTATGTCAACAATAGGGAAATGGTTTAATGATTTTGCAAATAACACCATAATATTACTATGACCAAAAAAGATACTGAACACAAGGAAATCTACAAAGATCTTTACAAAGTAAGGTATATTGAATAAAAGGAAAACTGGAACGAAGTACATAATATCACTATATAAAAGGAAAATTAATTTAGAATGAATGGACAAACAAAAATCCCGATAGAGATACAGAGATAACAAATGAACAAGGTCTGGTGTTTTATAATTTCAAATTTAATTGTATTAATTAAAATTCTTAACCAAAATAATATTAATTCATTATTAAGTTCTTATTATGCCAACACATCACCTTGTATATATTTTGCATGTGTGTATATACACACATATGCATATAGATGTATGTATACACATAGGTAAACATATATTTTGTCCTCTTAGACAACGGAAGTTTATTGGGGATGGGGAAAGTTTCATTTTTGTCTTTGTATCATGAACACCTAAATGCTTGTTAATAGGATGATTTTTAAGTAAACATTTAATTAAAAAAATCAATGAGATAACAGATTTTAAGGTAGCACAAAGGATAGCACTGAAGTAGTAGCTAGTCCTGGGGAAAGGGGTAAGGGCAGGGGTCAGTGGAGTTAGGTTGGAGCTAATAAGATCAATAGTGTGAGAGGCACTGAATGACTGAAGTTAACATACCAGATTCTTTGTGGTAACATTAATGGTATTTTCCAGTCTATTCAAGTACTACCACTTGCTTTTCCACTTAATTCTGAACCTATAGAATTGAACCCCCAAATTTCATATTTTAACAAATACTAAGGCAGATGCAGAGGGAAGATGGGCCCTCAGGGAATACAGAAACTCAAGAGGGCTAACACTGTGTGGAAAGCAAAATTGAAATTTAAATTCTCCAGTATGATTCTGTTGGTAGCTCTTTAATGGATATACTATTCCAGATATAATATCACTTGAATTCACATTACAGTGTTGAAAAGAGCTTCCATATGGTGGTTAAATGGAGGGAGCATTCTGTGGGAATACTAAACGTTGGCACATGTGGCAGTTTGGAAAGGATTATGTAGAAAAGACCTGCATGTAAGTTATTGAACCCACATTCCAGTTTTCTATATATTTGACTACTTTCCACAGAAAGTCAGGAATGGAGGGAAAATAGAGACAGAGATTTTCACAGATGCAGCCATGGACCTCTATTGTGTTACTAGAGTCAAGCTTACTCCAGGAGTAGCGAATGACTAATTCTATTTTCCATCCTCTATGGCTCCAATCACTCTCTGTATTACTTTCAGGACCAAAGTGCTCCTCCTTGAAAATCATTCCCCTATGCATTGTCTACCCTATCACGGGAAGGGATTTTCTCTGCTTTTTAATTTATATACTTGGGGCTTAACACAGGATCTGGTACATAATATATGCCTACTAAGTGCTTTTTCATTTGTTCCTTCTTAGGTTTTATACCCTTTGATAAGAGTTACATCTTTCCCAGTCCTCCCTTGGTTATCCCAGTCCTTAATTTAGCTCCTTCACTAATGTAGCATTTCTTTCTGTCACTCTATAAATATTTGACAGAACTTTGAATGTTCTTGCACATAGATCCTGGTTCCTTCATCATTTACTCTCAAAGAAATGTGTGCACACATCATAAATATAAACTAAAACTCAAACAAAGATAAGTGTACTGAGTGTTTTCCTTCTGCCCAGTTTTGTGGTAGGTGCTCTGAAGAAAATAAAGTGTAAGACTTGCCCTCTTCTCTCAAGGAGCTCACATATGAGAATGAAGGGAGACATGGGACTAACACAGTTGAAACAACTGGATAACAATAAAGTGAGTATGTAATTAGTATGTAGTATGTAGTGCAGATGGAAAATTTTCTTTGAGATAAGAAGAGGAAGATATTAGTAAGTTCAGGTTGGACTACTGTGAGAAAGCTTTGTGAGGAACAAAGGATAAATGAAGAGCCAGGGGGGGTTCTGCAGTGAGGAGAGACATTTTTCACTGCAAGTCTTTGACTCAACAAGAATTTATTAAGCACTTATTACATGTCAGGCACTGTGCCAAGTGTTTAGGATACATAGAAAGGCAAAAACAGTTCTAGCTTTGAGGACATTACGTTCTGATAGGGGAGTCAGCATGGAAAGAAATGTACATCTAACATATACAAAGTAGATGGTAATATAGGAGGGGAAAACACTAGTAGCTGGAAGCAAGAAAGGAAAGCTATTTCTAGAAGGTGGCAGAAGTGAGGAGAGAGACCATACTAAATATTGGAGATAGCTAGCTGAAGGCACAGAGTAGCTGAAGGCATAGAGATGGGAGGTGGAATGACAAGATTCAGGAGCTTCGAGATGGGAGGTACAATACCAAGATCCAGGAGCTTCAAGAAGGCTCATAAAGCATGTGGAGCAAAGTAAAGTATAAAAAGACTGAATGAGTGTGAAGGGGCAGATTGTGGGCAGTTGGGTGGTGCAATGGATAGAATGTTTGTCCTGGAGTCAGGGAGATGAGTTCAAACCCAACACTTAGTAACTGTGTGACCCTGGGCAAGTCATTTAAACTCTGCTTCCATTTTCTCAACTGTAAGGTGGAGATAGTAGCAGGGGACAGAGCACAAGAGAGTGGATAACAAAGGATCAGTTAACAAATAGTCAAAATGTAGGCAATGGGTGTGGTAATAGGTAGCAACGATAGAGCTTAATACTATTTTGTGAACTAAGGCTTCCTTTTATACTTTACCCCAAAGGTCAGAGCCCTTAAAATTCAATTCAAAAAAACATTTATTAAATGCCTGTGATAAATATATGTGTGTGTGTGTGTGTGTGTGTGTGTGTGTGTGTATAAAGCAACATGCTGAATGTTTTAGATTTGAACCATCAGGAGCAAGCAAGGATATCTGATTAAAACAGCAAGAGAAGGAATGGGGAATAAGTCAGTTTTTCATATCAGGAGCCTAGGAAGTTCAGAAATGCTGGAATGGTCAGATAAGTATCAAAATTCAGAGAACACAGTGTGGCATTTACAGGGAATCAGAGAAGATTTGGGGGATTTAATGAAAATCTGAAGCCTCCAAATTCTGAATATTCAAAACAATAGCACTAGCAAGCAGAAATTATAAGGTGACCTCTGCTCCCACAGCCACAGCCACACACACTTTTAACCTCCAATGGAGTTTGGGGAGTCGTGGACCCCAAATGTATAATCAAAGATGGTGGGAGAGCTAAGGGTCCACAGCAGGATGCTGCTGAAAATTAGAACAGGAATTGAAGTGGCTGGATTATGGGACTGTTTTGTTGTTTGGTCTTTGTATCCCTGGTGACTAGCAGAGTATTTAGCACATATTAGCTGCCTAATTAATGCTTATTTATTGATTGGGAGGTTGATAGAGAACCAGCCAAATGGTTCACACCTTTCCTCTCCAAAACAACTGCAGCTTCTTGAGTCAGGCACTGTGTCAGGTTTCCCACAGTGCCTAGTACAACGCTAAACATGTGGTAAATGCTCATGCCCAGCCAATTTGTTTTAATTTGATTAATTCTATTCAGGGTAATTCCCTTGGATTAGAAGCCATCTATGCTCTCTCCTGAGAAATCGTTAAGCAATGGAAGATTTCTGGAGGATCCTGGTAGCCATTGTCCAATTCTAGTTCTCCACAGCCTCAACAAGCTTAAACCAGGCACAGAGCCCCAGATTGTGTGTGGCATAATGGAAGTACTGAGGCACTTAAAGTCAGAAAGAGAGGTTTAAATTCTACCTTGGCCACTGAGTAGCCATCAACTCCTCGGGCAAGGTGCTGAACACCTCATAATTTGTTTCCTTTTCTGTAAAAACAACAATATTTCACAGAATTGTTACAAGCAAGCACTTTGAAAACCAAAAAGGGCTACATGAATGGGAGTTATCATTTCTCTCACTTGCCTTGTAGAACCCAAGGTGCATGCCCCAGAAAGCCACTCATTACTCATGTCGCTTTTTTATTATCTGGAAAAACAAAAGAGCATTTTTAGCAGCTTTTTGAGAGACACTGAATCTGAGCTTTGGAGTCTGGGGATTGGTGGGGTGGCTGTTATATGGAGAAGGGAAAGCCTAGGAGTGGATGGAGGCCAGTGACAGACACCAGGACCCCTTCTCGTTGGGATGCCCCTCTACTGTGTTCTCATATGGTAATCAATTCAGGAAGAGGAAATAATGAGAACACTTTCCAAGCTCCATGTTTGTTTATTTTATTGAGAGAAATCATTTCAATAAAACACAGTAATTTTGTGATTAAGTCAGAGAATAACTGAAATCTCTTCATTTTCATGGTGTCTATTCCAATTCTATAAGATAAGTGATTTTAATCCACCATTTTGATCTCTTTCTATGCCTCCAAATCGATCCAGGACTTTTCAAAACCCTCTTGTTGATGTAGGTAGTGGAAAATATTCTTAGTGGCTAATTATTAGATACTTAGAAAAGTTAAAGAAAATTATTTAGGAAAAAACACTCCAAAATGGTTTCCTTTTGAAAATACAACTATTATCTAATTTTATATTCAACATTACTTGTTTAAATAATAGTGCATAAAGTTTTTCTTCCATAGTTTGCTTTTTTACATGTCAGGTAAGAATATTCCACCTAAATACTGTTGGTGACTAGATATTTGAGGAAAAGCCGATAGAATAAGAACTGATCTTTATAAAATTCTTTAAGATTAGCAAAGCAAATTATATACACTATCTTATTTTGCCTTCATAATAAACCTGTAAGAAAGATTTTATTTATATTTCCATGTTATAGATTTGCAAACTGAGGCCCAGAGAGGTTACATGATTTAGATTGGGTCATACAGATCACATCTACTATGTGCCTGAGGTGGAATTTGAATGCAGGTCCCTTTAACTTCAGGTCCAGAACTATACTATTGCATGCTGCGTCTACTAATAGCACACAAAAATAACTTACTTTATAGCCTTTACAATTTCTAAAATAATTTCTTTAAAACTTTCCTTTGAGATAGGTAATACAAGGATTAGCATTTCTGTCTTAACGAACAAGGACCCCAATTTCTCAGAGGTTAAGTTATTTAACCATAGAGAGATATTTGGTGTCTGTGGCAGAATTTGAACTGAGTTCTACTAATTCCAAGTCCATTGTACTATGCACTATGCTTATTTTATATATATATATATATATACCTATTGCACTATGTACTATACTATGCCCATCTTTCTGTATATATGTATATAACATAAATACAAATATTTATGTATGTATTATTGTAATGGGAATGTAAATCTTAAAGATCTTCCCTGCCCCTAGGCTAAAGTGCACCTGGAGCCTGGGGTAGGAGGCTTGTTTTTCAGTAGATACTTTTTGATTGGCCAGTGGGTCAATAAGGTTGTTACAGTCTCTGAGCCAAGAGAAGGCTATATAAGCCCTGATGTGAGGCTTTGTTTTGGGGCTCACTTTGAGAAGTGTTCTGTGATTTGATCAGATGAAACTCTGGAAAGCCGTTGTCCAGAGCCCCCCGGCTTTGAAATCCAGATGTTGTTTGGTATGGATGTAATGGTTGGACAGTTTGGAAAGCTGTCTACTTGATCTGTTTCTGTCTTGATAATTCTGCCTGTATACTTTGAAGTTCAGGGTGCTGACCTTTTTCCCCTGAACAAGGTAAACGATATATGTTTGACTGATTAAAGTAAGCTTGTTAACCCATTTTGAGTTGCTTTCCTTTATCAAAGCAGATCCAAGAACCTGTGCTGGCAGCCACCCTGGGAACGCTGGGGTGCTTGCTGCTATAATTATACATCTATAATACCATGTACAATATCATATATATTTATATAGAGAGAGATATATACATTTATAAGCGCCAGCAGGACATTATCATTTGTTTATCCCATAGGGACACCAAACAGGACATGTCCAAGAGGGGAATTTGCCATCTTTCTCCCCAAATTTGTCCTTCTATAACTTTCCAATTGCAACTAACAACCCAATCATGCTCCCAGACACCTAAGCATCAAACTATGGACTTATCCCTCTCCCTTATCTCCCTTATCAAGGTCTGTTGATTTTGCCTTCATAATATTTTCCACATTACCATCTCCCTACACTTTTTTCTCAAGCCTACTGTACTTGGTCAGCTAGATGGAACAGGCATGTGTCTAGTACAGTGGATAGAGTGCTGAGCCTGAAGTTAGGAAGACCTAAGTTTAAATCTGACCTCAGACACTTACTAGCTGTATGACCCTGAGAAAGTCACTTCACCTCTGTTTATCTCAATGTCCTCATCTGTAAAATGGGGATCATAATAGCACTTGCCTCACAGGATTGTTGTGAAGATCAAATAAAATAATTATAAAGTATTCAGCATAGTGCCTGACCCATAGTAAACTCTATATAAATGTAAAATAACAATAACAAAACAAGACTGCCCTAATTCAGGTTTGTTCCAAGTCATGTCCACTAACCAAGTGCGACCCTCAAGGTTCCATACTTGGCCGTCTTCTCTTATCCCTATATGTCCTTTCACTTGGCAAGCTCATCTGATTCATTTAGCATCTCTACACAGATGATTCTTAGATCTATCAATTGATTCCTAACCTATCTCCCTACCTCCAGTCTTACATCTCCAACCACCTCCTGGACAACTCAAACTGGAAGTCCCAAAGATATCTTATACCAAATGTATCTAAAATGCTTTAAGGTTTTACAAAGGCTCTTTACAGATATCTCCTTCTATACTCACAATAAGGCTACTTCTGGGTAGTAGGGACCATTAATATCTTCATTTTACAGATGAGGAAACAGATAGGTAATAACTAAGTGATTTGCCCATGGGCACATAGCTAGTAAATATTTGAGAAGAGATTTGAACTCAAGTCTTCCTGATTCAATGTCTAATGTTCTATCCACTGTGTCAACCAGCTTGCTTCATCTATTACCTCTAGGATCAAGTATAAAATATTCTGCTTGGTTTATAAAGCCCTTCATAAACTGATCTCTACCTACCTTTCCAGTCTTCTTATAATTTAATCTCCCTGTATGTACTTTAATCCAGGGATGCTGGTTTCCTTGTTTCTCCCATAAGATACTCTACCTTGTAACATCATGCATTTTCACTGACTGTCCACTATGCTTGGGATAGTGTACATCTTCATTTCTACTTACTGGAGTCTTTAAAATTCAGCTGATTTCCTGCCTTCAACAAGAAATCTTTTCTCATTCCCCTCAATGCTGATTTCCTCCTTTCTCTTTACCTTGTACATATCTTTTATGTACAAATTCTTTGCATGCTGTCTTCCTCACTAGAATGTGAGCTCTGTGACAGCAGGGACCATTTTTTATTTCATTGTATTCCTAGCAACAGTATGGTGCACGGAATGTATATGAGTGCTCATTAAATGCTTTTTGACATGACTTGACTTCTTGAGTTGAATTCTCATTCAGACCAGTCTAATTTCCTCATAACTGGTCTTAATTGTTAACAGCTTATTATCTCCCTATTGATGATGACATCAATCAATGAACTTGTAAGCATTTATTAAGTATTTGCTATATGCCAGACCCTGTGTTAAATACTCAAAACAAAAAGACTAAAATAAAGATTCTTTTACTCTCAAAGAATTTATGTTCTATTCAAGGAGATAGCATGTACACTTATAAGTATATACAAGTAGATAGAGTGCAGGGCCTGGAGTCAGAAAGACTCCTCTTCATCAGTTCAACTTTGGCCTTAGACACTTACTAACTGTATTACATGAGCAAGTGCTTGTGTCTCTCATGTCACTCAATCAATTCCAAACTTAACCCTGTTCGTCTCAGTTTCTTCATCTGTTAAATGAACTGGAGAAGGAAATGGCAAACCACTCCAGTATCATTACCAAAAATCCCCAAATGTGGTGATGAAGAGTAGGGCATGACTGAAACTACTGAATAACAATAACAAGCTCTCTGAGGAAAAGGATTATATTCCATTTTTTTTGTCTTTTTATTCCCACCACCTTGTCTTGAGCTTTATTATATGCAGATGGCTCTTAATATGTGCTTTTTTCTGAATAAAATTGAATCTATAGTAACAGGGAGGTTAGAAAGAGGAGCAAATTTTAGGGGAATGATAATGAGTCAGGTTCTGGAAATGTTGAAATTGAAGTGCTGGCTGAAAATCCCTCTCTTGCTGCCCTTTATTTTTGAAAAGGACCAAAATGATGTCACTATGTCAGAGTCAAGTTACAGTGTGTCTGACTACGTCCCACATGACCAATACAAGTTCAGAATGCTCTACCACAGGTTGGGCACAAATACTTTTTGTTTTTTGCTTTTTGGAAAGCAATTGGGGTTAAGTGACTTGCCCAAGGTCACACGGCTAGCTTTTGTGTTAAGTGTCGGAGGCCAAATTTGAACTCAGGTCCTCCTGACTCCAGTGCTAGTGACCTATTCACTGCATCACCTAGCTACCCTCTCACAAATAGTGTACATGAACATTTGGGGTGGATTATCTAAATTTGCACATCTTGCATTTATTTTGAGTGACTTCAATTCTGCTCGCTCATACAGCATAGTACTTTCTCTGATAAGGGCATGCCATGCAGGGTGGTCCTATGCCTGTGTCTCTCATGTCACACAATCAATTCCAAAGTTCTTAAGAGAGACCTTGAGAGTGTCCCAGTTTCAATTTTTATGACCCCCATATAAGCACTTGCCTTGTATGAGTTCTCCAAAAAATAGTCTTTTAAGCACGTATATGTTTGGCATTTAAACAACATGGCCAGTCCATCAAAGTTGTGCTATCTCCAGTAGTGTTTCAAAGCTTGGAAATTTAGTTTGAGAAAGGACCTCAGTGTCTAGTATCTTATCCTACCAGGCAATCTTCAGAATTTTCCTGAGACTATTCAGATCTAAGCAATTCAGTTTTCTGACATGGTGCTGGCAGACTGTCCAGGTTTCACAGGCATACAGCAATGAGGTCAGCACAACGACTCTGCAGATCTTCAGTTTGGTAGTCAGTCTAATACCTTTTCTCTCGCACACTTACTTTCCTTTGGAGCCTTCCAAACACTGAGCTAGCCCTGGAAATATGTGTATCAACCTAGTGATCAATGTAAACATCCCTGGAAAGTATACTGCTTAGGTAAGCAAACTTATTCACAGTATTCAAAACTTCTCCATTTATTTTAACTGAAGGTTCCACATATGGATAATGTGGTCCTGACTGATGAAGCACCTGTGTTTTCTTGGTGTTGTGTTAGGCCAAAATTAGCACAAGCAGCAGAGAACTGATCCATGTTTTGTTGCATCTCAGCTTCAGTGGCTGCAATGATGTGTAAACAAAAAAAAATCATGCACCAACACTCCCTCCACTTTGGTCTTGGCTTATAACCTTTTCAGGTTGAAGAATTTACCATCAGTGCGGTAGCTGAACTTTATGCTGTCTGGTTTGTCCTCATTGAAGGTGTTTGACAATATGGCTGAAAACATTGTTCTACAAAGCAAGGCAGCAAGCACATAGCCTTGTTTCACTCCATTTGTACCTGGGAAATCACAAGAATATCATGCATTATCTAGAACCCAGGCAAGCATGCCATCATGAAATTTATTTACAATACTAATATACTTTTCTGGGCTGCCAAATTTTGACATAATTTTCCATAAGCCCTTGCAATTGACTAGTATCAAAGACCTTGGTCAGATCTACAAATGTTTTGTACAGACTACTCGAGTTTCTCCTGGGTTGTGGGCAAAGACACTATATCAACAGTTCCTTGACCCTTTCTGAAGCCACATCGGTTCTCAGGTAGAAGACCATCTTCCAGATCTTCTTATTCAATCTTATTCAATCAACTTATTAAGGAGGACTCTGGCAAGAATCTTGCCAGCAATAACTAGGACCTCCCTGTGATTGACACAGGGCAATTTATTTCTTTTACCTTTCTAGAGTTGGACAATGGAGGCATCCTTGAACTCCTCGAGGATAACCTTGACATATAGCCTGGGAAATTTAGTCAACTTTTTTGTATGAGCAATGGAAATGTAAATCTCAGCTGGAATAGAATCTACACCAGGTACTTTGCCACATGAAAGGAACCTAATGGTATTTAAATTGCAACTTCATCTAGGGAGGGAATGACTTCAACCTGAGGTAAATGGTGAATGACTTCAGCATTCATTGATGATGATCTGTTGAGAACACTATGGAAGTGTTCATCCCATCTCTCTAGGATCATATCCTTATCACTAAACAACATGACTCCATCAGCACTGAGTTGTTTAGAGGCACCATAGGTGTTTGACCCATACATAGCCTTCTGGGCATAATAAAAGTGCTCTGAATTGTGCCATATATTGCCTTCATCACTCTCACATCCTGTCTATCTTTTCTGCCTACAATCACATAGTCTATTAAATCTCAATGTTGGTTGTGAGGATGTATCCATGAAGTAAGTTGAAGAGAGTGCTGGTGATGAGAAAGTCATGAGATGTACAAGTCTTCAATAGTAAGTGACCTTTGCTCTTGCTATTTCCAATTCCATTCCTCCCAAGGATTCCCTGCTCTGTCTGGTAGACTAGCATTAGATTCACCCAAAATTATAAGCTGGTTCTCTTTTGGAAAATTGATGATGAGGATATCCAGGTCTTCATAAAATTTTTCTTTGACTTCTTCAGCATTCAACATGGTAGGAGCATAGGCACCGATGCTGGTAGCCTAGCATTTTCCTGCAAGTGGCAATTGCATTGTCATAAGCCTGTCATTTACTCCTTTTGGCAGGCATGCAAGCTTGTTGACCAGATTAGTTTTGATTCCAAAACCTACACCACCTTCATGGTACCTCTACCTTCCCTGGAGCTACTCCAGAAAAACATGTATCCAGTACTGTCTTCAATTATCTGCCCTTCATTCGCCAGCCTTGTTTCACTCAAGGCTGCCATTTGGATGTGATACCTTTTAAGTTCTCTCTCAATAAGTGCTGTTCATCTTTCAAGTCTACTGAATTTTGTGTTGTTTACAAGTGTACATATATTCCATGTATTGATGGTGGGTGGAATCATCTTTGCAGAAGTTTTTGCACATTTCTTTTTGTCCCTCTGCTGTGGTAATTAGACAAGGTATGAGTAAGCAGGCAATTTTTAGGACATCTTTTCCAGTCTCCTCCTCACACCAGGAGGTGAGCAGTGTGACCCTTACAAGGCTGCTCAGACACCCAGGGGACTGCCAAATCACATTGCTGCTTCCAGTGAGAAGACAACTTTCTGGCCTTGGCCACTTGTGTTCAGGGTTGTGACTACAGCTCCTAGTATATCCACACCTGCCTCTTCATCACTTGCCTGTTGCCATAGGATGTTGAAATAGGTAAAAATGGTAAAATGGTATGGGTGATGTCTTTTGATTCATGCGTAATTTGGATTTAAGCGAGGTAGAGTTGCACAAAGTTGTTGGTCTTAATCACTCCTCCAGAGTTATCGTAGCCCAGTGGCAGGTGCCTGGTGATGGCTCAAGAAGCAGTGGATGACCTTGGTATCTTTAATGTCTATCCAAGCTCCAAGTGCTCCACAGAGACTGCTTCAGTTGCCTTCATGGCCACTGGAATAAATAATTCTCTTCTGCCCATTCCACCAGGGGAAGTCTTCACATGCTTGGGGCACATACCACCCCCTGCCCCCAACTCACCAAAAGGTTTGAGACCCCTCAGTTACCCTCAACCTGGTTTAGCCACTCTAACTGAAATGTTTACCAGGGTATGGCTACTATACATGCTACAGCTTCTTGAAGTCACAGGTGAGAGTTAGATGGATCAGGTGGACACCAGAGCTGGAAAGACGCCCTGAAAAGGGTTCAGCAGCCCTCACACCAGAGGTAATTGTCTTCCATGAAGGCACCCTACACCACAGCAAAAATCCCCATCATCATATTCACCAATACAACATTCTATTGGCCTGGGATTTGAAAATAATATAGTTTCAGTCTTTGAAAAGTGCTGAGCCCCTGTTTCACTTGTTTCAAGTTTAGTACATTTGAAAGTAAGCGCTGCTAAAAATACAAGTTCCATTAAGACTTTTGCTTCTAATTAAAAATAACAAGCCTACTAACTGAAAACCCCATCTCTTATAATAAGTGTGATAATTGAAATGAAGTGGAAAATTGAGCAAATGCATTACATTGCAGTACACAACCATTCTGTGTAGAATTTCCTCTCTCAAATGAGCTGCTCATAAATTGTACACCAAGAAGGTTAATTATTGTATCTATTACAATAGAGCTGATTAGTCTAGAAAGGGGATTCACTGTGAGATGACAGACACTGGATCATCACCATCAAAAAACTTTTATTAAGCACCTAATTGCATGTAATATTGTGTTAGTCACTGCACTAGAAGGTTATCAACTTTCATTCATTCAGTATTCAACTTCCTCATAATGTTTAATTCCTTAAAACACCAATAAGACATTGAAGTATTATAGTGTTTTCTACAAATTTTTTCACCTGGCCTATTTTTTCATAGAGCAGTTAGGAAGTTTACGGACACAAAATACAACTTCCTTATGTTACAGATGAGGAAACAGAACTATCAACAGGCCTACGATCACACAGGTAGCAAGAGGCAGAATCAGTATTAGAACCCAGACCATCAGATTCTGTATCTGGTTCATTTTTCAGCATAACACAGTACTTTCATTAAAAAAAATAATCCTTTTCACTTAATGTGGCAGATAGGTTTTGATCTGTACTATTGGTGAGAATATTTACAATGAGGAAATCATAACTCCACTATGCTATAGGAGAATCTTATTCATATTTAGGAAGTTGTAAGATCATGGGACCATAGGATAATATACTTAGAGTTTAAGGGCACATGAAAGGATATCCACTTATTTTCTTTTTATAAGTAATGAAACTGAAGTCCAGAAAAATTAAGTGACTTACTAAGGTTGCATAGGTAGTCATTGTCAAAGGCAGGATATAAATACAGAGGTAGCCAGGAGGTACCGAGGATACCTGGACTTGAAATAGTGAAGACTTAACTTCAAATTCTGCCCCAAGCACTTACTAACTCTGTGACCCTAGGCAAATAACTTAACTACTGTCTGCCATGGTTTCCCCATCTGTAAAATGGGAATAATAATGGCATCTAGCTCCTAGGATAAAGCTCTATGTAAATTCTAATTATTAGAAACCTGGCCTCTTCCCACCTTTCCAGTCTTCCTGTGCTTCACTCACCTCCTAATGAATATCAAGTCACTGGACCCAGACGACTCTGGAGGAGAAAGTGAGGCTGGTGACCTTGCACAGCCCGCCCTCACTAAAATCAAAGTCAACTGCAATTCATGTCATCATCTCCCTGATGCCATGGTCCTCTTCAAAAATGGACAAACACAAGAACAACAAGCCCTCCTAACACTCTAGAATCTATCAACCTTGGTCTACTTGCTGTTCTTCATATGTGACACTCCATCTACCAACTCTGTACATTGGCACTAGCTCTTCTCCATTCCTAGAATGTTATCCCCACTTCTCTCTGTTTCCTGCCTTCTGAGTTTTCCTTCAAAGCTTAGCTCAGATGCTACCCTCTGTACATAGCCTTTTTCCAGTCTTCTACCTTCCACTTAAATAAAAATCCTGTTAGTTTCTTTCCTCTCATATTATCTTCCATTTATACTGTATACATCTTGTAAATACATAGTTATTTGCATATTGTCTCACCCATTAAAATATTAGCTCGTTAAGGACATTTCCGTTTCTCTTTGCATCCTTAGGACTTAGCACAGTCCCTGGCATGTGTTAAGAACTTAAATGCTCGTTGACTAACTCAGCTCTTTCTCCCCATACTACATTTTTTTCTCAAGTTACCTACTGCTATGCCACATAAGTGCACATATATGGCCAGAAGGAATGGAAAGCCATAGTTCTAAGACAAATAGGCCATACAATTCTCATCTTTATCCTGATTCTATTCAAAGTACTCAAACACCAGCCCACCCCCTACACAGATGAATAGAAGAGAATGCCCTTTCCTAAATTGTCTTCTATAAGCATTAAGTGCCCTTTACCGACAATATCCTCTTCATGGCCACTTAAACATACAAATCTGGGACTATTTGGAGGGACCCCTGAACAACCTGAAGCTCCTGCCAACACATAGCAGGAACTAGGTAATCATTTCAAGTAGCAACTATTTTGAGATTATTTGCTCCTATTCCACCCACAGATTCAGTTCCATTTTTAGCTACAGGTACTACATGAGTTGCTGAAAAGAAATGAAGGAAAAAGAGTCAGTAGAAGTTGTTTCCCCTACTAAAGTGCAAAAAAGAGCTGTTCTGATGGGGGATACAGGCAATGTTCACTTTGTCATCATGTCAAAGGATCATCTTCTGCCATGTCAAAGCCAAAAACTGCACACCACAAAATTCCATTCTCAGAAGACAGAGCCTGGCATAGAGTAAGCATTTCATAAATACCCATTGATTCCATGATTTCTACCTCTATGGAATGCACCATTATCTAAGTGGAGAGGAGCACAATGTAGGAGAATAGAAATGTTTTGACTAGGATTTGACTATCACTTCTTTCTCCTGCTACTAGTTGAATAAATATGGGCATATCAATGAACTGCTCTAAGTCAAGATTTCAGAAATATTAAAGGTAAATAATAATGCCTGCATTACCTATAGCACTAGTAGACTTGTTGCTAGAAACATGAGTGGGTCTTTATTAAAACTTTGAAGTCTTTAAATATTTTGGAAATTTCTCACAGCCAATGAGGATCACTCTTTTCCTTCTATTTATTTCTTCTCCATTTGTGAATTCTTGACAAGGTTATCCATCCATCTAGCTAGCTCTATCTGTATATCTAGTATCTATCATCTTCTATATTTCTGTCTTTATCTCTATATAATTATCTTTTTTCTCTCTCTCCTTATCATGTATCTATCTCTGTTTCTTGATCTAGATCTACCTCTCTATCTCTATTTCTTTATCTCTTTTTTATCATCTATCTTTCTAATCACATGTAGAAGTCTCTGCAACATTTTAGAGCACAATGAAGCCATCATAAGGTGAGCTACCAGCAGGAACATCTGGGTTACCTTATTAATCATAAGGAATCCCTTTTTCAACTTGAGCTCTGTGACAGATTCTGTCCAGGAGAGTAATGAGCACTTTTGATGAGTATGTGTCTCCCAATCTTATGTCTTGCTTAATATTTATGACTAGTCATTCATCAAACAAGATTATCTGCATTTTTATGTTTCAGGGAATCTTGAATATTTTTTAAATTTATGATGAGTAGGCATTTTGTTGGAAGAGAGGCTTTGAGGCTACATTTTGGTTTACCTAATGAAGTACTTAAAAACATAACAAACAAATAAACAGAGTAGTATTGTCTTTCTTTATGTCTTTTAGTGACTTGTGTGGTGGGAAAGATGTGACCTAGTAGGTAATGTCACTTATGAACATCTATTCTCTAACATCCTCATCATTGACTTCCTCATTTGATATTGAATGAACCTCACAATGTATGTAAATCATGTAACTGCTGATTATATGTAAGTATATACAAACACACATATACTTGAACACACACATGTATAGTGGGTAGGAGAGACAAGTAGATTAGTCATTAGTTGTTGGTATCATCTAAGTCACATCATTTTAGTAAATAAAGTCTTTTACCAATACAACTTGAGGGCGTTTTTCCTTGTCTTTTGATTTCTTCCCCATGTGAATTTATGCTCATACATTGCACAATTGTGTTTCTTTAAGTATGGATCTCTTCCACGCACACTTGTTTAAATCCAATTGCTTTTCCCATTTTCCTTCTCTTTCTATCACCTCTGCTAGTACATATGGGAACTGTAATAATAGAATCCCAATGTGGTGGTTCTACTTTTTCTTGATGATATATATAAAAAGAGTTTGCATGTTTGTTTTTGTAAAACTCTGTAGCTCTTTTTCCTTTTTCTTCTTTTGATATATGGTTGTGACTCATAGAACATTATGATCTCAGAAGAATTAAAAATGAGTATCACCCAGAGGCACATGGTGGGTGTGAACAGGCTGTGATGTATAACAAATAAGTAACTTCAAGGAAGAACACGCCAAAGTATGTCATCAGAGAAATGTATGGTTCAAAAAAAAGATGGATGTTCACATGTGGATAGGCCTTCTTTCAACTGGTATTTGTGTGAAATCAGTAGAAAGCAAGGAAAGTCTCTATCACCTTTTTGTTGTTGTTGTTTTTTTTTTTTTTTGCAGGAGCCTCTTAACTGGTTTCCCCTCTCTAACTTAACCTACACCACATTTATCAGAAGTAGTCTTTCTAAGGCTCAGGTCTGACCATGCCATTGGCTTACTCAAAAATTTATTGTGGTTTCTCATTGACATCAGAATAAAATAGCTAATACTCAGCCTGGCATTTAAGGCCCTTCATTGTCTAGCTGCCACCTACCCGTCTACTCTTATTTGATTACTACACCTCATCATGAGTATTGCCTTCCAGTCAAACTACATTACTAGATGTTGCCTGGACCAGATTCTGTTTCTTACTTCCTTGAATTTTTATGAGTTATCCTTGATGCTTATGAAATACTTCCTTCTCACTTGTACCTCTCAAATCACAGTTTGCAGGATCCTTATTATCCCTGAAGGCTTCTAAGTTCTCAGTTGCTAAGTCCTCCCTGAAAATCTTTTTTGAACTCCTTGGTTGTTAGTGTTTTCTCTTTCTTCAAATATCCCTGTACTATACCTATGTGGGGACGTGCTGTATTCTCCAGTAGAATATAAGTTCCTTTAGATCAGGGTCTGTTTCCTTTGTGTCTCTAGATCCTTAGGACTTATGGCAATGCCTTGCAGGTAGAAGAAATTTAAGGTTTATAGAATTAGATGAAATGATTATTACTAAATATAAGTAGTTTGAGATCAATACATTGGAATAATTCAAAATCTTGTTGCTGAACCTCCATGTTCTCTGACTTCATTTAAAGATGATACTGGGGCCCCTTGGTCAGGAAAAATTAATAGACTAAGGGTACTAATTAAGCACATGAGTTTAATGCTAAGGTAGAGCATAGTAACATTGGGAGATTATCTATCTATCTATCTATCTATCTATCTATCTATCTATCTATCTAT
>NW_027187352.1:22418334-22446602 GCF_028583685.1 Petaurus breviceps papuanus
TATCTATCTATCTATCTATCTATCTATCTATCTATCTATCTATCTATCTATCTATCTATCTCCACCACTTAATTTATCCTTTTTTGGAGGAGGTGGGGACATTTTTGGAATCTCAGTGATGTGAAATATGTATATGGTGATAATATTGAAGAAACTCCCTATGCCAATATAGATCTACAACAGCTTTGTAATTTAATGTCAGAGAGTTGCTTATACTATTGAGGTGTGACATGACTTGCCTAGGATCACACTGTTCATATGTAGTAAAACTGCCACTTGAATCTAGATCCTCCTAAGTCTGAATTCAGCTCTCTATTTACCATGTTTCATTGCTTGTATATAATTTTACATGGGATATCAATTATTTATTTTAATAAATATTTTATTCTGTCAGGGGGTGAAGCAAGATTTTTATTTCCAGTTATAACTGAAATTCAAATATCAACTAAATAATGGGTGGGAAATCTCCCCTTATTAAAGCATTTTAAAATTAAGACTCTGTTGCTCATGAATATTTGCAACTTCCTCAAATTTCTATTGAAGAAATTTGCTTGTGACTCTTGTTTGTACTACAACATTTTAATGAATCAATCCTATGATATCATCAATATGGATATTCCTTCCACTAATAGAGATTATAACCCATCCACACCTGTTTTCACTGGAACAATTTTTTTTTCATTTTCTTTACTAGCTCCTGTCCTATCTGGGATGGCATTAAACTAAACAGGACAAAATAAACAAACAAAAAACGCTTATATGTAATCTGAGTTCAAGTTTGCTTTAAAATATAATACAGACAAAGAGAATTTCAGCTCTAAATTTATCAGGAAAGCATCATTTCTTTACATTTATGGGACAGAGGAGGGAGATAGAATTCATTCAAGAAAGTTTTGGGAGTGGTACTCTTCTAGGCATTTTAGGATGTGGTAGATGTAGAGGATGCCATAGATTATGGCATCGAGCTTACAAAAGAAAGAAGATATAGTAGCTGAATTGAGGGGGTATCAAAAGAAGCAACAGAATTGAAACTTACTAAGGAAGTCAGAAATTCAGGACCATGAAAGCTGAGGTTTGAGGGCAAAAAGTGGGCTGCATGATATGTAGTTGTGGTAGAAAAAGGGGAGAGATCTACATGGTCTTTTGAAATGTGGAATTCTATCCAGTCCGTGATGATAGCTAGAGAGCCAAGGAAAAATTTCAACTATTGTTCAGCAACTCCCAAGGGACTCCTGGGAATGACTCCAAGAAGCAGATGGCACCACACACAATGTCCCCAACTCAGACAGTGAGTTGCAAAGTGATTGTATCCTGCTATTGCTTGGGGTTAGACAGAGTGAAGGCGAATTTGATTATAACTCCATTGAAAGTGGCATTTTCAGTTGAGGAAAGCAAAGCACATAGATGTTAAGTGACTTGCCCAACATAAAATGTGGATGATAATTATAGTACCTACCTCCCAGGGTTGGGAGAATTAAATTAGATAATATTCGTAAAGCATTAACCACAGTGCTTGACACATAGTAGGTGTTTAATAAAACTTATTTCATTCCTTGCTTCTAAGGACTCTGAATGAAACCAAAAGGCAGTAGATTATCATACTCTTTACAATCTTATATATTCTTTTAAATGCATTTTTTTTCACAAAGGTAAACAGAGTGATAATTCAGTTACTTTGTGAAGGAGTTTTTTTGGGACTGAGGGGGGAAGGAAAAAGCTCATTTAGGAAAAAAAAGGAATAAAAAAGTATAACAGCAGCAGATGTATCCTAGTACATTTATTTCAATATGTTACAGAAGTAATTGGCATTTTCTAAGACTATCAGACTATGTATGGTAAATAGCATCCACCAATAAGAGAAATAGCCCCAAAGTAAAACTTAACACTCTGCATACTCAAATTTGTTTGTTGGGGACATGGGTTGGGAAGCAGCAAGGTGAAATTCCATCCAGCAGTATTTTGAAAATCATTTTATTATGAACAAGTTAAGTAACTATTACCTGACTGACTGAATTAAACTTGTTTTTAAAATAGCTGGTTGTTTAACTATATTCAGCCCATTTTCTCTCTTCTACACAAATATGTGTGTAGATATAGTCTGAGAGTGGAAGAATAATCTGTTCCATGGTTTTAAATAAGAATAGGTCCCCGAGGACTGATAAAGTTAAAAAGAAAGGTCGGGTGGGAAGAGGAAGGAAAATTTAGCATTCTTACTTGTCTTCCCACTCCTTTCATGGGAGGCAAATGCCACAACAATAGCAAATTGTTTTCAGTTTGAGTATCTGTATCCCAAGTGAAAAATATACTTAGGGTCTTTAGGAAAGCCAGAGAGGGTAACCAAGTGGAGAGAAGTGCTCTCAGGAAGCTCTTGTCTCTACCTTTTAGATGTTGGAGGAAGGTGACCATTAAGACCTAAATAACTAACTATTCAGAACAACAAAGGAAAGCCTCCTGTATGCTTTTATCTCTAACTGCTATGAGATTTTGAAGGAAGAAGGTGAGGGAAAGAACACAATAGAGGGAAAAAAAAGGAGGAACTGAAGAGTTTAAGCCTCAATTAGTCCTTTGTCTCATCACTAAGAACCTCTACAGCATTTCCCAAAATTGTTTTAGGCCTTTCCTGTGTGATGGGCAACTACAGCCAACCAGTCACTTATGCATGTTTGTTTTTCTTATTTTTCATCTAGATTTTAAAAAACACTGACCCACCAGGCTACCCTAGAGTATCCAATCAGACATTTTCGCAGTGCATGATTGGGAAGACTTTTTGTGAGAAATGTATTATTCTGGGTATGCCAGATTTCTCCTGGATGTACTTTATTCTTCCTCTGACATCAGCTCCTTACCATCATAAATTTGGGAACTACTCCTCTAATTTTATGGCTAACCAACTTTTGTTTTTCTCTCCCCCGTTGAAAGCTGGGGCCTATGATGTTCCAGCACTGAGGCTATGTGCTCTCTGTAGAGAAAGGAGCCTACACATTGTATCAGGTGATACATCTATATTCTGTTTCTGTCATTGTCAGTAAGGTTATGTGCTAGTATAGGACTGATTACAAATGCATACACAGAATATGATGGCGATATCTTTTAGAGTGATTACTGGATTCCTGATTCAATCTATTTGTTCTAATTTATGAACTATATTAAAGTATACTTCCAGTGTGATGTCTTGGATTATATTTTGGAGTCAGTAAGATTAGGATTCAATTCTTGCCTCTAAGAACAGTGTGACAATGGGCAAATTACTTCACCTTTACGGCTCTAAGTTACCTGTCTAAAGTTACAAATGAATGGCTCAAACGGGTTTCCACAATGAGAGTTTATGTTTCTCAGGGAATTCCAGGTCTGAAGAACAACAACAAAATGAACCAACCAATAAAAAACCCAAACGAAACCAAAACAAACTGACCAAAGCAAGAACGTAGTCTCCTATCCCATATCTAGTTCAGTTCTATTGTCCATGTGTCGAATTTTGTACTTATACATGGAATATAGAAAGTAGATAAATTATTTTTCTCCATGTTTATACTGTTTTACATGATGACAGAAACCTCAGGACAACTTACTCATTGCTGTGGAATGTGGATTTGGCATCTATATGGATATTCTATATTAGAATCTGAGAGTCATATGGGAGCTCAGAGGCCATCTGGTACAACTTGTACCTGAAAAAAGAAATCTCTCTATGCAATACTCCCAAATCACCCATCCTTTGCTCTTTTCTTGAAGACCTCTAGTGATAGGAAACTCATTAAAATTTGAGAATGCTCACATCTCTTTCTGGTGTAGCTTTAACTATTAGGAAGAATTTTTTCCCCTGACATCTTCACAGCTTCTACTCATGGCTACCAATTTTGCCTTTTGGGGCCAGTTGGAACAAGCTAAATTCCTGACTATGTCCAATAGTCAATGATACCCATAGAATTTTCAAAAAGTGACAGCAGTTGCTACCAGAAGGCTTTTAAGCATCCCAAATGCCAAAATATCAGCATTGTACAGGGTAACTCTTTATATATCAGACGTTTGACCTGGGCATCTCCTCCCTTCAACTGCCAGAGTTGTGAGCCTGGAAACTGCTAGAATGTCTCAGAACCAGGATGTCCATAGTGACTGTGGTGACACCTCTGTAATTTAAATTGCCATGGTGATATGGGAAAACTTGGAGTATCTGACTGGTTGCTCCAGGGGAGAAACTCAGTCCCAATTTGATTCTCTTGTAGCATATTCCAAAGAATAGCCCCTAATGATGAAGCAAAGATACATGGTTTTGGAATGGGGACAAGTGCTTTTTGGAGGCACGGGGACACTTGACCAGAAATATATTCTGTTTTCAACTAATATACCATGACACCTTAGCCTGGAAGATGTGGAAAAAGCAGCCTAGAGATAAATACCACTACATTCTGATTCATGGATCACCATGGAAACTAAAAGCCCATTATGCATACTTTCTTCAAATGAGAGAATAAGTCTACTTCACACATTTTTTAAAATGGAACTTATTTTTTTGGGGGGCAGTTCTTTCTGAAAGTGCCAGTTTAATGAAGAGAAACTCAAGGAGAAAGGTGAATTTGAGAAATCAGTTAAAGTTGTATTAACATACACCCTAAAAAAGAAGAGTTCAAAGTTACAAGGCAGGAGAGAGACCATCATGAAGAGGAATAGGTGGATAATGGTCATATATGGATATAAAGGTGGACAATAAGGTGGTGCAGCGGAGAGAGTGCCAGGCTTGGAGTCAGGAAGTCTCATCAACCTGTGTGTGATGAAAAATCTCATCCAAAATGTAATCAAGAACATGGAGATCTCTTAGGATAGGAACAGGAATTTATTCTCTTCCCTGGGCGGAGGGCAGTCTTCCCCATGACCGATCATGAGGAAGAGGCACTTTACAAAAGGCAGAATGAGAATTTATACTCTTATGGGGTTCTTTCTCCCATTGGTTGGGGGGGGAGGGTGGGCTCAAGTCTCCGTGAGAAAATCTTCCCCAATGGTAAACAAGAGAGGAGCCCACCAAGGAGCCTGATTGACAGCAAGGGAAAGGGAGGAGGGGCCCAAAGAGGTGGGAAATCTGAAAGGGCTTGCTGCTGATTAACATCAGAAGAAGGAGTGGGGAAGGAGGGGGATGTTCTGAGAAGTTTTTACTCCCCCCTCCCTCACAAACCTGAGTTCAAATTCAGCTTCAGTGTGAATTAGCTGTGTGAATCTGGGCAAATCAATTAACCCATTTGTCTCAGTTCCTCAACTGTAAAATGAGCTGGAGAAGGAAATGGCAAACTACTCCAGTATCTCTGCCAAGAAAATTCCAAATGGGGTAATGAAGACAAACCAGAAAAATGATTTAACATGGACATAAAGAATCATGAAAGCTGTCTTTTAAAAAAATTAATATTATGATAGTTCCTCATCTATATGGCATTTTCCTCACCAAAGTTCTGTGATGGAGGGAGCAGAAATACTAAGTAATACACGAATCTATTACTTTATTATTGTGAGTGCCCTTTCTACTAAGTGAGATCACAACATACTATTTACAATGCTAGATTTTCAGGGCCCCACTATTTCCCTTAGCAACATCACACAGGCGGGAAACTCAATAATGTGTATTGGATTAAAGAAGTTTAGAGCAAAATACTCTAGTTTACTATGTTTCCTGAAGTGTTTTTCTCACAACAAACTTGAAGTTTGATCAAGTATTATTATGCTGATTTTATAGATATTTCTGAGGCTTAGAGAGTGAACTTCCTACAGTCAATATGGAAAGGGAAGGAAGGTGGTGGAGAAGGGGAAGGGAATAAGCATTTATAGCTCCAACTGCCTTCTCATTTGATCCTCCTCCAACTCCTGAGAGGTAACTACTTCTTTTACAGTTGAAGAAACTGAGGCAGACAGAAGCTCAAGAAGTCAATAAGTGTGCTAGATCATATCTGAACTCAGGTCTTTCTGATCCCAGGCCTAGCACTCTCACACTGAACTGCTAGTTAAGAAATGACGGCATATAGGGGCAGCCAGGTGGCTCAGCTAGTAAGAGCACCAGCCCCAGTCTCGGGGTGACTTGGGGATCAAATCTGGGCTCAGATACTTAGCACCACACCCAGAAATAACTGGCCGTGTAACCTTGAGCAAGTTACTTAACCCCAATTGCTTAAAAAAAAAAAAGAAATGACAGCAAAAGAACTCTAAGCCAGGCATTATTTCCACATGAGCCATCTTTTGTATCTCAGCATTTCTAATAAGGGGACCTAATTATTCCTGTATCTTTCTTCTTCATCTCCCACCTCCTTTGAGCCTTGAGATCACATTTCAACAGCCTCTTTGCTTTTCCTAGAACAAACTGCCCACCATCCTAATCATCTTCCCACACCAATCTCCAATCTCTTCCTTCCTCCTCCCTCCTTGATACCTACAAAGCAATAAAATCCCCAGCAACCTTTAAAAAAAAATCCTTAATTGACCCTACTTTTTCTTCAATGAGCATCTTTATATTTTTCCTTTTTACAATCAAATTCCTATGCAAAATTGTCTCTAATTCATGTTTTAACTGCTTGGCAATCTGGATTTCCAACTCAGCACTCTACTGGACCTGATCTCTCCAAAGTTGCCAATAACATCTTAATTGTCTGATCTAAAGACCTTTTCTTAGTTCTTATTCTTCTTTACTTCTCTAAAGCATTTACTACTGTTGATCCCTCTCTTCCTGGATATTAGTTCCCCCCCCCCCCGAGTTTTCATGACATTGATCCCTCTTGGTTCGTCTCTTCCTTCTTTGGCTACTCCTTCTTAGTTTCCTAAGCTTGATCATCATCCACATTACATGTCCTACTGTGGGTATACCCTAAGACTTTTCACTGGGTCTCCATTTTTCTTCTCTCTGTCTTTTTCTACCTTTATATGTCTCTGTCTGTCTCTCTCTCACACATGCTCACCCACATAGTCACACACCTCATCATCTTACACAGTGTTATCACCTCAATTGTGGGTATTTCAGCTCCAAAGTTTGTTTAGAGTCCCCTTTTTGCATGGATTTGGGAAAGTGGAAGCCGGAGCCATGTGGAGGTTATGCTTCTACTCTGCCATCTTGACTCAGCCCCCTCCTTTCCATTCTCTTTACACATTATTTTGATTTCAAGAACTCTACTTTCTAGTCAAATTGACCTACTTGGGCTATCCTCAATGCTTGTAATGGACTCTCTAGTTCCCTTCAAAGTTCAACCCCAGCTGCATATTCTAAGTGAGGCCCTTCCTGAACTCTCAAACTGCTAATGCTTTCCTTACTTTGTAAATTTACCTTCTATATATTTAGATTATTATGTATACATCATCAGTCTAGATAGATTGGAAGATCCTTGAGGTCAGGGACATTTTTGTTTTGTCTTTTGGATTCCCAGTACCTAGCCCCATTCTTGGCACAAAGTAAGCACCTAATCAATAACTGATTGATAATTAATTCTTATTTTTATAAATACTAGCAAGTGATCCTGATTTTCCCTGTTATCTCTGTTCATTTTCCTTTGAAGCTTTGGTTTTGATGACAGCCATTGTTTCTCTGGGCATAGAATCATTATTTGTTCAGTTGGTTAAGTATTTTCAATTTTTTTTCAAATTCATTTTCTATCTTGCTGTACAATGCAAAGGATAATTAATTTTTAAAGGAAAAACACTTAGGTAAATGGATGGCTCATTCATGTCTAAAAGTGGGGAGGGATGTTATAAACAAAACATTTTTTATAAAAGAACACATTTCTCGGAGAAGAGAAAAATCACTTTTAAATTTTAAGTGTTCAATGTAATTTTCAGCAGGCTCCAATTGCTCAAATTATTTATCCCATTCCCCAGAAACATTCGACTCTTTATTATACAGATGTTGAAAAATCAATTTATGGAATTTCTGTATCTTTTTTTGAGACAGGAGAGAATAAAAGCACAGGCTTATTTTCATCTGACCTACATTATGTGTTTTTCTTCTGTCTTCACTCTGATTTTCTCTGTCTTCAATCTGTGCATACCCAAAGAATGCCAGCTCATTTTATTATTACATCAACATATCAAGAAACTAGTTTTATCAGTGTGGGAATTCTGTCCTATAGAATAACAGATTGTGGTTCATCTATAATGTAGAGTCTTATGATGTTACCTGAGACTCAGAGAATTTAGGTGACTTGCCCATTTTCACAAAACCATGAACATTGAACCAAGGTCTTCTTGATTCTAAATCCATCACTCTATGACACAAAACTTTATTATTTGATATTTGCCTATATGAAATGTAATTGCAAAGATAGGACTTCTGTTTTTAAACAACAACCGAAACAACTCCATCATATAGTGCAAAATATATTTGAATTATGGACTTACTAATTTTAGAGTTGCCCTCTAATAGTCAAGGCTATAGTGGGCAGAGTATACTTATAGGTTAAAATCAAAGATCAGAAAGCTCCAAATGTTTAATTTTTTAAGTGCTCTAACTAGGAAGATTGGAATATCAAGTATCAGGGGATCCTGATTACATAACAAAGGATGAAGAGGAAAAACACTTGTAACTATGAATTCTTCAGGAATCTAAAAAGGGATGGACTCATGAATAAGTTGGGCTCAACATTATTTTATAGAAATAAAAGAGAATTTCAATCATTTTCCAATTAGATTTAATTATTTTTATTGGTTGCAGTTTTCTTTAAATGCTTTTGACCATTTACTATTATCAGTAAAAAAATGGTTCATCAGCAAAAAATACATACCTATTTGCTTATTTACTAATGATATACTATACTGAGCAACTAGGTGGTACAGTGGATAGAGTGCCAGACTTAGAGTCAGGAAGATCTGAGTTTAGATTTGACCTCAGAAACTTACTGTGGGGCCCTGGGCAAGTCACCTAACTCTGTTTTTCTCAGTTTCTCATTTGTAAAAAGAGCTGGAGAAGGCAATGGCAAGCCATTCCAGTATTACCAAGAAATATAACTGAAAATTAATTCTACAAAAAACTACACTTTTGATAATGTACATTAGAATGTTCATACAACAATAGAAATAAAAAGAGACAAAGATGAAATAACATTCTATCTTAGAGTCAATAGGGAGCTATTGGCATTTATTGAGTGGGGGAGGGGGATGATGCAGTTAGAATTGTGCTTTGGGAAAGCTACTTTCACAGTTTTGTAAAGGATGGAATAGAATAGGGAGAAATTTGAGGCTTAGGAGCCTAAGAATCTTTTTCAACAGTCCAGAGGTGACAGATGATGTGGTGATGAAAAACAAAAAAATAATGGATTGATGCTGTGGAGTTAGAAATGTCAGGATTTAGCAATGGATTTGATAGGTGGGGGAGGAGGAGAGTGGAGATTCAAGGATGATGGAAAGGGTGTGAACTTGGGTGACTAGACAGATGGTGCTGCTCTTGTTTGAAGAAGGTAAATTTGGAAAAGGTTAGATTTGGAGGAAAATGTATGAAATGTGCAATAGGGATTTTAACTTATCTATGCTTGGTCATCTCATGTGACTAATTCTTATCCTTTAGTACAATGAAATATAGGAGAGGAATCACAGTATTATTACTTACTGGCTATTGTCCTAGAATACACTCCCTGGGGTATCGGACTGCCTCAAGGTAATTTGAGGATAGTGCATATTTAAAGGGGAAGGAGAAACAAGATTCTGCCTACACAGCTACCAGTGTGCATTCCTGAGTCTCATTTAGTTTATAATTGCTCTGAGAAATTGGGAGTTTGCCCAGCTAGGTGAGGTCAGCAATGAGGGATGGGATTGGGGGAAAAGGGGATTAATGTTGGCAATAATAGGTAAAGGGGATTATACTATCATGTTGGAGGCACAACTAGCACTTAGTTGTAGTGTAGACGGTGAGATACTAACCCTTTTTATCACTCCAATTGGTTGATCAGGTGTCATGTATCACCAACAAAAGAGTGAGGCTTTCAACTTTGAAACCATTGGTTAGAGCAAAGCTTTGGGCACCATGAGATGCAGAATCAGGGGAAGTCAAACATTTTTGCTATCATCTATGGCTATGAATGGCACCTTTCATTCTGAATGGTGTGGGATAGGTGCAAAAATGTTAGAAGTGAAGTTGGAAGACTTGGCTTTGAATCTCTCCTTGGCTCCTATTGGTGTGTCCTTTAGAAGACCACTTAAATTTTCTTGGACTTTCACATTTTCAAAATGAGAGGGGTTGAGCTAGGGGATCTCTAATTTCCTTCATTTTTCAGTCATGTCATGCTCTCTGTGTGGCCTTATTTGGGGTTTTCTTGGCAGAGATACTAGAATGGTTTTCCCTTTCCTTCGCCAGCTCATTTTACAAATGAGGAACTGAGGTAAACAGAGTTAAGTAACTTTCCCAGGATCACATAGTAAGTGTCTGAGACCAGATTTGAACAAGGGAAGATGAGTCTTCTTGACTCTAGGCCACTACTGAGCTGCCCATCTTTTAAGGTTAACTCTCCAAATACTCTTCATCCTTCTCTAAGTTGTATTACCCTTCAATTTTATACTATGCGGTGATACAAGGTAGCTCATGTCAAAGAATATTGATGTATATATGCAATAATATACTGGTAAGTGTCAAACTACCAGCCCTTAAAAAATAATCTAAGCAGGGCATATTTCTAAATCTAATCTATATATTTAACATTTTCTCCATCACTTTCACAAGTCCAGACAATAAATCAAACCCTAATTTAGAGCTTTTACTGATTTTCAAGGTTACCCCTGCTGACATTGACAATTTGACAGGTTGTAATGGGAATGTAAATTTTTAAGATCTTCCCTGCCCAAAGGCTAAAGTGCACCTGGAGCCCGGGGTGGGAGGCTTGTTTTTCAGTAGATACTTTTTGATTGGCCAGTGAGTCCAGAAGGTTGTTACATTCTCTGAGCCAGGAGAAGGCTATATAAACCCTGATTTGAGGCTTTGTTTTGGGGCTCACTTTGAGAAGTCTTCTGTGATTTGATCAGATGAGACTCTGGGAAGCCATTGTTGAGAGCCCCTCCCTCCCCCCTTTGAAAAACCCAGATGTTGATGAAACCCAGATGTTGATTTGGTATGGATATAATGGTTGGACAGTTTGGAAACTGTCTACTTGATCTGTTTCTGTCTTGATAATTCTGTCTGTATATTCTGAAGTTTGGGGTGCTGATCTTTTTCCCCTGAACTAGGTAAACAATACGTATTTGACTGATTAAAGTAAGCTTGTTAACCCATTTTGACTTGCTTTCCTTTATCAAAGCAGATCCAAGAACCTTATTTTGGCAGCAACCCTGAGGATGCTTGGGGTGCTTGCTGCTACACTATATATATATATATATATATATATATATATATATATATATATATATGAATATATAAACACAAATACATGTATGTGTATGTCTATATATCTATATATGCACATGTATACATATATGTGCACACATTGTGTGTATATGTTACATATACACACAATATGTGTGTGCATAGGTATAGGTATGTGTATGTGTACATATACCTATATGTATGCACATATTGTACAAATGAGAAGTTGTTGTCTCAGAGAAATTAAGGGAATTGTATAGGATTATTGTTGTTCAGTTGTTCTGCCATTTCAGATTCTTTGCAATTCCATGGACCTTAGCACGCCAGGCCCTTATGACCCGAGGGGCTCATCTTTTATCATTTTAACACTGTCTATGGGGTTTTCTTGACCAGAATCACACCAGTATAAATATCAAGTTTTGAGCCTAGGCTTTCCCTACTACAAGCCCAGTACTCTACAAACCATGACACGAGATATTACCTCTCTTATTTTGTATGTACTTCCTAAAAACACCCCCTAAGGATTTGTAGTTTGGGTTCTATCCAAACATAGCTCATTTCTTCCATGCATTCTAACTCTTTATGTTTCAGCTTTTGGTTTTCCTCTAAGGACAAATGGTCATTTTGAAAATTCAAATAGTGCAAGGCATTGTGGTTCAAAGGAAAGAGCACTTGATTTAGAGTCAGAAAACCTGGATTCAAATAAAAGATCTGTAAACAGATAGAACATGTCATAGCACTGTAAGTGCATAGGACAAAGCACTATTAGACACAGTGAGGAAGAGCATTCTTCCTCCTGGGAAGTTTAACAGAAGGCTGAATGGAACGGCATTTGAGTCAGGCTTTGAAAGATGACTGGATGTCAGCAGGCAGAACTCTGTGCTGGAGAGTACTTAAAATATAGGGAAAAAATAAACAAAAGCACAGAGGTGAGAGAGCATCTAGCTTTACTATAGTGCTGATATTTGAGTGGAGTTTTCCATACATTGTCTTTGAACAGAAGACTTTTTCCTAATCTACTGTGTAGCCATAGAGAAAATGAATTTTAGTGAATACTATTGGTACCACATTCTTCTCATCGTTTTTTACAGGGTTCAGATAGAAATGGTTTGACATAAATCATTATACTACTAGTGTTCCTTTATATTTAATGTTCTGCAGACTTTGGCACAGTCTGATAAAATAAGTGTTTTCTGTAGGTGAATATTTTTAGGATGTAATTTCATCCTCTGTAGAAGTGATTAGCCTTTTTTGTGGTTCATGGACCCTTGGGCAGCATGATAAAGCCTATGAATCTCTTTAAAGAAGAATGGTTTTATATGCATAAAATGCATAGGATTACAAAGTTAACTAATTATATTGAAATGCTGTAGTGAAAATTTTATTTAAAAACCACCTACATTCAAAAACCTAAAGTTAAGAGCCTTTGCTCTATATATTCACTGAAAGCATCCTTGGTACACCTGCAGGAGCAGCCAGGCAATAGACATGTTATATGTCCCATCCTGGGCAGTTAACCAGAGCACATAATGTGTTAGACCTAGAGTCAAGGAGACTTGAGTGTAAATCCTGCCTCAAAGTAGCTATGAAACTTTGGACAAGTCTTAACTTTACTCAGCTGTTGTTGTCCTTGTCTATAAAATCAGGGTATAATAATGACATCTATCTCCCAGGGTTGTGGTGAAGATTACATGAGATGTCACAGGAAAAGTATTTAGCATAGCTAAATGACCTACATGAATGCCATCTATTATTATTAACATATTCTCATATTATTTTGACCTTTTTGTATTTTGAAAGTTTTTCATTCCACCATTCCATTCAACTTCCATAATAGAAAATATGAGTATTGAGAATGGCAATATCTATTAAAATTATTATGTTTTTATGGATTCATATTGTGGACAATGGTTTGTTCTATAATGAAAATATATTTCCAGAAGAGTTTAATGGCTGAGTTATCCAAGATATCTTGAGGTATCTATTTGCAGTATAGAGATTTGCCATTTGTCAGTCTCTGCATATTTCTACCCATTAAGTAGTTGTAATTATTATTATTATTCATGTAGTTATCTCATTTTTCTAATCTTATTTTAATGGAGAAAGAAATGATTACTCTTTTTCTATAATTCTCTGATTTTTAATGTTTTCCAGGTTATTGCACAGGTAGATAGAATAAGTTATTTTTGTAACTGAATAAAAGTATTAAAATGTAAGATCATTGGAGCAGCTAGGTGGCTCCTAGAGTCAGGAGGACCTGAGTTCAAATTAGGCTGCAGACACTTAATATGAAAACTAGCTGTGTGACCTTGGGCAATGCACTTAACCCCAATTGCCCTACCTTTTCCACTCCAAAAAAAGGAAAAAAAATGCAAGATGATCCTCAGTTGGCACTCTGAAAGAATCTTTGGTATGACTCTAGTATGAGACAGAATGATGGGGATAATATATGGTTCACCCTGTTCCCATATGACTTATCTCTTTCACATTTTAAAAGTCTTTCATTAACTATTACATATATAACAAGTACATTACAGATATCTGTGTATTATAGATATTTGGTGCAGTGATTGCTCTTCAATGTTTATTGATTGATATTATGTTGGATGATTACAGGAAATATTTTTTTTCTGTGATGATGCTCTAGTTCCAGTACAGTTAATTTGATGAATTCTAAATGATATTTCGACATCTGTAGTGCTGCTGATTCTGTCATCATTGTCATTGTCATTGCTAGTGATTATGATGATCATCATCATGATTAGTAATGATGCTGATCGAAATTATTATAGCAAATTTTTCAGTGGGGGGGGCTTCTCTGTGAGAAAATTCCCTTAACCTATACAAATCATCAACTATTCTGCAACTTAAAGTCTTATTGTCTGACCTCATGATGGCAAAGTTATGGGACTTACTCAGGGTCCCATAGCCAATAGAGGTCAGAAGTGGGACTTTAACCTTCCTGACTCCTACCAGCCCTCTTCTGGTCTGTGTCATGCTTCCCATGTTATGTTTATAACTCATAATATTTGTATAGGTTGGCTCATTTGATTCTTCCAATAACCCTGTAAAATAAGCACTAAAACTATTCTTTTCAGCTTTTTTTTTAATAGATGAAGGAACTAAAGCTGACAGAGTTTCAGTGACTTGCATGATCATATAACTAGTAAGCTTCAGAGGTAGAATTTTTACCCAGGGTTCTCATGATTCCTAGTCCTGACACTCTATGAGAGGAAAACATTTAGGAATTTCTGTGTGTGCCTTTACATAAACACTATTCAGATTTAAAATAAGAAAAGTTACATGATTTATATTAATATAATATGATATATCATATAATGTGATATATCACATCACATAATGTAATATAATATAAAATTATATATATATATATAATATAACATATACTATGCTTGATTACTACCACTTTCAAGAGTGGCTTTCAACATTTTTACATTTAAAACCACCTTATACATAAGGAATTATCTTTAGCTTTGTATATCTGAATGTTAAGCCAGTGAATGAAGATCACTGTATGACTGATGATAAACATGTGACAAATTGAAATCAGAGTTCTAGAAAGTCATGTGTTGGGGTCAGTACTTAATTGGGTAGTGAACTTAATCTTGTTTCCTATATACTCTGAATTCAACAACCTGCAAGCAAGAATTTTGACAGATGGCCCTTGTGAATATCAAAAGTGGTTGATGCTTTCTTATGTGATTCCATTCCATATTATTTCCCTTTAAAATAGAATCTTAAATTGAGAATCCAGTTTTCTGGCATTAAAAGTAACTATAACAAGGACATGATCCAAAACATATGTTAAGCCAAGACTTTCGCATTAATCCCTAACGGAAAGCTCATTTCTCCAGCTATTACAAAGATGATAATGGGTTTTACTCAGCAGATCTAACCATACTACAAAACAAGAAAACATCAACCATCTTTTACAGGGATGATGAATAATGGAATGCTATCTAGACCAGGCAGGTCCTGCTGTGGTCCTCAGATTATTTCCATCTGGACCTCCCTTTGTTTTACTCATTGTTGATATAGTCCAGGGAATTTTTCTGACCATGGTAGAGTGTGCTGGATAGTATAATTAGAATGTGAATTGTAAGAGTGTAAGATACATAGCAATTTTAAAAGCTTAAATAGAAGTCAATCACCTAATCAGGGTTTCATTTGGCCTCAGCGGATTGCTCATGGTAGCACTGGAAGGTCCATTACCAAAATAAACAGCATCAAAAGACTCTTAAAACTCATCTCTACATCTACAAACTTATGGGGTCTTTTTTTCCTTTATGCCCCTCATTCCTTCTCTTTCCCATTTTCTTTTCCAGTTTTTTTCTGCCTCCCCCTCTTCCTCTTCTCTCCTTTCTTTTTTCTATTCTTTCTCTCTTCTTCCTTTTATTCTCTTCCTTACTGTCTTCTTTTAACTGCATTCCTTCTATCCTCTTCCCTCCTGCCCCCCGTGCACATCTGCTAGTTTTAAAATAGAAGTGGAATACCTCTTATTTTTTATTATTTGTTGAAATTTATGGGACTAGAGATTTAGAAATGGAAGAGACCTTTAGATCCATCAGGTGCAATGATCTTATTTTATAGATGGTGAAACTTAGGTGGAGAGAATTTCAATGACTTATCCAGCTTTGTATCTATGGTGGGATTTGAACTCATGTTCTCCTTTTTACCAAATTCAATGACCCTAAATGAATGAAGCTTTAATTCCATACTTTGAAATTAATTTTTTTTTAAAGCAATCGAGGTTAAGTAACTTGCTCAAGGTTACATGGCCAGTTATTTCTGGGTGTGGTGCTAAGTGTCTGAGCCCGGATTCGATCCCCAGGTCATCCCAACACTGGAACTTTGAAATTAAATTAAAGGAAATGGATCAATATCAATACTACCATTGCTTCTAGAAAGGTTTTCTTAATGATTTACTCCATTATCCCTAGTACGATAACTTAAATGTTGTATGTATTTGCCTCCTTGGGTTCTGTTTTTTTAAACTAACTTTATCTACTCCTGTTTTTTCCACTTGTTGTTCAATATCTCTCTTTTAACTCTTTAGAAGGAAAACAATAAGACATCACTGCTGGACCATCACCTGGCAACAATGTAGTTATATAGTTTTTCAAATAGAAATAAACTGAACACTAAGAATCAGTTTTCTTAGAATGTTGATTAATTGACAGTGTAGTATATCAACCAATCATCAATAAACTTTTATTAACTGTTTACTTTTTGCCAGATACTACAAAGAGAGGTGAAAATACTTCCGCTATCTCTAAGGAGCTCACATTGTAATGGGTGAGACAGTATGTAAATAGTTATACATATCTTATACATATATAAGATATGTATTTCTTCTTCTAGCTAGGAAGACTTGAATTCAGTTCTCATCTCTGAAATATACTAGTTCTATGACCATGATCAAGTCACTTAATATCTCAATGATTTAGGCAACTTTCTAAGATTGTATGTTGCAGAGAAGGCACTAACCGGCATTGATATAGAGAGTATCGCTACCTAAGCATTCTTTAAACCAATGAAATCATAGGTTCTTTCATTATCCCTATCCCTGTCAATCTGGAGGGAAGTCTTTCAAACTAGGGATTTGCCTTTGACCTGTTTATATTCTATATTTTGATAGATGGCTTGGATAAAAGCAAAACTTTTCAGATTTGCAGATAACACAAACCTGGATGGGGCTAGCTAATAAGTTTGTCAAATGGATCTGGATACAATATAGTCTAGTGGTCCCAGCTAGAACAGTGGACCAGATTTGAAGGTACTGAGGATGAATACCCTAGAGAAGATAAGAAGCTGGAGGGATGTGATCATTTCTTTAAAATATTTGAAGTCATATTGTGAATGAGAGTATAGATTTAATCTGCTTGGACACAGAGAGGAGAAATAGAAGCACTGGGTAGAAGTTACAAAGTGGTAGATTTAGGTTGGATCTAGAGAAAATCTAATAATTAGAACTGTCTTAAAGTGGAATGGATTGCTTTGGCGATTAGGGAAATTTTCAACATCCTCTTTATTTAAGCAGAAGCTGAATTATCACTTGCAGAAAAAAAAAAAAATTGGTGTTAGGCCTGGATCGGATGAGATGCTATACTTTCTCAAGGTGCATAAGCAAATGACCTTTAATAACTATTATTTGTGTATAATTTATGATGAATCTTTTTCTCTGAGGCTGTCAATTAAAAAAATTAACATTTTTAAAATAGTAATGTAGGACTTCCTGCTCAATAGAGATAAAGAAAAAAAGAGAACCATAAGGAGGAAAAACCACACTACTTAAGTACCCCGCCCAACTCTGACCCCCTCCCAAATAAATGGATTTGTGGCATTTACTTTCCTTTTTATATGGTTAGACTTATAAAGTGATTAGTTAGGAGATAATTCCTTTTCAATGTTTTGCCTACAATTCCAGTAAGCTGCCGCCAGCATTTTTGATTAGGGCTTTGTGGTGTAAACAGGCATAAAATACAGATGCATTGAACTGAGGCAGAAATCGGTATACTTTTATTTCTTTTTGAAAAATAAGACTTCAGTAAAATAGTGAAAAAATCCCAACTTGTTTTATTTGAAAACAGATAAATTCAGGTTACACATACGCTGCCAAATGACATGTATTTTTGTGATTAATTAACAAATCAATAAGTGTGTACTTCACATTTTGTTACAGAATCAGGGCATTCTAACAGGCTAATGGAGAGTATTGGGAGTGGAGAGAGGAATTCTGTGAGGAAAATAACAGTAATGTACAGTGTGAGAGAGAGTGTGGTTTAACTCTAGTTATCTGTAGCTGACTGTAGGAGGAAGGTTTCAAGCTTGTTAAGCCAATGTAATCTTAGCTAGTTTTAAAAGAGATATGAACATCTGGGACACCACTAACATTCTGCAAGCTGTCATAATCTTGTCAGGAGGTGGGCGACAGGTAGAGTTCATGTCAAGGGAAGCAGTGACTGAATGACATTGACTGTCAAGGTTATGATTTTAAAAGAAATGCAGTCTTAAGAAATTTGTCCAGAATAGACAGAAATAGAATTATTAGATAATAGTTTTAATTTTTCTATCACTTTCTGGGTATTCTAGGTATTTTAAATTGATTTCATTTACTCATTTTAATAGTTTTTTGAGGACTTTAGGTTTATAAGGAAACACTTTTAACTTTTTTTAATGAAGTAGAAGCATCTGGACTACATATCCAGCTGCTTCTGCTTCATTAAAAAGTTAGATATATACATATATATTTAATATCTATGCCATTTTTCTGTTTCAAACAAATCCTGAAATACTTTGGATGATCAAGTGCAGCTCCTCCAAATGCTAAGGTTCCATCAGGGACTGGTGACTTGGGGAAGTGAAGGTTTACAATTTTTTGAGAGATTTATTTGAAGCTTGAGCTCAAAATGACAGTAAATCTCTCAAACAATAAAAAATAGCAATTCCAGGCACTTCTATAAAGATAGGCAGTATTGTAATGGTGAAAACTGAGATACATTCCAGCTCAAGAACTATGATTCCATTATAATGGGAGAACTGGCCAACTGAGGGCTCAGTCTTTGCACCATGCTCTGGTATTCTTTGTCTGATTGTAAGTCAGCATATGGAATCTTGGGGAGCCAGTATTCAGCCATGGTGACTCAAGGTTAGTTTTACATGATGATGAAAAGTCTTGTCATTGTCTCCATTGACCCAAGACAGCAGCCAGGTGGCTCGGTAGGTAGAACGTGCAGTCTAGAGTCAGGAAAACCTGTGTTCAAATCTAGCCTTTGACACTTACTAGGTGTGTGACCTGGGCAAGTCATTTAAAACTATTTGCCCCAGTTTCCTCATCTGTAAAATAAACTGGAGAGGGAAATGGAAAATCACTCTGGTATCATTGCCAAGAAAACCCCAAATGTGGTCACAGATTTGGACATGAATAAAATAACTAAACAACAATAAAATCTCAAAGAATTTATGACTCACTGATTTAGGTGCTGATCTAGAACTGTGTAGATGAAAGGTTGGAGTGGATGAATTTTCACATTTTCCTGGAGATTTTACAGTGAGAAAAACTATGATGAGTTATTGGGCAGAGAAGGGTAGAGACATATTTCCCAACATGTCCTTCATGTGTTGCTGTCATAATAGTCTGTTCCTTTTGTATATCTTCTGTTTATTCTTTTCTGATCCTAGATGAATGAATATATGGTGACATAATTGAAAAGATTAACACCTTTTAAGGTCATAGGTGAGCTATGCTCATTCTAAGGTGAAATTCTTGGGTCCAAAAGGCCCCTCAGCAACTAAAGCCCATAGTAGCAGCATCAAAATCCAGTGGAAAGACATCATAACTGAGCAAGGGAACACCTTACTCCAAGTGAACTTGGTGGGGATTCTTGAAGAGAAATGATAAAGAATTCCAGAGCCAGAGTTCAGAGTATTCCCTGGTCACATGTGTAGTATCCATATGCCTCTTTTCCCTATTTTAAGTTTGAGCCCACCCTCTTCAGGGACTTTGCATGTACGTAGCAAAAGAATGTTCCTGCTCATTTGCATCTCTTTTGAGTTGTTTTTATATCTAATGCTTTTGGTATATCTTCACAGTGAATACTCTTTCTTAAAAGTTAGTAGAACCAATCCCTTGATTGGTATTACAAGCTTAAGACATCATATAGGGAGCTTAAGACTGATAGATCCACAGGGTACCCTGACAGGAGAAGTAACCTTTACCTTCTTTGTGTTCCCCTTGTTATTCAGTCATTTCAATTGTGTCTGACTCTTTGTGATCCCATTTGGGATTCTCTTGGCAAAGATACTGGAGTAGTTTGCCATTTCCTTCTCCAGTTCATTTTTCAAATGAGTAGCTGAGGCAAACAGGGTTAAATGACAGCCCAGGGTCACAGTCACTAAGTGTCTGAGGCTATATTTGGACTCAGAAAGATGAGTCTTTCTGATTCCAGGGCCAGCACTCTATCTGCTGCTCCACCTATTGGTAAAAGTAGAAATTGGGCAAGTGTGTTCCCCATTTATTAATAAAAGCAGAAATTGGGCAAGTTAGCCCAGAGGAGGTGCTGTACTATGACCCTCACTGAGGTAGACACTCCTACTTACAAACCATAAACTCCTTGAGGGCAGGGGATGTTTTTCATTTTTTGTATCTCTAGCTTCTATCACACTATCTTCCATATATTGAGAGCCTAATGAATGCTTGAATTAAGATAGCAATGCATCCATGTGTCCTTTTCCTGTGAAGCTCTTGGCTATATTCATCCATACATCCTTTCGAAATATCTACCCATTGGATCAGTAAGCCTTCCTTTAGTCTTTACATTTTGTGGGCACCAGTGCAGTAATTGGATTGTCCTTCTGTCAGACCTTCCTCTTGATAGATGAACAGTCTACCTCCTTGTCTTATCCTCTATTTCCTTGGTACTATCTCCTATGTCACATATAGATCATCAACCCATGAAATTGAGTGCTATATAAATGCAAATTCGTTTGATTATTATCAATGCCTACCAAATGCTATAGAAAATGTGCTCTTATCGCTGCTCTTGAAACACATCAGATTTGGTTTACAAAAACAGAACAGCAGGTGCAGCAGATAAGCATGTCGCTCTATTTCTAGCACTTAGCTGGGGGCACAGTAAGTAATTAATAACTGCATTTCATTTCACTCATTGATTAATTTCCACTGTCTCTCCTACTACCATAGGTTACTGGATCATTAGATCATCATTTCGATCAGTCTAATAACTGAATACACCATGCCTTTGCCAATGCAGCAAAATTCTATTATGTCATGGATTCTTATGCAAAGATTGTGATAACCATACATTAGATAGCAAATATGAGAAGCCTTCCATAGGTGTTAGTCTGTCCTGTCTTCCACAAACAACAGCCTCAATCACATTGGTTACAGCCTCCTTAGCATAATGCCCTCTGGTCAATGTAAACTTGTGAGGTTTTTTCTCTATACTCCTTGGGTATGTAAGGACATGTCTCTGTCTGACCATTTTCAATCTCAATAGAGTCTATATATATTCTGAAGCTAATATCTGTACAGTATTGGGAGTAACAGAATTGGTCTTTTATGCAATATTCATCCTCAGGAGTAAATTATTGCTATATTTCTCAAAGACATGGTCATTTCAATCAAGACTTTCATTTTCCTTTGCTTTAAAAGAAAAACAATGTCTCTACTTACTGTTGCAAGTAGTATTGTATTTGCTGTTCTCCTGTGAAAACCCTTTCAGCCGGCACTGGAAGCGATGCTGCCAAAATTCTTGGAACCAAGGGTTTCGCAGGTTGGTTTCTGGTCGGAGTTTCAGGTAATAATCATCAAACCACTTTACATCGGGAGACTGGAGCTTGATTGTAATTCCACCAACAGCTTCACGTTGGTATCCCTCTGTCACATCATACCTGTCAGCCCAGCCATCACTGTGGGAGACACATAAAGAGAGACAATACATGAATTTTGAGAAACAGATGTAATCTACTTAAGTATATTCATGTGCATCTCTCTTCAAATTACTGGGCAATGAAAGATTACAGTACACTAGGGTATGATGTGATCAACATTTTCTTCTAACTTGCAAAAACTTCCATGATGATTTTTGACACAAGACCTTAGAAGATGCAATACCAGTAAAAGCTGACATTTATATAGCACTTTAATGTTTGCAAAAGGTTTTACATTTCCTGCAAAATGGTGGCACACTCTTCCTCTGCACACACAAGATCACCAAGGAGAATGAGCTCAAACTTAAAATAGGAAAGTAGTGAGCCATAGTTAGCAGATTGTGGACGTGTGACAATAGAGTAGTTCATGACACCTGCTTGTAGGAAATCCTTTTCTCCTCTCCCAGAGTCCTCATGGAGTTACTCTGAACTGGAGCTTCTGCCAGACCATGAGATTTGGTGCCTTCCTGGCTTCCAGAACCAGTACTCTCTTCCTCACCAGGGATCATACTCTGGTGGAGATGTTTTATCTTTCAAGTAGCTCTCTTTCAGCATTTAGTTTTGTTGCTGTGCAGGAACACTTATAGCTGCTTATTCTCAGTGTTCCCTTGGGATGACTCTCACTGCTCCTGGATAGATGCTTTTCTCCTACTGTTCGAGTTTCTTTGATAACGTGGAGATTGAGAATAGAAGGATGGCATTTCCTTTGGGCTAACCTGCCCTTCTCCTGTATCCTTGTACAGGCATAAGAGTCTGCCTCCTGTAGTCCTTTTTACTGATTGACTTCTTCCTTGTTCGATTGTGACTACTGAAACTTCCCTACTATTTAACCAGAGGTATGGTTATCCTGTTTAGTTAGCCCATCACATTTTGTTCTTTTTTGATCCAAAAAGAGTCACACCCTTTAACAGGTTTATGAGGTATAAATTGTTTTGTTTACATATTTAAAACCATCATTTCCTTAAACTGATTACATTATACTAGCTGAGTTAGGGTGTGAAATCCCATTCCTTACAAAGGTAAGACATGATTCTTCCTCTCATAGAACTTGTAGGTATGACAATGGAATGAAATATTCTGCAGGCTCTACCAAACTTTAGAGACTTCCAGTATAAGCCTGTGGAAAGACTTTCTGTCTGTTCTCCAAGGTAAGATAAGGGAGCAATCACCAGAATGTCGTGATGAAACTTTTGGCAAGTAGTGAATAAAGTCACAGGAGTTTGGATATATGAATTCATAGATCTTTAAAAGTTGAAGAAACTGCTATAGATAAGTCTGGAAAGGGAAACAGAGAAAACTTCCTAGAAGGCCTCTTCATCAAAGACACAAGTTGTAGTACATAGCCTACAATTAATATCCAAAAATTGAAGAGGAAAAATACTGGGCATTGACTGCCATCTACAATATTTAACTGGTTCTAGGAGAACAAGACATCAGATGAAACAACCTTGCAAGGGACAGACAGTTCATCCTATGAAACAACTTCCAGAAAAAATTACATTATTGGGAGGTAAAAAAATTTAAGTCATTTTTATGGAGACTTGAAACTGTTAGTAGGGCTGGGGAGAGCTGCTTAGATATGTTACCAGGTGGGGTGTAAAGATGTTACATTTTAGCTCATCAAAAGACTCTGCAACTATTACTGTGGAGGTTGAATGGAGTGGATGGGACTGGGAAGCTTGGACCAAGGACAAGCGGCAAAGAATACAGTGACACCTCAGAAGGTAGATGGGGAGAGAAACTCTTTCCATCCCAGAAATCCACCAAAATGTAATTTAAGTTCCAGAGAGTTGATGATGATCAAATAAGTTTGTACAGTGTTTCTCAAAAATAAAATTTTAATATTATGTTGTCCATTGGTGAGGAAAATATAATCCGTATCACTAGAGAAGCGGAACAGTGGAAAATCACTGAGCCCTTCATGGCCTGGGAGATGACAATCTCTGAGATGGAGATGTAACCTAGAGTTTGAGGAGATAAACCCCTTGAAGCCCCTTTCCATCAGGGACTCAATGGATATATGCATCAGTGGAAAATAACACTTAACTGATTGCAGTTGGGTTAAAAGCTTTTATAAAAATAAATGAATGAATGAATAAAGTTTGAAATGTTTTTCCACCTCCTGTCTTTCCTCTTGCCTTTTATAGTAGTATCATAAAGCAGTCTGTTTATAAGGTAATAGTTTATAGAAAAATAATTAATTGGCCAATGAGCATTTATTAAGCACCTACTATATGATTGATAGAGGGGAAATAAAAATAAAGATCAAATATATTTTCCTATGTTATTTTAAAAATACATGTGAAAAGGCAGCATGATGTAGTAAGAGGATGCCTGATAATGGATAAGGAGCAGCCCACAAAGTCAGGAAGACCAGGGGTCAAATGCCATTTTTGATATATACCAACTCTATGACCCTAGTAGCTTCACTTAATTCTAATTAGTCTGTGTGTGTGTGTGTGTGTGTGTGGATTGTGGGGTGCTGTGTGTGTGTGTGTGTGTGTGTGTGTGTGAGAGAGAGAGAGAGAGAGAGAGAGAGAGAGAGAGAGAGAGAGAGAGATTCTATTGGATCCCTCTTAATTGGCTCCAGTAATTAGGATTAGGTCAGCCCTAGTAATTAGCTTGATTTCAGGGTGTAAGCATCCTGGAGTCAAGCTAATTGTTAAGCGCTTACTCTAGCTACAAGACTAAATCAACCAATTATATCATATTCCTGAGTGCTGACAATTAACATAGATAGCTATGTGCCATGAGAAGTTTTCCCAAGAAATGGTATTTCATAATAATATCATTAATATCTAACAGATGCCATGAGGGAAACATAAAATCAGAAAAGGGAGTGGTTCAGTTGTGTAGTAAAAGGAAAGTTCAACCAATGGGCAGTCTTCATGCTTTATTGGAATTGATGAAATGTGAGGAGATAATTCATTAGCTATTAGCTAGGATTTATATAATTTTTTGAGATTCACTTAAATAATAACTTAAATGACAACACCTCTCTCCTCTCCCTAATCTTCATCTTACTCCATCTCACAACAATAATCAAATTAATGACTACTTTTTCTGTGACTATCTCTTCCTTGATATTTCTCCATATGTATTATCTCCCACCATTAGAAAGTAAATACCTTGAGGGCTGGAAACTGTTTTTCTTTTGTATTTGTATCCTCATCATTTTGACACCAAGGCTGACCTCATGGGAGATAGGTTGGGCATTAATTATATCAGGCAACACAGATCTTAGAGTGAGACTTGGTCATGTAAGTTAATGAGTTCAGCAAATTGATTCACCTATCTTCTCATCAATGTTGGAAATCCTTCTGAAGGGGTAGATCTAACATACACATGACCTCCCATCCTTTGCAAATCTTGTTTTTCTCTTACTGAAAAACTTTCATGGCTATCTGTGTTTTGGACCTTCCTCTAGCTGGTACTATGGATAGTAGTGAACTTGGAATCAGGAAAACTTGAGTTCAAATCCATTCTCTGACACTGTCTTTGACCCTGGTTAATCACTTAACCTCAGTTTCCTTATGTATAAAATGAAGATAATAATATTATCTTTCTCCTGGGGTTGTTGTGGGGACAAAATGAGATAATTATAAAGTGCTACATAAATCTTAAAGCATTATATAAATCCTAGCTAATACATGATTTATCTCCTGTTATTTCATCAATTCCAATAAAGCATGAAGACTGCCCATTGGTCTAACTTTCCTTTTGCTACAACTGACCCACTCCCTTTTCTGATTTTACATTTCCCTCATGACATCTGTTAGATATTAATGATACTATTATTAAATACCAGTTCTTGGGAAAGATTCTTGTGGCACATAGCTGTCTATGTTTATGCCTTGTTCCCAGAAAGGATAGAGAATATTTCAAAGCAGTTTGCTTTGTCTCATCATTGCCTTTATTTACATTAGTTCATTCACTATCATCCCCACAATTTTGCTTTTCAGACTCAGACTTGTTTTAAACCTGCAGGTTAAAATGAAGTGGGGCTATTCTATTCATGCCTTCTCTTCTCTTTGTGTATACTTATTACCCCACTGCTGTGGGAATGAGATTCTCATTAGCATTCAGGACATCACACAGGCACCATGCAAATGGGGCAGGCACAATATTTGTTATGAACAGACTAGCTTCTCCATGAAAGTTGGATGTGAAACTGCTCTGTTTATTAATTCTAGTTCATTCTTATGTAAGACTATTATTAAGGATATTACATAAGAAATGTAGGCCTATAATGGGCCCAATTTGCCGTTGACAATTCATTCATTGGGTTTAATGGGGATTTTTCATGTACCTTTTTTTTATAGCTAATATTCCCTCAGAAGAAAGTGTCAGGACCTTAGGGTACTAATTTACTCATCTCTCATCATATTCTCCTTTTTAAATTATGAGTCCCTTCTCTACACTCACACATTAGAATTGTTTTAAACACACTATAAAATCAGTAACAGATATAGTTTGACATAATAGATAAAAAGTTGATGAATGCAGCATAATTTGGAATCAGGTTCTGTTTCTGATACATAGTAACTATATAACTATGGGGAAGTCATTCCATTCTCTGTGTCTCTAGATGATATTAGATGATTTATTGATGTGCATTGGTGGAAGGAATTTCCATACTATGAATTCCTAACAGTGATGAAAACATAGAAACAGTTCAAAATGATAACACTACCACCACCACCACCACCAAAAAATGAACAACAATGCTATGTTTGAATCAGGATAGAAACCTTAAAATCCTTTTTATTTCTTCCCATGAATTGAAGCACATGTGAGTTACAGAGAGGTCTTACTGTTATAGACCAGGGGATAGGAAAACTACTGGCTACAATTCAAATTCGGAAAGGCAAATTTACCCTGTCTGCTTTTTATAAGTCAGCATAAGTATATTTTTTAAATATTTTAAATGAAACTTTACTGTATTTAAAAATATGAGAAAATAACAACTATTCTTAAGTGTGGGTTGCATAAAAAGAGGTGGCCTGGGGTCAAGTTTGTTCACCACTGACATAGAACACAATGCTATCATTTAAAGGCCTTGTGCAAGTAAGACCTTTATCATACAGTCATTTCAGTTTTTAAATATTTTTGAGGGTTATTGGCCAAAATGATATAAGAAGAATGTTTGGATAAGTTGCTATATCCTAAAGTTTAAGTTAAATACATTCCTCATTAGCCTTCATACATTCATATGAACTTGCTAAGAGAGGATGATTCTGAGATAACAATAAAGTAACGATGAAATAATATTTTAAATGAGCTTACCTTCAAATTAGTGTTTTAAAATGAAAAACACTTTAATATGCATTGTCTCATTTGATATAATAATGCTATGGCATCTAGGTTGAGCAGTGGATAGGGCACTAGGTCTGGAGGCAGGAAAACCTGTGTTCAAGTCCAGGCTCAGACACTTTACTCGTTATGAAGGACCTTGGACAAGTCATTTAATATCATCACTTTCCTCATCTGTAAAATGAGGATAATGATAGTGCCTACCTCCTGTGATTATTGTAGTACCAAATGAGGTAATATTTGTAAATCTCTTAGCAAAGCTAGGTGACTTAGAAGCTAGTTGGTTCAGTGGATAGAGTGCAGGGCCTGGATTCAGGAAGACCTAAATTCAGTCTGGCCTCAGACACTAGCTATGTGACCCTGGACATGTCAAATAACCCTATTTGCCTCAGTTTTCTTATCTGTAAAATGAACTGGAGAAGAAAATGGCAAACCACTCCAGTATCTTTGCCAAGAAAACTCTAAATGGGGTCATGAAGAATCGAATGTAACTGGAATGATCGAACAAAGTAGCACAGTACTTAGCACAAAATTGGTGCTATATAAATGCTATTATTATTAGTATTACTAGTAGTAGAAGTAGGAAGAAGATGAAGAAGAAGAAGCAATAATAGTTTATACAATTCTCCCTATTTTATAAATAAGGGAAAATAAAGTCTAGTGAAGTTAACGAGCATGACTTAGGACATATAGCTAGCAATTTGGTAGAGCTGAAAATTTTATCTGGAAATTTAGACCCCTGAGTCAAAAGTTCTCCTCTAAACACTCTTCAACTTCAGCATTTTCTTGGGATCATAGCATTTTGAGTTGGAATGGACATTAGAAATAATCTGGTCTGATCCTATCAGGTTATAGCTCTCCATAGATCTGAAGGTCACAAAGGTAGTATCTCTAAGGATGCCTTTACCATTGCTATCTACCTTTTGCTGTTTACTAATAGAAGAGTACAGTGTTTTTACCACATCCCTGTGTCACTTTGTCATCATTCATTAAACTTTTATTATCTACTATAACCAGGTTCTGAGATAGGCACTAAAGATTAAAAAAAGGAGTGATAAAATGAAATGATCTTGCCCTAAAAGACTACATTATTTTACATGAGAAAAACAATAACATTGCATATATCTGTATATCTATCTATCTATCTATCTATCTATCTATCTATCTATCTATCTAT
>NW_027187352.1:22446612-22525394 GCF_028583685.1 Petaurus breviceps papuanus
TATCTATCTATCTATCTATCTATCTATCTATCTATCTATCTATCTATCTATCTACCTACCTACCTACCTGTCTTCCTGGTGGGGGGAATCAGTAATGAGTGGGGAAGAGACTGAGATGGGTCCCTTCCCTGTAGATTGTGCCTTTTGAGCTGAGCTTTAAAGGGAATTCATATTTCTCTGAGGCAGAGGGTATATTTTGTAAGAATGGTTGAATGGATTGTGGGAATGCAGGGAACCAGGGGAGAATGTCACATTAGAACACATGAAGGAGACCAATGAACAAAGGCTAGCAAGATACACAATAGTGTCACATACTGCCAAGCAGTCAAAAAGAAGGAAGATTGTGGAGACGTAATCAAATTAACCAATCAAGGGATTATTGGTAACTATGGAAAGAACAGTTGAGTTGTAAGTTCTAATGACAGATTCAAGGGGGTGAGGAGTGAATGAGTGGAGAGGAAGTAGAGTTAATGAGAACAGAAATTTTTTCTAGAAATTTGGATGTAGAAGTGAGTAGAAGAGTGACTGCTCAAAGGGATGGTAGGGTCTAGTGAAGAATTTTTTGTGTATGGGGAACAATTGGGCTTTTTTTAAGCAGTAGAAAAGGAACTAATATATAAGGAAAGTTTTAAAACTAGGCAAAGGGAAAGCATTATGGAAGGGGAAAGCTCCTAAAGGAGATAGGATGTGATTAGATCAAGATCTCAAGAGTATTTGGCAGAAGCAAGAAGAACCAGCTCTTCCCTAGAGACTGACACAATGGAGGATAGAGTGAAGAATGTTAGTAGGTTACCTTTACTATTTCAGGTTTAAAAAATACTCTCAGAAGTAAAGGAGGAAGACCACTGACCCAAAATCATAAACACAAAAATAAGTAAGAACTACATGGAATGTTTCTAATGAGCAGATATAGGAATGAATGATTTTATTACCCAAAACCCTTTTACTCCATCCTTTATTTTGTTGTCCCATGTATACCTGAGCACAGAAAACATTTAGTATAACTTGCCTATTCTATTATGAATCATTTCAATCTCCCCATTTCCACCATGGAGATAACAATTCAATTGTTTAATCTGCCCTGAAACATTCTTTTTCTTCCCCCTCCCCCTGCCATCAATCTCTAATTCCTAGGTTTTTTTCCAAAACTCATTTGACACTTTAAAAGTCCACCCATTCCTTATCTTATCCAGGTCATTTTTTAGCCTTAATTCTTACCTAAGTTCTATCTAGTACAACTAGTGTTTTTACAGAAACTAACTGGTTAGTTCTATTTCTGTGACCTCTGCATCTCATCACTCTTCTTCCTCAGTTTATGTTTTTATAAAATGAAGAATAGTTGTTGGCACTTATGAAATGACAAGCAGCAACAATAATAGAACACTATAGGCTTGGCACTATAGGCAGTTGTGCCATTATTATGTAAATATCATCTGTGATTATGGAAATTTATAGTTAGTATTTTCATCATCTATTGTATTAACCCACTGGCACATAAGACAGATTAATGGCCAGAATAGTTATTTGGTGAGCACAGAGGATTTTGTACATAATAAAGTTCATTATCTAAATCAGGTTTTGCAACACTGTATATACCTTTTCAGGTATTTACCGAAAAGAAAATAGAAGTTTTTAGAGCATCACAATGAAATAGCATGATAACTGTTCAATATAAAAGTGGATTCTAAAAAAGTTTAAAATTCTTCTCCACCTGGATCCTGGTTGTGTGTTGACTGAAGCATATTTATCTTTGTTTTTTAATGATTGCCTTGGAAAACAACAAAATCCATATTATTTTACAATAATTCCGTGACCCTGGTTGATGCTGAATTCAAGGAGGATGTTCTCTCTCTTTTTTTTTTAAGCAATCGGGGTTAAGTAACTTGCTCAAGGTTACACGGCCATTTATTTCTGGGTGTCGTGCTAAGTATCTGAGCCCGGATTTGATCCCCAGGTCATCCCAACACTGGAGCTGGTGCTCTTACTCACTGAGACACTTGGCTGCCCCTTGAGGATGTTCTCTTTAATTTGCAAGGTGAGGCAGAGTCATCTGTATTGAGGACAGGCATAGTAGGCAAAATGAGGGACTGTTAAGTCATCCATGAGTTCTCATCAAAAGTACGAATTGTGACTGAAAGTTCAGTGTCCCTCTTAGAAGTGATCTTATGTAATTATGAAAATCTTATTCAGTAGAAACAGCTGATATTGGAATACAAAGACATGGTTTCAAATCTTAACTCTTGGATTAACTACTGGTGCAAGTCACTTAACCTCTGTAGGACTGTTTCCTTCTCTATAAAAGAAGGGGATTGAGCTAGATGACCTTTGAGGTTCTTTGTATTTGTATAGGTATAAATCTATTATCTTCTGTATATATCATATATAGAGTTCCCCTGCCCTGATATATATATATATATACACACACACACACATGGTAACACTGTTGCTTGCTTGTAATCCTAAAATTCGTAAAAGGTTTCCTGTGCACAGGGAGCAAGGGAACCATCATATATGTGAGTGAGAAGCCAAGGATAATTGCTAGATCATGGAGACCCAAGACTTAGTTCTGTTGCATGTGATAACTTACAAGGTTAATCATAAACCATGCCAGGGCTAACCCCCCAACTGAAAAAAAATCTCTCCAGTCAATTGTAGTGCCTGAAGATCAAGAGATGAGTTTTGAATGGAATAAAGGATAATATACCAGGGGCGGCTAGGTGGCACAGTGAATAGAGCACCAGCCCTGGAGTCAAGAGGACCTGAGTTCAAAGTTGACGTCAGACACTTAACACTTACTAGCTGTGTGACCTTGGACAAGTCACTTAACCCCAATTGCCCTGCCTTCTCCCCTCCAAAAAAAAAAAGACTATACTCCAGAAAAAGGGTAATGAGGCTAAATTATAAAGGAACAAAGATTGAACCATTATGTTGTCATTTTTTTTCAGGGAAGCTTATTGCCTTGTGTCCTAACAGTCTCCAGAGAGCCTTTTCCTTCTGGGGACCTTGAAACACAAACAACATATGGTAGGTGTGTGTAGGGGGGTGGTATAACAGGACAAAGACAGTTGCATTATATAAATAAATTTCAGTTAGTAATAAGCCATAGTAGCTCATTGATAATTCTATGCCCTGAGCTATATATAGCATGGTAACATCATTACATCTTACAGCCAACAATGTTCTCAGTCTCAGAAGATTAGAACATTAAGATCAAGACTGCTGTTTCAACCAACTCTATCAACAACATTTCTCTTTGCTGATGATGGCATGTGAACAAACACCTTTCTTCTCACCTCATCTTTTCCATTCATTATAAAGAGGGAAAACACTACTATTGTATGCAGTAGTTTTAATTATTTTGGAAAGGTGAATTGACTGTCATCTTCCAGAATGAATCTGTCCCCATTTTCTACCTGATGCCATTAAGGTTAATGAGTGCATTCATTAGGCTGTAGCCCAGTGTTTTTTTTTTTTTTTTGAAAAATCTGTTCACAGCCCACATAATTATCATGGAAACTGCTGTTCTTCCCACATATAATTACCATTCTGCCAAATCTCTAACTGATAGAATTTTAACAGATATTTTGGGATTTTTTTGTAAGAGTGGGAGTTTACTGACTGCTTATATATCTTTATATAATATATTTCTTAAATTGAGTAGGTCTTAGAAACTCTAAATATAAAATTTTAAAAGCATCTAAAGATATTGAGCTTTCTAACAGAAGTCAACTTTGTCTGTGTGATCACTAGTAAACACCAATGAATAGTTTAATTCAAATATGTACTTGGGGGGAGTAGAATAGGTAACTGACTAAAATTGTCACCTTGATATATTTCATCCAGATTTTTTTTGATTCATTTTATAGGTTGAGGCATCTTGGAGGCATCATCATGCACAGGACACTGGGCTTGGAGTAAAAAAGGCCTGAGTTTAAATCCAGGTTTGGAAACTTACTAGTTGTATGACCCTGGGGAAAACACTTAACCATCGTATGCCTCACTGTCCTCAACTTTAGAATGGGGATAACAACAACAACCATCATCATCATCACAGTAGTAGTAATAGACAACATTTATATAGTGCTTACTATGTGCCAGGCATTCTGCTAAGTACTTTGAAATTATCATCTCATTTTAACTTTCCAACAATCCTGCAACATAGATGCTATTATTATCTTCATTTTATAACAGAAGAAACAGAGCCAAACAGAAGTTAAGTGACTTATCCAGGGTTAAGTTATAATAATAGTTCTTACCTCAAGGTTTTTGTGAGGATCAAATAAGTATTTGCAAAAACATTTAGCAGGGCTCCTCACCTATACTAGATGCTTAATAAGTACTTGCTCCATTCCTCCCAACTACCTATGAGAGTCTGATTTTATATGTGGGGGCAAGATAAGATGAGAATTAATGGCATTCTAGCTATTTTTGATGCTAGCAATTTCTTTTCTGTATATAAGAACAAAAAATTTGCTTCCAACTATTCTATCCATATACTGTGAAAAAGTCCTTCTATCTAACATTAAAATACTCTGGCAAACATACAAATGGTCATTTAATGTAATATAGACTCACATCTACATTTAAAGAAATATTTTATTCAATAGACTTTACTTAAATGTGGGAGTATGGGGGGAATCATTCATTTGAAAACTTTCAATGACAGGAAGCATATTATCTAACAAGGCAGTAAGTTCCAACTTTGAGTAGTCTATGAGATGGAAAATGTTTTATCTTAAAAGGAAAAGTGATTAGTTTCACATGACTTTTTTTTTGTCAATTCATTCCTATTTCTAGTGATTATCTTTTCTTGTTCTAGACATAAATCATTTATAGAACTATTGATTCTTGATGTTGGTGCAGAATTATGGCTATCTCATTGGTCTGTGGCTCCCTAAATCTAGCTAATCCCTAAGCCTTTTTTAAAAATCAAGGTATTTTCCCATTTCCTGTCACTTTCCATTTCTGGCATATTTGCTATTCACCATGATTGCTCAAAGATTACTCATGGTGACTTTTATGATTATATGTCCTTTCACTATTGGGGTATGTATTTCTGGGGAATTGCAGACATGAATAAATCAAAAGCAGCTAGGAACTTTTTTCCTATCTCCCCACTTGCCGTGGACTTAAATTCCCTCTCAGCCATGTTTGTTCTGTTTAGGATCTGTATGAAGATCATTATCTTTTATAGAAACATTCAGAACAGAATAGGATTGAGTGGTTATGTTTTCTCTTAGTCACATTGATATAATAATAGTGAATATTTATATAGTGCTTTAAGGTTTTCAAAGCATTTCATATATTTTGTCTTATTTAGTTTGATCCTTATAACAATCTTGTGAGGTAGGTACTATTTTATCCTTATGATATATGACAAAACAAAGGTTGAGTTGAATGATTGGCCCAGGGTTTCAGAGCTACTGAGTCTGGATTCATACTAAGGTCTTCCTACTTATACAGTCACCACTACGGTAATTATGCCATCAAACTGCCTCTTTCCTTATGCCATTAACCCCAATGTATCCTTATGCCATACAATCCTGATTCTTGGAGTAAAACTTTGGGTAAATTACTTAAGCTCTTTCAGTTTCATTTTCCTCATCTGCAAAATGGTGGGGTTGGAATTAAGAACTTCAAAGTTGCTTCTTGCTTTAAATCTATGATCCTATGATCTTTCTTCATTATTCTCATTTCTCTGAACACAGCTAAAAATCTTCACACATTTATTCTTTTCCTAAACCTACCTTGAAATTCTAATATCAATGTCTCATCATGGCATGAATATCACCACGTTTTCACAAAGGCTTGGGCAATGAACATGATCTTTGGCAGACCCGAAGATGAAAAAGGTTTTGAGGATGAGCTTGATAGTGATTGAGTGGTCTGAGACCACCTCCACTTCAGTAGAGTTTTATCACAAGAAAGATATACAACAATAATTGATGCTTTTCTTTTCTTTATAGTTTGCGGGGGAAGAATATAACAGGAATAATTATTTAAGAAATGAACAAAAATACAAAATCAACTTATGTAGTCTTTTTTTTTAAATTTCTGTAGCCATGGTTCTAGAAAAGGGATTGGAAAGTGTTCTTTTTTCCCAGTTCACCTTTTGCAGAGTTTGTAGTGTTTTTAGAACAATTAAAAAACAAATTTACCTATTGGTATTCTAAATATAAGACCTTTTGACCAATGACCAACAAACCAACATATTGTTAGAGGAGTAACATTATTCCTTCTGAAGGAAGAAATGAAGTAATTAAGAATTTCACCAGCCTTCCCATACATGCTGCCATGTATTCTGTGATGTAAATGAAGCACTAGGTTTGGAGTTAAGATTGGATTAAAATTCGGTCTTGGACATATAATAGTGATGTGATACTGGGAAAGTCACAGTTTCTCTGAGTTTTATTTTCCTTATGTGTAAAATGATGACAACAATAACATCTATCATATAGAGTTGTTAGAATCAAATGAAATAATTCATGTAAAGTGCATTAAAAGCATTAAAGATCTATATAATTTCAAGCCAAGCACTGTAGTATGTCACTCCATTTAATTACTAGGATACTGTATCCTTACCCTTTCTCAAAGTTGTTCATCAACTTTTGAGGAGAGTTAATTTCAGGATAGAGTAGAGGGTAAGGTTAATAAATAAGGAAACTATATAAATTACAATATAAAATGGAGAAGCAGGAAACTTAAAAAAAATAAACCATGTATGCTGGGAGTTTTTTTGTCATAGTAGGTAGTTATTTATTTAAAACTGTCAAGTCATACAAGTCACATGAAGGCTCAAAGCCTCCCAAAAATTAAAGTACACTCATAAGATTGATAAAGATGGGGGGGAAAGGAAAATACCCCAAATGTTGGAGGGCTGTGGGAAAACAGATCCCTTAACATGTGAGAAAAGAAGTCTGTTTAAGGATTCAACACATTTTTGGTAGACCTGTGAATGGGTAAAACTCTTCTGGAAATCAGTTTGGAATTATACAAAAAAAGTCACCGGACAGTGCATGACATTTGTCCCACCTCTAAAACTGCTAATCCAATATATAGAAAACATCAAAAAGAGAAGAAAAATCCTTATGTGTACAAAATATATATGGCAACTCTTTTATGGAAGCAAAAAACTAGAAATTAAAGTGATGCTCATCATGTGCTTTAAGAAATGAAGAAATAGATGATTTAAAAGACATGAAAAGAATTGTATGAAATAATGAGAATTGGGTAAGCAGTATCAGAAGAAGAAATGGTATTATTACATTAATATTATAAAAATGAACAATTTAGAAGGCTTTTATAAACTGAAGAAGAATGAAATGAGCAGAAACAGGAGAACAATTTAAAAAAGCTACTGTAAAGACAAACAACTTTGAAATCCATAAGAACTATAATTAGTACAATGAACATCCAAGATAACAGAGGACCAATGATAAAATATATTGCACACCTCCTGACAGAAGGGTGATATAATTAGGTTGTAGAATGAGACACTTTAAACACAGCCCATGAAGAAATTTGTTTTGCTTGACTTTGTATATTTTTACAAGGAAAAAATTCATTTTTATTGTTTTAATGTCATAATGTTGTGAGGGAAAATAATTTCTGTTAATTAAAAAATTAATCTTTTGGGGCAGCTAGGTGGCACAGTGAGTAAAGCGCTGGCCCCAGAGTCAGGAGGACCCGAGTTAGGTTTGCCTCAGACACTTAACACGCATACAAAAAAAAACCAAAACAAACAAACAAAAAAAAACTAGCCATGTAACCTCAGGCAAGTTACTTAACCCAAATTGCTCTCCAAAAGGCAAAAAAATCAAAATAAACTTTAATGCCAAATTTGAAAAATGAAAAAAAATATCTATTTCCGCATACCATTTTGGTAATACTTTTAAGTCTGTATACATCCTGATTACACTCTTCTCTCTTCAAATGAATTTCTCTAGTTAAAATTCAAAGTGGTCTAGTTGTGGTAGAGGAAAAGAGGGGCACCTTGGTGCTAGATTATTCAGGAAGTGGCAATTCATTGAGAAGTACAAGACTAGTGATCAGAAGATAACAAATTATTTACCTTAAGAAAAAGAGGAGGAGAGGATTCTGGGAAGACAGCAGAGTAGATCAGAAAAGTCCATGCTCTCAAGATTTTCCCCCACAAAAGAGCTAAAACAGAATCTTAGGGCAAACAATGTATTGCTAAAAATAAATAAGAATAGGGGCACAACATTCATCTTCCTGGAATAATTTGAGAAGATCAGAAGAAAAATCCCAGGATGAGATTTGGTCCCTGTCATGAGTAAGCATCTCTAGGCTAGGGACCACTTTCACAACAAGCAGCAAGTCCTGGAGTTACTTGGCCCCAGCCACAGGAACTTTTACCCCCCAGATAGTAAAGGGAGTTGCCTAGTGAATGCAGAAGCAGTGGGGCAAAAAAGCCCCTGACTGTGGGCACTTACAAGAGATTGGAAGTTTGGCTTTGGTTCCAGGCTAGAGTGGAGAACTGAAGGTCTGGGGCATCTCCCATACCCCAGGGCATTACAAAAATCAAGTTATTACCACAAAAAAAAATGCACAGGTAAAGGAGAAATAATCTAATAGCTTTCTATAAAGCTATTATGGGAATAGAGATGATCAGGATACATCTTCAGAAGAAGATACTGAAGTAAAGAAACACCAAAGAGTAATGTCAAATGGTCACTTGCCCAAAAAGAATTCATAGATCTTTAAAAAGACCTTAAAAATCAAATGACAGAGATAGAGGAAAAAGTAAAAAAAAAGAATAATCCAAGAAAAATAATAAGGTTATGAAGTAAAGTCAACCAATTAGAAAAGGAAATCCAGAATCTTAAGGTAGAAAATGACACCTTGAAAATTAGGATTAGGCAAAGTGAAACCAGTGAAATTATGAAACATCATGAAATCAATAAACAAAATAGGAATAATGAAAAAATAGAAAAAGTGAAGCGTCTTATAAGAAAAACAACAGATTTGGAGAATAGATCAAGAAGAGAAAACACAAAAATAATCAGACTAACTGAAAGTTATAATAAAAAAGAATCTTGATATAATAAAACAAGAAATAATTAAAGAAAATAGTCCTGAAGCATTGGAACAAGAGGGGAAAACTAAAAATAGAAAAAAAAATCCATCAATCACTACTTAAAAGAGATGCTATGAAGAAAACTCATAGAAATATTATAGTCAAATTCTGAAATCCCATGCTCAAGGATAAAATATTAAAAGCATCAAGATTAAAACAATATAAATATGGTGAGCCGCAATTAGAATCACACAGGACCTAGCAACGGAGACATTAAAGGACTGCTGGTCTTGGAACACTATATATCAAAGAGCAAAAAAACTGTGTCTCAGGTCAAAAATTTCATACCCTGCAAACTTAAGCATTATTCTGAATGAGAAAAAAATGGACATTTGATCAACTGTCAGACTTCCAAGACTTTGTTAAAAAAAAAACCTGGACTTAATAGAAGATGTGACATATAAGAGCCAAGAGAAATTATAAGGTACATACAAAAACTGATTAAAAGGGATTCATAAGGACAGACTGCTTACTTTTTTATATATGTAAAATATAAAATGTATGTCTAAGATTCTTATTAATAATTGGGTAGCTCATAAGAAAGATTGAGGTAAACCTGAGTATGATATGAATTTAAAAAGTAAAATTAGTTAGGGATGGCTAAAATTACAGGAGATAGAATCAATACTGAGGAATTAGATGGGAGATGAGGGCTGGTAGTTCTGGCAACCTACTTTCATCAGAAATGGATTTAAGAGAGAACAATATATATATATATATATATATATATATAAAAGAGTATAAAAGTCTTCTGAATTCAGAAGAAATAACATGGTAGGGACATAGGGACAGAGGAGAGGGATCTTAGGGGGCAGGGTGAGGGAACAGGTAAAAGGGGGGTATAGATCCATGGAGGAGGGTAGGTAGGTAATAGAAGGGTAAGGTAGTGGGTAGAAGTAAAGTGGATGAGGGAGGAGGGATAGGAAACAAGACATATGCAGAAACATAAAATCAAAGATCAGGAGTAGAATTTGTTTGGGAAAGTATATATCTATATATGAATGTATATATGTATATTCGTATGTATATATCTATATCTATAAAAACACCTATCTGAACTTAATTGTAGCCTTTGGGTGAGGGAGGGGAAAAAAGAACGAAGTAAAACAGTTCACAGCAGAAAAAGAAGGAAAGCTTAGCAAGGAAGTAAAGAAAAAAAGGTCAGTTCTCAACATAATGTATACTATTTATCATACAAGCTTTATTGAAATGAAAATTTATTGTTACATATTTTGAATCCTCTCTTATGTTCTTCTATGCAGATGACATTTTTTTTTGCCTTTTTTGCTATGTATTTAAGTTTCAATATTTAAGTTTATGATATGTTTTTGTTTCTTTTCTCTATTCTGTATTTGTGTTCTGACCTTTGATTTTAAAATAAAAAAATTAAAAAGACAAAAAAAAGATAGCTCAGAATTGAGATAGTGCCCTTTTCCACAGGAATTAAATTGTTGTAGTCCCTGGAGAAATCTGGAATCATCTGGGTCCCCAAGGATGCTTTTATAGCAGCTGCACACTATAAACACTGCTGACCTCATCTATTTCATGCTCTAGGACTGAGAAGGGGAAGGTTAGCACAGGCAGTCTCCAGGACCATACAAAGTACCTCTGTACAAAACTTTTCTTCCACTTGTTTCACCAACTGAAGATTTATTTTCCTTAATGAGCTTCTCTTTTCAGACCAATTACTCCAGAGAATATTAAATCTACTAGAGAATTTACTGTCAATTGTTTAATCAGATTTAAATTAGCTGAGATCAGCTTCAGGGGCTGTGGATTTTTATTAGTGGTTGGATTGGAAGTAGGGTTACCAAAAACCTGAAATTAGATTAATTTTAAAGCTATTTTATCTCAAAAGGCATGGGGAAGGGATGTCAGGTTTGGGCTTTCTGTGTTATATATGCATTTCAAAGTACATCGGTGGTCTTCCTCATCCTCCTCCCACTAGAACTTGAATTCTTCCCCTGTACTCAGATACATAAGCTTTCCTTTTTCTAGTCAAGAACCAAGTCACCCTGCCATTGCCAGCCATTTCTAAACAATGCTCAGGCATCACCTCCCAATCCTTTCACTCACCTTTGTGTTGTCTTCTGCTATTAGGATGTAATAAGCTGCTTGAGACCAGGTAAGGTCTTTATATCCCCAGAACTTAGCACATGACTGCCACATGGTTATCACTTAATAGATGCCATTTAATTTATTCTCTCAGTCATTCATTAATTCATGCACTTATGCATGGAATGAAGATCCTGTCTTTTTTTTCCTTCTTAATTTAAGGAATCCTGACAGGAGAGACAGCTAGATGGCTCAGTGAATGGAGCTCTGGGCCTGGAGCCAAGAAGACTCAAGTTCAAACTTGGTCTCAGATGCTTACTACTATATGACCTTGGGCAAATCAGTTAACCTTGTTTACCTCAGTTTCTTCATCTGTAAAATAAGTTGGAGAAGAAAATAGCAAACAACTCCTGTATCTCTGCCAAGAAAATCTCAAATGAGGTCACAAAGAACTGGACATGACTGAAAAAACTATTGAACAAGAACAACAACAGAAAAGGAGGGGAATTTAGGGAAAATGAAGAGGAAGGAAAGAGGAGACATGCTACATAGGGCAGACTCCTCACTTCACTTGATTCTTTTTTCTCTTCCTCTTCCTCAATTCAACTCAACAAACGTTTATTAAGTGCCTAGTACTTATGGACAAGGCATATGGAATAGTGACTCAGGGTCTGGCCTTTGCATTGGGAAGACTTATGTTCAGGGTCCCAGGCAGCTCTCTAAGACTACAAACTGCAGAACAGTTTTTGATCAGCATTGGTGGAGTCCCCTTTCTTAATATGAGCTTCCTTCTCTATGAATGGGGCGGCTGGTTGGTGAAGCAGATGGAGAACCTATCCTAGAGTCAGGAAAACTTATCTTCCAGCTCAAATCTGGCCCCAGACACTTAATAGCTGTGTGACCCCTGGCACATCCTGTTTACCTCAGTTTCCTCATCTGTAAAATGACCCTAAGAAGGAAATGGGAAATTATTCCACTATCTTTGACAATAAAACCCCAAATGGGGTCACAAAGAGTTGGATATGACTGAAACAGCTGAATGACAGGTCTATGAAATCATAGAAAAACAAAATAAAACAAAAACAAAACCTGTAGATAAGACAGCACTTCTGAGTAGTAGAGATAACCAAAAGAAGAGTGGAGTATTTTTCATCTGACAGAGATACATAATTTAGAAAAAAGAGGGTGGTGGCTGAGGCTCTTAGCTCTTCACCTAGTTTTTCCTTTACATGTCAACCATGTATGATAATGGGAGAGAGGTTCCCTTCAATATTGACCTCCACACATAGTTTCTATGGGTTTGTCGAGTGTTCATGTGGGAGGGTTGGGGTTTGTGTGTCTGTGTGTGTGTGTGTGTGTACACTATACATGTGTGCCAGAATTCATGTATAAGAATATGTTGGAGTAAATCTAATCTGGTGATTATAGGTCAGACAACATTCCTATTTTCAATGGCAATACAATATTTAAGTGGAGATATGCTTATAAACTAGTAAATATTGGTCATAAAAAGAAATATATACTTAGAACTGAACTGTGAATAGGTGGAAGAACTGTGAATAAGTGAATGGAGTAGATGAGTTCTCTGAGAAAACAGGCATAAAGAAAGTAGGCCAAGCACCTGTGTATAGTCATATATGAAAGTGATAGCAGGGAAGTCAGGAAAACAAGGAACATATACATTGACACAAGGATGGGCACCATCTTGTTTATACCCTGATTTTTTAAAAACTTCTCTTCACATCTGTGGATAATTACAGCAAAAGGTTCAGAAAAGGAATCATCCAGGCTGTCAAAGTATTCCGCTCTTCAGAGAGTCTGTCCACAATGCATTCCATTTAATTGACTGCCTTACATATAATTATAATATTCTTGTTCAAGTTTTGCTTAGCCAATCAGTTTTTTTAATTTCTCCACTTTTTATTTTTTTTTTAAAGCAATCGGGGTTAAGTAACTTGCTCAAGGTTACACGGCCAGTTATTTCTGGGTGTGGTGCTGAGTATCTGAGCCCAGATTTGATCCAGGTCATCCCGACACTGGAGCCGGTGCTCTTACTCGCTGAGCCACCTGGCCGCCCCTAAGCAATTGGGGTTAAGTAACTTTCTCAAGGTTACACGGCCAGGTGTTTCTGGGTGGGTGCTAAGTGTCTGAGCCTGGGATTCGATCTCCAGGTCTTCTCAACCCTGGAACCAGTGCTCTTACTTGCTGTGCTACCTGGCCATCCCAATTTCTCCACTTTTTAATGAAAGAAGACATGGCAGTCTCATTCTTGTTGATTCTAGTTCTGCCTGCCCTACTTACTAGTTGTGTGACTTTGGGGAGGCCCATTAGCCTTTTGAGCCTTAGTTTCCTGATCTTTAAAATGGGGATAATAATAATGATTATATTACTTTTCTGTAGGATTGTTGTGAGGATGAAATATATTTAAAATATGTTCTATATTCTATGCAACTGTCATCTGGTTTAGCATTAACACCAATATTGCCACCACCATCATTATTACCTTTATTATGATTATTATTTCTGGAAATATATGAATTCTTGGGGGGGCATCCTCTCTGGAACACTAAGGATACTGAATGACTTATGTACAAAGCAAAATTCAGCAGAAGACTGAGGTTCGAAATAGCGAGGGCACCTTTGAAAAGTAAGCACTCTTGTTCCTCCTCTCACATCTGGGCAGGACCTAGCAGGAGATGACATTTTATGCCCAGGGTTTGGTTGAGTTATGAGGCAGAGGGAGCAGCTAGGCAGTAACAAGACCATCACATGATAATTGGGCTAGAATTCAAACTAATTTGGATTTGAAGGAATGAAAATAACCATACCTGATTACTTAACTACTTGAAAAAACCTGGAAAACTGCAAAGCTGCAGTTTGGGTAATGAGATGATTACAAGTTGTCCTGTAAATTGCTCCATCATAATAAATCTGTTAATGTCTCTATTGTTAGGCATCCCACGAAATGAAATCCTTTAATCTAAGTTGATCTCCAGCAAAGTCAATTAAAATATAGCCTGTTGGTGCATGAGGGCAGAAAGTGTATTCAGGGTACACATGGTCATGAGTGTTATTGTCTGGTCTAATATCCATTATCAGTTGAAGTAGATGACTGTAATCACCAACGGATGGTGAACTGAGTGTAACTTTGCTTTAGCGATTGTATAATAAGACATATAATAATAATAACTAATGTTTTAATACTATCTAATTTATATATTATATCTAATTTATAATATGTACTGGGTTGGTTGGTTGTTGTCCTTCATTCTTAAAGAAGACCAAAATGACATCACCATGCTAGAGTCAAGTTTCAATGCGTCTGACTGTGGTTGATCGGACCAATATGAGCTCAGAATGCTCTACCACAGGTCCAGCAAAATAGTCCTTGGGAATATTAGGGATGGAATCTCTAAATTTGCACATTCTGGGTTTCCTTTGAGCTGTTTCAATTCTGCTTTCCTCCTAGAGCAATAGTACCTCCTTTGATGTGGCCATGCCATGCTGAGCAGTCCTGTGCCAGTGTCTCCTACGTCACATAATCAATTCCAAAGTACTTAAGAGAGACCTTGAGAATGTCCTTGTATTACTTCTTCTGACTACCATGTGAATGCTTGCCCTGTGAGAGTTCTCTATAAAATAGTCTTTTTGGTAAGCATATGTTTTGTGTTTTAACAACATGGCCAACCCATTGGAATTGCACTCTCTGAAATGGAGTTTGGCATTTCAGTTCAAGGGAGAACCTCAGTGTCTGGTTATCTTATCTTGCCAGGTGATCTTCAGAATCTTCCTAAGACAATTCAAATGGAAATGATTCAGTTTTCTGGCAAGGCGCTGGTATACTCTCCAGGTTTCACAGGCATAAAACAAAGAGGTTAGCACAACGCCTCTGTAGAACTTCAGTTTGACAGTCAGTCTAATACCTCTTCTCTAACATACTTTCCATCAGTCAGAGCCTCCCAAACACTGAGATAAGTCTGGCAATGTGTGCATCAACCTCACTATCAATGTATACATCCCTGGAAAGTATACTACCAAGGTAAATAACTTATCCATAGCATTCAAAGCTTGTCTATTTGCTGCAACTGATGGTTCTACATATGGATGGTGTGGTGGTGGCTGATGGAGCACCTGTGTTTTCTTGGTGTTAATTGTTAGGCCAAAATTAGCAAAAGCAGCAGAGAATTGATCCAGATTTTGTTGCATCTCAACTTCAGAGACTATTGAATGCACAATCATCTGCAAACAGACAATCATGCACCAACACCCCCTTTACTTTAGTCTTGGCTTGGAGCCTTTTCAAGTTGAAAAACTTGTCAAGTTTAAAAATTTCTGCTTACCCAACATTGGCCTGAATATATACTGTAATAAAACTAATTTATATAAACTTATAATTTATATACTATACTAATGGATGAATTTATATACTATATTATATCTACCATATACATTTACATCTAACTTATATACATTTATATAATATACATTTGCAATTTTATAATTTATATATTATATACAACTTTATATATAACATATTTACATATAATTTTTATACTATATGTATATACTAATTTTATACTATATCTAATTTATGTACATTTATCCTCTCTCTCTCTCTCTCTCTCTCTCTCTCTCTCCACAAACACACATACACACACACACACTATACTTTGCTCTAGATGAACTATATGGTTAGCTCCTCACAACCCTCGGTGTTATTATTATTATTATGTTATATTATTATTTGAACTCAGGTCTTCAAGTGTCCAAATCCAAAATCCTATTAAATATATGTCATAACTCTACGTCATATACACATATGTGTCAGTTTTCTTTTAGATCCTAACCTCAGGGAAACTAATGAGGTTATATTGGCTCATTAGATTTGTTTTTGTTGCCATTATTGTTGTTGTTGTTTTCAGTTCAGAAGGCTTAAATATACTTGAAACATGGAAACGTTAAAAATTTGGACAATTTTCAACTATTAGGTGAGTGTTTTCCTCTACTTTTCAAATTATAGAAATAAATATTAAGCCTTCAGGTTTTCTTCTACAACATGACAATACTCAACATTGCTTTTCCCCATCACAATATCTTCCTAAGCCCAAGTCATGATCTCAGGCAGTACTATGTAAGTGGAGAGAAGTTAATAGAACCAAAAGATATTCATAGGATCATAGCTCTATAGCTGGAAGGAACCTCAGAAGCCTTTTAGTCCAACTCCTCATTTTCCAGTGAGAATACTAAGACCCAGAGAAGGAAAGTAATTTGTCTAGGGTCATACAAATAGTGTGCATCAGAAGCAGGATTTGAAACCAGATGCCCCAACAGTATTCTTTCTATTGAAACACTGTCTCCTCTGTGGGGGAGGTGGGATTTCATGAGATTTGCCAACTGATTAGATACAGGAGGTCGGGTGAGGACAAGAAAGGGCAAAGAGTCAATAATGAATCCAAACTTGAAAGTTTTACAGACTAGAATGATGAGCTAGAGAGAAATATGTTAAGAATAATAAACTCTCAGTTACATGAGTGATTAATATCAGCAATTTTCTCACCTCTCTCCTGTTTCATTGGCATTGTCTTAATTTTTATGGTCAATTCTCAAATGAATACAATGCCAGCACTGAATCTAATGTTCTAGATAGATATTTCCTGTTCCTCTTATTTAAACTTGCAACTCAAAACCATGCCACGTAGGAATGAATGGAAGGAAATAAGGGTGCTTTACCTGAAGAAGACCTCTTAGAGAAAGAAAGTATTAACTTACCTAAAGGGGTGTCATGTGGAGAAATGCTTAGGTTTGTTTTATTTAGCTATGTGGGGCACCATTGGACAGGACCAAGACGAATGAGGAGCAAGCACAAGGAGGTTGTTATTAAATCAGTATAAGGACAAGTTTTTTAACAATTAGAGCAATGTCAAGGTGGAGTAATACAGTGTGGAACAGAAACATAGTGCTGGATATGAAGTCCCAATATCTGGGTTCAAATCTTGGCTTTGCCACCTTATATCTGTGTGACCTTGAGCAAGTCATTCAATCTATTTTGACTTCAGTTTCTGATACAGTAGAATGAAGGAGTTGTTTTAGATATCATCAAACATACTTTCATATATAAATCTGGTATCTTAGTGTAGCATGAGTGGACTTGCCTATGAGACAGAGTCCTTAAAGTATGGCCATTGAAAATATTTCCTCAAACTTGTCAGGCTTCTCCCCCAAACAAACCTTTTTATTTTTTTGCTGAGAACTTCACCTCATACTTCAATAACAACCACAACAAATGGAGGTCATTCACCAAGAACTTCCCCTTCTCTCTGCATTTTACCTCATTTATAAGGTCCTCTATTTGGGTTTCCATACTTTGGGGCAGCTAAATGGTACAGTGGATAGAACACCAGGCCTTGTGTCAGGAAGAAAAAATTTCAAAACAAGGCTCAGATATTTACTAGATATATGACCCTGGGAAATCACTTAACCTTATTTGTCTGTTCCATCATCTGTAAAAGAAAATATAGAAAGAAATGGTGAACCTTTCCAGTATCTTTGCCAAGAAAACCACAAATGGGGTCATGAAGAGTCAGATATGACTAAAGAACAATGCTCTGGTCCAAGGGTGGGGAACCTGATGCCTTGAGGCCACATGTGGCCTTGTAGGTCCTTGGGTGTGGCTTTTTGACTAAGTATAAATTTTACAGAATAAATTCTTTTATTAAGGGAATTGGTTCTGTGAAGTTTGGATTTAGTCACAGGGCTTCACTTGAGGACCTAGAGGGCCACTTGTGGCCTTGAGACCACAGGTTCCCCATGCCTGCTTGAATCTGGTCCCTTCCTAGTGGTTTAGTTTTCTTATCCCTTATTCCCCTCAATGTACTCTATAATCTAGCTAACACTATTATACACAGTTTCTGGAGTACAACATTCAATCTCATATCTCCATGCCTTTGGAATGGTCATCCTCCATGAACACTACACTTGCAATGTTCTACCCTCTTACTTTCATCACCAGTTTCTTTGGCTTCCTTCCAGATTCAGCTCAAAATGTATACTCTCAAGGAAGCCTTTTCTGGTCTCCTACCCTCATCCTAGCTGAGAATGCTTTCACATTCATTTTATCTTCTATCTGCTGTTTCTCTTTTTGTATATACTTAGTTATTTACATATTCACCCTTTATGAGAACATACACTCCTTTAAGGCAGAGTCTGTTTAGGCTTCATTTGTATCCCTAGCATTTATAATCCCTTGAATATAATAAATGCTTACTGACAGACTGACCTTGGTAAATCACTTCACCTCTCTGTCTCAATTTTCTCATCTGTAAAATGGAAATAATACTTGCATTACTTCACAAGTCTGTTTTGAAGAAAGTATTTTTCAACCATTAAAATGTTAGGCAAATTAGTTATTATTAATAATAATTCTTATTCTTATGTGACCTAGAAATAAAAAGCTCTTGCATTCCATACCACCCCATTCCATAGCCCCAGCTACAACTATTAAACCATTTTCCTGGAGATCTTATTGGTCCAATCCTTCTGCTTTCAGTTTCTCTCTTTCATGAGCTGAGGACAACTTTAATACGACCTTGTTGAATGGATGAACATACTTAAATTCATACTCATGTAAGTGGACTTCAGCAGGGAGAGTACAATGGGCTGGATGACCTTTGGATATGTGCACAATTAGGATAAATCCACAATTTCTATAAGGCAAGGTCCATTAAAAAAATAAACCCTGTGTGTGTGTTTGTGTGTGTGTGAGTATTGTATGACTTTGGGTCATAGGATGTTAAAGTCTCTGAAGACTTGAATATCATCACTTGGGAAAAGAAAAATACATGTAGTAGGTGTGAACAGACTACAATGACTTTGGAAATACAGAATTTTGTAGGAAAAAATATAATGGATGCTATCAGAGTGATTTGTGACTAGAAAAAAATTATAATAATTGGGCTGGTTATATGGCAAGAACAACATAGAACCAATAAACAGTTTTCATACACTGTTGGTATCCACAGAACATTGAGAATGAAGAAAAGGTTCATAGTATGCTTTCTGAATTCTGTGCGACAGATTTTTGGAAGGACATGGGCAATGCAAACAAGAATGTATTGCTATCTGTTATCATCAAATGGAATACCCATATCAATGAAATTGCCAAACCAATGACATATTGGAAGAATATTTTATGTGTATGTATATATGCATATACCTCCACAAATCTGTATATCTGCATTATGTTTTCTGTGAAATACACACACATACACACATACATATATGCATACATAGAAGCTGACACTTACATGACACTTTAAGGCTGCAAAGCACTTTTATATACACTATCTCATTTGATCCTTACAACAACCCTGTGATATGAATACTAAAATTGTTATCATGTTCTGGATGAGTAAACTGAAGTTCAGAAAGGTTGAATAATTTGCCCAGTCAATGGCACAGACATTAATTTGGTGATTGCTCCAAGTCCAGCATTCTCTGCACTAGTTTCTACTTCTGTTTCCTTTCTGCCATCTATATAGCTCCTTCTCCTACCCTCTCTATCGGCTTCTCTGTTTCTGTCTCATACCCCAGAGGAATGTATGCATATTTAAAGGTAGAATCTTTGTTTATATGGGGTTTCATTGAGGCCTGATGAGTGATTTTTAAGTCAGGCAGGTGAAGCACAGCAGTTCTCTTGCTGTGTTTGCTTAGCCCATTAGCTAAATCATCCAAATCATAGCCAGAAGGTGTTTTTCTCCCCCAGGTTTTTACTTCTCGAGGAAACAAACAAAGAAACAAAAAAAAAATCTAGTTCCATAGTGAAGAAAAATGGCAAATCCTTGAAATGCACCCTAATTAACAATTTCCAGTTACTTTTAGGGTTCAGCCAGAGCACAGGATTGATTAGAAGAAAGGGAGAACTCTGAAAGTAAGCATTGACATTTCTTTTTTTTCTGTATTTAAAAAAATTTTCTAGCAGACAATTTACATAAAACCCCCCTTTAATTTAATATGACAACTTCCCATGATAAACTACTTAAAGAGCAGCTTTGGTCAAGAATGGAATGAAATAGCCAAGCAAAAAGACATCACTGCTGATTTTTTTAAACCAATACATTCACCAATTATGTTGAAAAAAAAACAAAAACAAAGCATCTGCAAGAGATATTTTTTTCAGTTTTGACTTGTGCTAGGGTCTTTCTTCATGCAAATGCTGGAGCTGCATTCTGTCAAGTGTTGGTCATGCTAGAGAAAGGAAATACAGCTTCACATGATGCATAGCCCCTCAATTGAACTGAAGTCTTGAAATCCCAAATTGTCATTGCTCCATCAAAGCCAGTGTTGCCAAATTTGCAGCAATCTTGCTTGTCCACTTCATAAATAGACACTTGGATGATATTTTTGGTATAATATGTCTAGAGCAGTGTTGCAATCTTCAGTTGTGGCTCTCTTGTCCACGTTGTGGAAGCATTCCATGGCAGAGATGTTGTGCTGGATACTCTGTTTAGGAATGTCTAATTTGGAGATGAAGATGAAGGAGCAACAAGCATCATAATTAAACAATATTGGGCAGCAGTCATGGTGAGCAGCCACCACACTATTCTCAGAGACAAACAAAACACTCAGGAGTGGGAGGAACCCTGTTTTCAGCTGTAAAACCATCATGTTTTTGGAGGCATTGGCAACTGATACAGTAGTATCATGGCTGACCCAAGCAAGATGATTCCCACTGGCAGAGAAACTAACTCCATGTACCCAACCACCATTTCTGGTACCACCAAACTCTGACATCAGTTGACCAAAAGGCATCTTGGTACCTAGTGGAGCACTGGCTGGCTTTTCATCAACTTCTTTGATGTAGGCAGAAAATACTCTGCACTTGAAGTCACAACATCCAGCAGCCAGCAAAACATTGTTGGGGTGCCAGTCCAAACTAAGAACAGTAGAACCAATTGGGTTTTTTTTTTATGTGTTTGCTAACCCACTGGTCATTTTCAGACTCAAAGTAGCACACAGAAATCAGTCAAGCTCCACTACCTATGGCAAATTTATTCTCCAGGGGAGACCATTTCACAAAGATGGCTGCATGGTTAAGCCTCAGGATCACCAGGGTTGGTTTCCAGATGCCATCTTTCTGACTCCAGACATAGGTATTATGGTCTGCACCACAAGTTACAATTCGATTGCTCTTGGGAGCATAGTCAATATCTGTGATGTGTCCATTATGTTTCCTCAGTTCATGTGCTTTCACCCACTGGTTCTCATTCTTCTTGTAAATATGGACTTTGTGATTATTAGGGCTAAGGGAAATCTGAGTAAGGTCTCTGTTCCAAGCATGGCAGGTGATTGGCTCTAGTAAAAATGGATGTAAGGACATTACTTTTAGTGTTTTCAAAAGGGAAAAAGCTGGGATGGGGAGGGTGTGGATGGCCCTAGAGTGGAGAATTCGTGGGTTCCCGGTCAGGGAACGATGAAATGTTGAGGTTTAAGGTTTAGGGGTACTCAAGACCCCAAAATAACAACACACCAGGTCCTGCCAAATGAATTAGACTCAAGTCTTCTCTCAGCCAAAGAGAAGCAAAGTTTATTAAAGATTCGCCATAATGGGTAGACTCTTAAGGAGCCTACGTATCTGTGATGCTTGTATTGGACAAGCAGACCAGAATAATCTGACACAAAGTGAGTCTGTGCTAGATAATTCTCAGCACCTTCATGGAGTCAGGATGGGTCTTCCATACAGAAAGGTTGCTGGAGGATTTAGGGATGATCTAGAGAAGAAGTTTGGGGAGGGTCTTCAGGAGGAGTCAGATGAGGTCAGACTCCAGTAATGAGAGTTTAAGGTTGGTAAATAGCTGGAGACTACCTGGAGATGACAGATGATGGAGGGGTAGGCTAGTTTAAGGGTAACAGATTTGGGTATAGAATTTTTGGGAGGATCAAGGGTGGGAAGTAGCTGGACAATGGAGGGCTAGGTTAGTAACAGAGATTTGGGTCTTGTTAGTGGACATGAATAAGCTCTGGTGGGTGGTACCCTGACATTTCTAAGGCCTTTAAAGTTCAGAAAGCGCTTTTCTCTTAACAGCCTTGGAAAGTAAATGATGTAAATATATCCCTGGTTGCCAAGATCTTGTATCCCAGAGACTTTGGTCATTGAAGCTGCCCGTTTAATATAATAAGAGAGACTTTGGAGCTGTGACTGGGAGAATGAACTGCTAACAGACAGTCTGAGGAGAGCTCAGTTTTCATTGCATTCCAGTGCCCTGGAGGAAGGAAATTTTTGATTGAGTTTTAAGTCAGTAAGCAGAGGTGGTAGAGAGGCAAGAGAGGGGATGAAAGCCAATACATATGTGAACCAAAGAAGAAGAGGACAGAAGATATATTGGAGAAGAGTGACCTGGAGCTGGGACCAGGCTAACAGAGGTATAGCTATGACAATTGGTGGGAGCAAAGTTCAGTCAACAGCTCTTTTTTTTCTCCCTATTGACCCAGAGAACAGAGGTGATTCTGGTGAACTCCATTGTAGGTGATGCTGTGTTTAAATGTTTACTTTCATTTCATCATTACATGACATTGCTAATAAATTACATGAATATTAACAGTGCTTTTTAAAAAAAAATCTTAACTCATGGTTTCAGGCCAAATAAAGAAGAGTCTGGTGACTTCATAGGTGAAGATATTCCCCAGACTCCGGCATAGGATCTGATGAGTTGTTTTTTTTTTATAAATTTGATAATTTCTGAGAATATTCTAAAGCATATGCATTTGACTGTCTCTGAACCTAGCAAGAAGAAATTTTCAGAGATGTTCCAGTAGGAACAGAGGATGCTGCATTTATCTCAGAGTTTATTTTTCACATTCTGGCATCATGTGTACTCACCTTATAGTTCTCTACATGTGGAGTTTCCCGATGTGATTTTTCCTCTTGTGTTTGGAATATTTTACTTTTTTACAAGATCATCTGACTATAAATCATAGAACTATAAATAAATATAAAGAAAACAAGAGTGATGCTGCTCATTAATGTATTAAGACTACATGCTTGATAGGATGATGTACATCTGGTAATGATTTAGTGGATTTTAGTTGACTATTCATATGCTAATTATCGGTATGTCAAGGAAGTCACGGCAACTGCCTGTATATGATGCTTGGCATGCATTTTCCATTCCTTTAAATTGTATATCTGCCTTAATGTTTTATTTGCTACTGCTTCAAAGGAAGCAATTATCATTCCATTATTTTATTATTGTATGACTGGATATCTGGGCTGCCTGACATTATTGGCTTGGTGAATACAACCTAATATTTGAGCAAAAAAATGGAGGATAGCATATTTGAGAAGTAATGTGATATAACGGTATTAGAGAAATATAGAGGAAGGAAGGAAAAGAAAGGAAGAAAGGAAAGAAGAAAAACAACCACTAATTAGGTGCCTACTATTTTACAAGCATCATGCTAAGCAATTTACAGATATTTCATTTGATCCTCACAATTGAGGAGGTAGGTCCTTTTATGATCCTCATTTTATAGTTGAGGGAACTGAGGCAAATAGAAGTTAAGTCACTTGTCCAGGGTAACACAGCTAGTGATTTTCTGAGGTTTAATTTGAAGTCAAGTCTTCCTCACTCCATGCCCAGTGTTCTATCCACTAACCTAGCTTTTTTTTTATATAGTTACAAAAGTCTCTGGGTTTTAGGAGTAGACCCAAAGGATAAAAGTAGGATCATTATATGGTTATTGAAAAGAGGCAAAAAAAAGAGTTGAAGAGATGTTCAGTGATTACCTGTCATTCAAGACCAGGAAAAAAAAAACACTCATCTGAATTTTAAAAATAACTAGCCCCAGTTTATTACTCAAAATATGTTTTACTGACATTGATATACTGGCAGTAGGGGACATTTATGGAAAAATGGTCTCCAGAACCTACATGCCTTTGTCTTCTGAGGAGGGGCTGATTAAAACAAAAACAACAAAAAAAAAATAGGAGAAGACCTATGTCTCTATGGGGATAAACATGGAAAGTTCAGATGAGTCATGTGACAGGATCATTATAACACTGGCATTCATCTTTCTTAGGAAAAAAAAGAAGCAAATATATAGAAAGATCAGGATTTTGGAATTGTTCTGGTACTGAATATTGCCTAAATAAAACTTAAAGTTTCATTTAAAAAATTTGAGTTATTATTATTTATAGTTGCTTCTTCACATTGCTCATTAAAAAAACTCTGACCGTGGAAACTCCTAGAGAGCCAACCACTTTGCCAATACAGGCCAGTATCTATTCTGTAATTGATAGTTGCCTGGGGCATCAAGGTAATGTGGCTTTCCCAGGATCACTTAGACATTGAAGTGTTCTGGAGCCCTCAAATGAAGTCAAGTCTTCCTGACCCCAAGATGTTCTGCTTATTATGCTCCTCTGCCACTTTGCATATTATAGGTAGGTTTTACTTTTTTAAATAAATGAATATTTTATTTTACTTCAAGGAATCATTGTTCTGTTAATACGGGGTCTGCTTGAACCTTCAACAATCACAACATTTTAGGCCTTAGTAGATGGTCACTGCATGTTGCACAGACCAAAGAATTCAGTGCCAGCCAATTTGGTGAAGAGTTCTGGAAACTTAACTAGGTGAATCTTGTACTGAAAAAACAAAAACAAAAAAACAAAACATGGTCCATAGCTAAACCCTTCCTAAAAGACTTCCCCACTTGGTAGGACCTGGAGCAGTACTGATTTGAGAATCTGAGGGAATTTGTAAGCCACAATAAGGCATCTGAATAGGTCTGGAGCGGAGGATGACTGAATTAAACATGCAAAAGTCTCTTTTCTTTCTAACTTTTGCCTGCATCTAGTGGAACAATCAAGTTGTTGTTTTGTTTTCCAAGGTATTTGCCTTTTTACTCCTTATGACAATGAGTCACAGCTACATAAGTGGTTCCAGAGGCCTCCTTGTACATAAGACTAGGGATGTGAAATGCATATGGGGGTTCATTAATGGCCTTGTGAAACACTAAGTAGAGGCGTGGGTGTCTGTAAGGCAGAGGATGTTTCCTGATTGCTTGTCATGCACTTGATTTCATCACTAATAAGGCATCCTTGCTGAGCCTCACTAAGGGAAAGCAGTAGCTAATGAGACATTGCATGAACGATAAACAAGCGCAGTCTCCTGGTGGGTTTTTTTGCTCATTTTCTAAGACTGGGTGATGTAAAAGGATAGATGTTGTTTCTGTGTCAGCCTAACTCTAGAACTCTATGTGCCTTCCTAAAGTAGTCAGATGAGGTCTAGGGTATTTATAGTGATCTGTTAGTTACCTTCCTTCCACACTCCCTTTGTCCTCCCCCATATAAACTTTTAATATAGATATAAGAAAATAAGTTTTGTAGAAGTGAAGACCTTTTTTTTTTTTTTTTTACTTTTTGGAGGGCAATTGGGGTTAAGTAACTTGCCCAAGGTTACACGGCTAGTTGTGTGTGTGTGTGTGTGTGTGTGTGTGTGTGTGTGTGTGTGTGTGTTGTGTATGAGGCTGGAACTGAACTCGGGTCCTCCTGACTCCAGGGCCGGAGATTTACTCACTGTGCCACCTAGACGCCCCTGTGAAGACCTTTTTAAAAAAAAAATGGTGGAAAACAGCATAGTATAGTCCAATAGAGTACTGGAAAATGGAGTTACTTGATTTCATCATTTTCTTGATGAATTTGGATTTATGGTTTCTTAGTTAAAATCCTGGCTCTCATATATGCTACTTATATCTATGCTGCTTTAGGAGAGTTTCTTCCCCTCTCTGGGAATCAGTTTCCTTCCTCTCCCTATCCCCAGCAAATGGCTCTATTCATATAAAAACTTATCTTCCATTACTCCTATTCTTATCAATACAATACCTTATCATCTGTAACTCCTGTCTATGATGGTGCTGAATGAAGGGAGGAGGAAAAAAGTAGATAGGAGATGTGAGTTATTTTCCATGGCAAAGTATAAAATGGAAATAATTATGGATGGGGGACGGGTAGTGTCTAGAACTGTGATTTCATCCCTGTAGAAAACTACTGATTTGAGAACTACATCTGCTGATGTGGGTCAGAAACGTGTCTATTTATTACTGAGAATTTTTAAGATAGCAACTAGGTGGCACAGTAGACAGATAACTGGGTGATAAAGTATCATTACCTGGGAGTTTTCCATACCAATGACATTACTGTCTAGCACCCATACCTAATCCATACTGTTGAGATAATCATCTTTATGCTATGTACAAATGGATAGGTGCACCCTAGGGCACCTTCCTGAACCAATCTTTCTTCTATCTCTACAATGCTGGGATCAGCTATCATTTCTATGTCAACATTCCATATCTCTTCTCCTTTTTGTACCTAAACCACTGGAAGAAACTGTCCATTCTCATTGCCTCAACTTTTTCCCTTCCCAGACTTCTTTGGAAACTTGCAACCTGTCTTCCCTACTCCCACTTCCCCCCAGTCTTCTGATTGCTAATGCTCTTTTTAAGGTTTCCAATGACCTCCTTTAGGTTAAATCTGTTGGCTTTTTATCAGTTGTAAATTTTTTGACATCTCCAAAACAATGATAGTAATGACAACCTCCTTTTTCTGAATATTTTCTCTTTTCATAGTTTTCAAGGAACCTCTCTTTCTCTTCCTTCCTCTAAGACAGATCCTTCTTCATCTCCTTTGCAGATTCATCACCCATGCCCTGCTTTATGTGTGTGGGTGCACCCCAGAGCTCTGTTCAGTATCCTTTCCTCTTTTCTTTCTATACTTTCTCAATAGTATCATTAGTTTCTATGGATTCAAATATCATCTCCATGAAGATAATTCTTAAAGCTACATATCCAACCATTATCTCTCTCCTGAGCTCCAGTCCCATATTTCCAAATGCTTGCTCTCTGTCCCTCTCAAGCTCAACAGGTGGGAAAGAGAACACATTAGCTTTCTTCCTAATTCTAATGCTTTCCTTCACTTCCTTATTTCTGTTGAGGACACTATTATTCTTTCAAGCCCCCAGATTTTTACTATCCAAGTCTCTAAGTCTTTACTCTCTCTTAGAATAATACGTCATCAATTAATGTCTTATTGATTTGACCTTCACAACATTTCTTACATCTGTCCCCTTCTCTCTATTCACATATCACAATATTAGTTCAAGAGCTCATTATCTTATATCTGCACTAAGTGACCTAATTTCTATTACCTGAATTCACCTTTCTTTTTCCACCCTTGTGACTTTGCACAGGCTGTCTCATAAGCCTAGAATGTTCTTCCTCCTCATGTAATCTTACACCTCTTACAATCTTTGGTTTCATTTAACACTGAACTGGTGTCTGTCACTTCTTACATTAGACTTTTTATGATGCCCCCACTGCTCCTTTTTCTGAAATTATTTTGTATTTACTTTCTAGATATTTAATATTTATTGTGGGTATTTGTTATGTATAAAATACACTTTTATGTATTTATACTTATTATTTACTCAGTGTATCTGTTGTATTCCTCCAGGAAAATATAGGCTGGAGGTATTTTTCACACTTTTTGTTCCAAGAATCAGTACCTGGTAATTCAACTACCCAATCGACTGGTGATTATTTTCTTTGAACTTGCCTATTTTGCTTGTTTTACATGTGGAGCAATACCTATGTGGGTCACAATACCATGAGAGTGGAAAAAGTTTTAAGAAGCCCTGGTACAGATGAATAAGCTGAATGCCATGGTCTGACGTTTAAAGCCATATTATTATATTGATTATAGATACAATGAAAAATAGTGTGAAAAATAAATAGTTATGTATGCTTTTATCAAAGAACTTTCTGTTGACAATATAAACTAATTTATATAGAATAAATGGGGTACAGAGTATTTGATTAATTCTATATTTATTTAACATTTACAACATGCATGTTCTGGCATTCTTATCTGAAAAGTATTATAGTGCAGTATAAAATCCAATACCCTGAAGCCATTTGAATAAAACTTGATTTATGTGCATGGTAGGGATGGGAGTGACACTTTCATTGTCTCAGGGCCATTGATATGAATGCTAATATATTATGTTCATGTTGGACAACTGAATCAAGCTCCCAAAAGATCTCTATAAGGTAAAGCAATGAAAAATTTGTAGAAAATGAAATGAAATGGAGATAAATGTGAGGTCCTATGCTTGGATTCAAAAAGTTAATTGAAGTACAAGATAGATGAGGCATATTTAGACAATAGTGCATTGAAAAATATCTAGGGTTTCTGTTGACTACAAGCTCAAGATGAACCCTAAAGTCTTAGTGTATTTTGAGAACCTTAAAGGGCTATAGAAATATCAATTATGATTCTTTGCACTGTTGTCCATTACATTACTATCATTTTTTTAAAAGAGATAATGTGGTATGGAGGGCTAGGTTTGAAGTCAAGATGACCTGAGATCAAATGTTATCTCTGATATGTACTAACAATGTAACCCTGGATGTGGTTAGCATCCATATGCCTCAAATAACTTCCACATAGAAATCATAAATGGGTGTCAATCCGCGTTTGTGGAGGGCGTTCCCACATAGGGATGAAAGTATAACTGTTTCCTGAATTTGTATAATTGACATAACACATGACTCGTTGAGTTGTTTTAATGATTTGATAGGATGAAATCTGAAAAAAAAAGAAACTTTTGAAAACTGGAAATGATAAAATGTAAGCAGTCATTACTTCTAATAATTACATAGGAATCCTATGATAAAATAATTTGATTTGAGATGTCTGTTTATCAATAAAACTCATGAACAATCATTGCCTTTTTCTATTGACTGATTCATGTGGCTCTTGTAGGGCATGGAGCTTTAGGATTATGATACAAGGAAACACTATTGTATATACTATAGCAAATTAACTTTGTTTTGTAAAATGGAGCAGGATTTAATGTAGATTATAATGTAATGTATTATGGTAATAGCTCAGTAGAGGGTCTATGGCAAGTCCCATTATCCTTAGATCTCACACTGAATACTTAAGCTAAATGATGTGCCTTGGTTAAATTTTAAATTCTGTTGTATTTCAGTGGAAAGAACTTTAAATTTGGAGATGACTTTAGTTTGAATTCTGACTCTGCTACTACCTGTGTGACTTTGAACAATTGTCTTTCCCTCTCTGGGTCTCAGTTTCATTATCTGTAAAATGAGAAGTTTAGATTAGATAATTTCAAAGATCCCTTACAGCGCTAAGCCTATGATCTCAAGATCTTATAACTTGTTTCTAAAATTTCAAGGTCATTTAATGGGGAACCTATTAAAAATCTAATCTAACATTTAAAATTAATAAAAAGTATTATTTAGACAGACTACTATACAAAATACTTCACTCATGGCAATGCATTTTTTCCATCATATGTCTATATCTACATACGTATATCTATATGAAGGAAAATACATATGGATGAATATAATTCCATACACTTGTTTTAGCCAAAATAAAATAGTATGCAGTTCTAATTTTAATAATTAATTAATTCCCTAATTTTATATCATCACATTGTTTAGGTAGAAACACATAAGAAGTCTCTGGATAAATTAGGCATTATTTTTCTTGTGGTATTAAAAATATAGATGTCCCTGCTTTTGAAAACTTTACATTTTAGTTGTGGAAAAAGGTCTAGGTGATCAGACTGGTACAATAAAATATTTGTCATTTCATGGGCCACATTTTACATTATTTTTATTTCATTCTAAGAGATAATTGACATAATCAGAACTAACCCAGCTAATGGGATGTTTCCTATTAATTCAGAATTTTACCATTTGTTTTTGTACTTGTTTGGGTTGTATTATTTATAAAGGTCATGGGAATATGTGGCCCTGGCCATCTCACCAAGACCAATAGCCAATAAAAAACATGTTGTGACTTCTCTGAGCAAGTGACCATTGAGCAAATAAAACAACTCTTTGGAAATGACCTTGTTATGTTACAAACATATAAGTGTGTTCATTGATCAGTTAAAAAGGCTGTAAACCTTAAGACTAGTATGTGGCAATTAAAATTGGTAACTCCAGCAAATGCATTAGTTTTCTATACAGATATGGAATCAAATTCTTCCCTTGCAAAGGTAACTATATCATATCTTTACTGAAGCTCATGGTAAGCCTTTTAGCAAGTCACTGTGCTGCAGTGAGGGGAAAAATGAAAAACAATATTTGAAATCAAAAGAACTAGGAGTTTTAATTTAAATTTAAATCCAGTATATACTATTTACTACCTGTGTGTGACGTCGGGCCAATCACTTTAGCCAGGCCTTGGTTTCTTAATGTGCAGGATGAGGGGATTGGACTATAAAATGTCTCAGGCCCCCTGCCAACTCTAACTCTATAATTCCATATCTTGGAAGACAATCTATATAAATTGTTGTAGGTGAAAATAATCAGCATCTTGTAACCAACTTGCTGGTGATCATTGTCTCTAAATTTACCTAGTCTTGTTCTTAGTTGATAGACCATCCATCATGAAGCCTGTAGCTTTTTGTAGCTTTTTCTAGCCAAAGACTGTGATCCATTATCCTTATAACAAAAATCTGGGATTTTTAGAGAACACAGAGTCACTTCCAGTCCATAGTGAGGCACCGGAAAGGACTTAGGGTAGAGCTTATTGAATAGAATATGTCAAACATTCAGTATTGGTCTTAACTAAATCCATTCCCATATATAAAAAAAATTATAACATTTGAAATGATGATGTTACAGTCAAGGATCTTATGTGCAAAAGATTAAGTGACTTGCCCAAGGTCCCACAGATGGTAATTAGTAAATCCTAGATTAAAACTTAGGTTTTTTTTTTTACTCTAAATCCAAAACCTTTTCCATTGTTGTATGTAGCCTACCCAGTACATAGCACCTAGGGTATCCCTCTCATACATGGGACCACAGAGCAGCTAGTCTATATTCAGGTACCCTGTGATCCAAATTCTTTCAAAGTGTTACCCTAGAGCTCCTCATTTTTGGTACTACTCTTTTTTCTAGTCAGAGGACATAATAGTTCTAAGAAAGGACATTTAATATAATAGTATGGCATAATAAGATTAGAATAGAACATTTTGCCTCATAAAATATAGTATCCAAACTCCCACAAATATATACCATCAGCATGGAGAATGAGAACATATGGGGATCATGAATGAGCACTTCATAGATTTGGCCATGGCATATGCATGAAGAGGCAACCTCAGCTGCCAGCTCCTTCAAAAAAAAAAGCAATGTCTTCTGGTGATGCTATTGTGCTATTCTCACTGGGCCACTTTTCTGTTAGATGTAGCATCTCCACAAACATCCTGCTCTACTATTTCCTGATGGTCTCATGATGATGACAACATTTTCTAGGCATTTAGTCTCATCTGGGCTTTCCTCTTTTGGTCTCCAGTGTCTTAAATGGTTTGAAGGAATCTTTTAGATATTGTATTTGTTGCTACATGCTTCTGAGAATCACCTTTTTTGTCACCTGGAAGCCTTGTCAGGTTCAATCTGGTAGAGCATAGTGGTTAGAAGGTCTCCATAATAAGGACAGGTTGACCACTCTTTAGAAATGGCCACCACACCCAGCTAAAGAAAGTTTAGGCTAAGATTTGTTTTGGTTTCATTTTTAAAATTCCTATACTTAGATAGATATCCACATAATTATCTTGCATTGGGTTCTAGGGGTGGGGAGTCTGAAGCCTTCTAGGTCCTTGGGTGTGACCTTTTGACTGCATTCAAGTTTTACAAAACAAATCCTTTTATTGAGGGAATTTGTTCTGTGAAGTTTGGATTCAGTCAAAGGGCTGCACTTGAGGACATAGAGAGCCACGTGACCTTGAGGACACAGGTTCTCCACCCCTGAGTTATTTCCAAGGACCTCTCTGACTTTGTATAAAATGAATTTTTGTTGGAAAGTGAAAGCTAAGCTAAGGGAGTCAAACTTCCTCATCTACCTTGTCTCATCTCCTAATCTTTATTATATACATTTGACAGCACCAAAATCTCCTTGGATTTGGTGTTCTACTTTGTTCATATGTGTTTGGGAGAACCTCATTGTCTCTGTAAAGATTTATTCATTATACCTTCCTACCTCTCCCCTCTTCAAAAGAATTATGAATAATACATGTCTCACATACGTACACAGTCTAGCTTACATAAATCAATCAATTTAGAGGACAGAAGCACATTTGTGAAATTTGGCAAACTGTAGGCAACTAACTATATTATATAAATAGGTCAAAAATCTTGTGGTATAGATAATGGAACCCCACTTATATTTTACCATAAGACAAAATGTGCCCCCAAACTCTCTACTTAATCCATAGGCCCAAACCCTGCATGGCTGTAATGGGAATGTAAAGATCTTCCCTGACCCTAGGCTAAAGTGCACCTGGAGCCTGGGGTGGGAGGCTTGTTTTTCAGTAGATACTTCTTGATTGGCCAGTGAGTCAATAAGGTTGTTACATTCTCTGAGCCAGGAGAAGGCTATATAAGCCCCGATGTGTAGTTTTGTTTTTGGGGCTCACTTTGAGAAGTGTTCTGTGATTTGATCTGTATTCTGGGATGCTGTTGTCCAGAGGCCCCCCCCCCCTTTGAAAAACCCAGAGGCTGATTTGGTATGGATGTAATGGTTGGACATGAGGTAAACGATATATGTTTGACTGATTAAAGTAAGCTTGTTAACCCATTTTGAGTTGCTTTCCTTTATCAAAGCAGATCTAAGAACCAGTGTTGGCAACAAACCCTGAGGACACTTGGGGTGCTTGCTGATACAATGGCCTATGCATAACTTTCTCATATTGGAAACACTGTCCCATGGTGGGAAAATAGCATAGGATCACAACATGGTACTGGAAGGGCCCATAAGTTGTCTAATCCAACCTCCTCTTTTTATGAATGAGCAAACTGAGACCCAGGGATTTTAAGTAACTTTGCCCAAGGTCACATAAGCATGTGAGGCAAGATTTGAACTCAATTTCTCTAATTCTAGAACTAGTGATTTTCCCAATGTTCCATGCTGCCTCCTTAAAATTGAACTGAGTCCCAAGAGTTGAACTTTAGTCCCTTCTTTGCTATTCATTAACTGTGAGATGTTGGACATGTTATTTTACCTTTAGGAATATTAGATTCCTCATCTTCAAAATGAATGGATTTGTCTAGAATATGATCTCTAAGCCATGTTTTCCCTTCACTAACATTCAGTGATTATAAGAACCTGTAAGTGATTTTACTACTGTTTTACAGTCTGGCCTTAGAAAAACCATTTAACCTCTGGTCTATAAATCATAATTAACCTTTCTTAAATTAGCTCAAGGTATTCAAGTGATAGGTGTCTGCCAGACTATTTGCTTCAGAAATCCTGTCATGCTCAGATTCGTTTGGGATAAAACGATTAAGAAGTGAAAGAATACTCAATTTTCAATTAAAAATGCCAATGCTCCCTCTTGCCCAAAATAGATCCAGGAGCAGCTGGCTCACAGATGCTCCCTGAGATGCCTCAGCCTGAAGTCCTGGGAGCGATTACTGCTTTGGAAGAAGCCAGTTCCTTCTCCACTCTTGAGGGCCAGCCCAGCCTTCTGTGTAGCCTCCTGGCCAGCGGTAGGGGCAAAAATGACAATCAGACAGAATGGCAGGCCAGGTCCATTAGGCAGCTCTCCTGATAGCTTACAAAGGAAACAAGGGCCTCTGTGACTGACACAGAGTCAGTCACAGACTCAACAGTTTATGTGGCACAGCTGCTGAGGTCAAACATTGATTAGGCTGAACAAGTTTTATAAATTGTTCTAAATTTTATGATTTATATTATATTATTCAATTTATATTATACATTGAACATACATTGAATAGTTTTTGTATTTATTTATATGTGTACTTATTCTCCCCCTTACCTAACTCCAAATAGAATAGAATTCCATGAGGCCAGGGAAAATTTTGATTATGGCTTCTCTATCCCCAGCCCCTTGCATAGTGTCTTGCATATTGTGGGATCTCAATAAATTCTGCCTCAAAAATTGAGTGAATAAATGAAAATATCCAGAAAAGCAGCTTTCTTTAAAAGAAGGTTGCCAGATTTGGAATCAGGAGAGCTAGATATGAATCTTATCCCAGATACTTCCTAGCTCTGGGATTCTGGACAAGTTTCAACTTCCCATAACCTCAATTTTCTCAACTGTAAAATGAGGATAGATGATATTTTACTTTATGATTCCTCATTTCTCTGCCAATAGTAGCCGAGTCAATTTAACAAGCATTTATTAGGTGCTTACAATGTACCAATAACTGGAGTGCAAAAAGGGCAAAAATAAAAAAAAATCTTTGCTTTCAAAGAGGTCCCAGTTTAATGGAGGAGACAACATGCAAAAAATTATGTATAAAAATGATATATACAGAGTAAAGTGAAAATGTTCTCAGAGGGAAGGTACTAAGATTAAACAGGCCTGGGAAAAGCTTCACGTAGCAGGTAGGACTTGAGCTGAGACCTGAAGGTAGCCAAGGAAGGCAGGAGGTAGAGACAAAGCAGGAGATAATTACAGGCAGAGGCCAGCCAGTGACAATCCTTGGAGTTAAGAGAAGGAATGTTATATGTTTGGAACAGCAAGGAGTCCAGTGTCAGAAGATCACAGAGTATGTGGAAGAAAAGAAGGTATAAGAAACCTTGATAGGTATGAAGGGGCCAGGTTATGAAAGGCTTTAGAAACCACACAGGGGAGAGATCAACCCCAAAATCTACAAACAAAACACAGCTTGGCCACAAAGCCAATTAGAATTCCTGGAGGAGAGGAGGCAATTAAAAAAAAACTTCAAATGATTTAAAAATGAAACGATAGTGTTTGAAGAAAAAGTGGAAAAGAAAAGCCATGAAAATGTTAGGTATGCAGTAAGATATCTCATAGATAAAATTATTGATCTGGCAAACAAATTGAGGAGAAAAACTTAAGGCTGTCTGAAGCCATGACCAAAAAAAAATTAAAGATTTTTCAAGAAACTGAATCTGTATCTTAGAATCAGAAAGTAAAGAATCTAATAGCCACCGGCTGAAAGATAGCCTGCGATAAAAACTCTCAGGAACTTCAAAATCCAGAACTTTCAGGTCATGGAAAAAATATATAAACTGTCAGCAAAAAGAATTCAAGTGCTGAGGAACATTAGTCAGAATCACTTAGCAGCCACCATTAAAAAGAAGAGAAACTGGAATACAAAATGCCAGAAAGCAAAATATGTAAGTTTATAGTCTAGAATAGTTGACCCAACAAAACTGAGCATAACACTAAAGGGGGAAATGAATATTTTTAATGAAATAGAGGACTCCCAAGTATTACTGATGAAAATATTAGATTTACAGAGAAGCTTTGAAGTTCAAACAGAAGAATTAAGGGAAACATAAAAGGTAAATATTAATGAACAATGTGTAAACCATTTATGTTCAAGTATGCGGATATGATATATGTGTCCCTCTGAACCCTGTCATCATTAGGGGTTATAGAAATAGTACAATCTGTCAAGATCCAGGCACAGTTCTGTTATATTAAGAGAATAATGAAAATAGAGGGGAAGAATAATGTAGTAGAGTTGGGAGGGGAAGGGGTTGTGGTGAGAGAAAGGAAGGTTAGGGAAAATTATGACACATAATCAGCATAAATATACATCTATTCACAACCTGACACTTCAACCTTATTCATCTGAATTGCTTAAGGGAGGGAAGAATACACAAAAATATGTCCAGTTGTATACAGAAGTAAATTTCACTAACCAAGGAAATAAAAGGGGACAAATTAGAAAAAGCTAATTAGAAGAAGGATTAAAGGAAATATTTGTTCTAAGCAAAGGAAACTTCAGGGATATGCAAAAATATATATAGCTCTTTTTGAAGTGGTAAAGAAAGAGAATCTGAGGGTATATTCATAAATTAGGAAACAGATAAATTATTGTATATACATGTGATAGGTACTATCATATATACATGTGATGAAATACCATTGTGCTGTAAGAAATGATAGAGAAGGTTTCAAATAAATCTGGGAAGACTTGTATGAACTGATATAGATTTGAATGAACAGAAGCAGTAAAAATTTTATACAATGACAATCATATGACACTGGCAAACAACTTTGTAAGAAGTAAGAACATTTATCAACATAATGGCCAAAATGATTCTAGAGGACTAATGATGAAACACGCTACCCACCTTTTGATGGAGATAGACAGGATTCGGAGTACAGAGATTTTTTTTTAAATATGGCAAATGCAGGTGTTTTTTCTTGGGGGGGGGCAATATATATTTGTATAGGTTTTATTTTTCTTTTGTTCTCAATTGGGAGGGGTGGGAGGATGAGAAGACAGAGTTTTGTTTATTGAAAACTTAAATATAATTTCAATCTTAAGTACAAATTTAAGATGACTTTATTTTTGATCCCAGAAACAATGGGGAGCCCTTGGAGTTAACTGAATGGGGGGGAGTTAATATAGTCAGATCTGTGTTCTAGGAAGATGAATTTGACAGCTGAGTGGGCAATGGAATTTGGCAGGGAGAAACCTGGGGCAATTCCAAGTGTCAGGTGATGAGAGCTTACACCAGGGAGGTTATCATGTCAGAGTAGAGAAGGAGGCAGATATGAGATGTTATAAAGTTAGAAATGACAGGACTTGGCAACTGATTGGATACAGGACTGTGGGAGGGTGGTGAAGGACAAAGAGAATGACACTTAGATTGGGAGACTGAAAGCCTGGGCAGATGGTGTTACCCTTCAACACAATGTGGATATTAAGAAAATGTTAGAATTTTGAAGGAAAAAATAATGAGTTTAATTTTGGACATGTTGAATTTAAGGTGTCTATGAGACATTCCATTTGAGATGCCCAACAGGAAATTGGAGATATGAGACAAGAAGTCAGAAGAGAAGTAAGGTGTGTGCAAATATATCTGAGAATCATCTTTTAGAGATGAGTCAAATACATGGATTCTAAGATCTTCATGTGAAATAGCATAGAGGAATAAGGGAAGAGGGCTCCCTGTAGGGGACAACAACTGATAGACACTATTTTGACTTGGATGAAGATTCCACAACGAACTCTGAGGAGGGGTCAGAAAGGCTGGAGGAAATCTAGGAGAGAGCATTGTCATGTAAAACTAGAAAAAAAAGAGAGCAAGCATTAAAGAGAAGAGTTTGATCAATAATGTCAAAGGTTGTAGAGAAGTCAAGACAGATGAGGATTGAGAAAAGACCATTGTATCTGACAAATAAAAGAACTTTGGTAATGGAGAGAACAGAATAGAGAACTATTTTATATCATCTATTCTCTCATAACCCATTCAGCTTCAATTTCAGGATTTTTTTTTCATTAACAGTCATTGTTTACACAGATCTTCTGGCGCTTCTTATTCAAACTATATCAGTTCATATAAGTCTCTTCATACATTTTTTCTGAATTCCCAATATTTGTTATTTCTTGCTGCACAATAATATTTTATTACATTCATCTATTACAGTCTATTTCTCAATTAGCAGGCATGTATTTTATTTATAGATCTGCATTCATCAACTGCTATGAATGTTTCATAGACTGGACCCTTGTTTTTGCCTTTGGCTTTTGTGGGTTTTATTCCTAATGCTACTTGTAATGTTAAGGAAATAGGAAGATCTTTCCCACCCATTAATAAGCCTATATGCCCAACTGTGTTACATCCTGAATCACATAGCCTATTGGGGGAGGAACTTGCTTAAAGAGAAGCTTGTTTATGGGAGGCTTGCTTGTGGAAGGCTTTTATACCTTTTGGTACTAACCTAATTAGGCATGGAGTCATGAGGGTTGTGATGCCTTCTAGCTCTGAGAAGGATATACATATTCTGAGTTGGTATTTTTGCTTTGGGGCTTTGCTCATGAGAAGGATCTTTTGATTTCTTGGTCGAGACTCTGAGTAGCTATATGTTCAGAGGCCACAATTGCTCAGACTTCTGTGCTCCCTTAATCCAGTGATGTATGTAAAGTATATATAGCACATATAGTATATATAAAGTTCAGATAGCTGGAGCCCTGTCTGTTGGTCTTTGTGCTAATTTCTCTGCCTGTATTTTTTTCTGTTTGTATTTTCTCTATGTTCAGGGTGCTGACCTTTTCCCTGAGCTAGTGAATGTAATTGAAAGAAGATTGTTGACCACTTTAAGGTTCCTTTCTTTCAGTAAAGCAGATCAAAGAAACTGTGTGTGCCAGGAGACCGTCCTAGGTGTGTTTGGGCGCTTGCTATTACACTACAACTGCTCTTTGTTGGGAACAAGTTAATATTTCCTGGGAATACTTTTAAATGGAAGCAGCAAAGCAGCTATGTAGGCCAGCCTGCAGTACAAAACTATTCTGAAATCTATGACTAATAATAAGAGGATCATAAAAGTCTGTGAGCTGGATTATGCATCTGGGATGTACTTGATTAGAAAGTTTTTTTCTTCTCTTATGCACATCATACATAGGTATTAAGAAGCTTTAGGGAGCTGTGAAGGTCTATGATAAGGAACATTTATTATTATGGATGGAACCTGTGTTATGCAGTAGAGGTGTTCCTGAAAATACACATTTATACACATGCATGCATAGGCAAAAAGAATTTGTTTGCAAAGCAAATTATAATTTAAATTCATTATGGGAACTGGATATTTAAACTACAGAATACACTTGTATAATACAGAAAATGATTTCTTACCCTATTAATTTATTGGTTTATTCCTTTTGCATTTTTGTATATTTGATTTTATTAAAATCATGGTATGCCTATAGTACAAAATCAAGAAAAGTGACTAAATCTAGTATTCACTGGGGGCAGTGGTAGAATGGAGAGCAAAAAGATGAATATGAGGGAAGGGGTTTTATCAAATCAGAGATGATATTGGAGTGGAATAAGAGTTGTATATGGGCACACGGTATCTCCATGTTTCAGCCACTGAATTTGGCATTAATCTTCTCTAACAGCATGAATATTACAGACTATTTCTGTTTTGAAAAATACTCTTGGATTTCTGATCACTGACCACCATGAGGGAAAACATTTATTTTGCTGATACCTAAGAGTTTTGAAAATGTGGAATAGCAATGGTATGAATCATTGTTTTGTGGGTAAGTGCAATAAATGAAGGTGTCTTAAAAAGGGAATATGTGATTAGACAGTAATAAGTTGGCTTTTCATAGATGTACATGTTCCCTAAGACAGGACAAAGCATCTGAGGACCATAAACATGGTTTGAAATTGCGTAGTCCAGCATTTGGAACATGAACTTACTGTATTTTATCCACTAGAGATACTCAACATTACTTTAATACACATGACTATAATACATGAAAAATGTCATCACCAAATTCATTATCTACATATCATTGGGAACAGAATTTTGTAGTATGAAAACAGATGCATATATGTGATAAATGTCTGTTGATCAATATGCATTTGTAAAAAAACAAAAACAAAAACAAAACTGTCCCTTTTTGAAAACCCTGTGGGTACCTCTGTAAGGTTTAATTCAATTAACACACACACACACACACCCCCAGAAACAGGCCCGCATGCACACACACACACACATAAACACAGATACACATTTACTAAGTGCCTATTAAGGAAGGCACTAGACTAATTAAAGTGAGTTGCCAAACTTAAAAGATAAGAAATTTATCAGATCAATAAGAGAAGCTGATGGTAGCAGCTTCAACTTTGGGAATGTAATGGCAAGCATAGAAATAGCTCGTACCTTGTTTTAGCTATTGAATTAACACCTTGTTTCAGTTTAAGTTTCTTTTGAGCCTTGTGTCGTCTGTTAAGAAACAGGTGTGAGGGGCAGCCAGGTGGCTCAGCGAGTAAGAGCATCGGCTCTAGTGTCGGGATGACCTGGGGATCAAATCTGGGCTCAGATACTCAGCACCACACCCAGAAATAACTGGCAGTGTAACCTTGAGCAAGTTACTTAACCCTGATTGCTTAAAAAAAAGAAACAGGTGTGAACCCCATAACTTGTGAACCCCAGAACTCATGAACTTCTGCAACAGGAAGGGGAGGAGCTAATGACCACATACATATAAGGAGAATTTCCAGGCTAGACACAGCAGAACTGAGAATAGGACTCTTGTGGTGGCACAGTCAAGAAGGAGAAAACTTGTGGTATCCCAGCAGTCTGTATGTCTGCTCTGTCTGTGTTGACATCTGTTTGTGAGACTTTGTACAGAAGCTCTGGGACCTTACTGGAAGCCCTGAAAGAGGATTATGGTTGTATGTTTACAGAAGTCCTGGAGGAGGGTTTTGGAGGTCCTGGGACTTTACTGCCAATTTGTGCTAACTTCTTGGACCTTGTTTGTGTATCTGTGTTGATTTCTATGTTGATGATTTGTATTGAGTTCTCAAACCTTGTTGGTGGGACTGAATTGATTTGACAGACATATAGTGAATTGATGATGGTGCCAGCAATGTGCATGAATGTTGTTTTGGCTCTGTTAAGCTTTGTGTTCCCAGAAACAGGAACTGTGAAGGACTTGAGGTGGACTGGACACTGTGAACTTCAATATGGAATGTATGGAATGGGAAGTGGACAAAGAACTGGACAAGGAACTGAGGACTTCCTGCCTTTGAACCCAGGTGACAGTTGGAGCTGGGACAATGGAAGAGGAACCATGGAAGCTGAGAGCCAGCCTTGAGTCAAGCTGAAAGAAGAGTTTACTTGGATACTGTGTACTGACTGAGAAGATTATAATTTACTGTGACCTAGGAGTGGAGAACTTTAACTTTTGTACTTTGTGATTGAATTAAAGATTTTGTGATTGACTAAATGAATGTACTTTGTTTAAAACTATGTGACCACTTTGGTGAAAACTACATGGCCATTTTAGTAATAAGTTGTTGAATTGTGACTTGGTGCATGTTGTATTTTGATTTTCTGTGACAAGTTGTAACGTGAATGCTGTACCTTGATTTTCTGTGAATGTTTTGCTCTGATTTGTTATTAAATAGAGAGTTCTCTATACTGTATAACTAGAACCTTGAAAGCTGTTCACAGCAGCAGTCCTCTGGAAAGCTGCTCATGGGCTTCACAGGGTGCAAATTGGACCTCTTAGCAATAACCTCTATGCTTGCTTTAAGTACATAGTCAACCAGGAACATTGCACAAAAGAAAGGAAATCCTGGGGAGAGGGGTTGTGGTAGCCTTTGGGGCAAGGCAGTTACCAAATTTAATCAGGTCAAGTTTGTTTTTCTGCTGCACTTAGTCATCAGAATTTCTTTTGTTGTCAAGAAATCTCTAAGATGATGGAGGCTTCTTTAAAGCAGAATTAGTCGTGTTCATCCCACTGTTGCCAATAAAGAGGAAAGGAAAGCAGAAACCAGGAGTCTCCATTTCCACAAACAAAGAGCTCTGTTTCTTTGGCCTTGGAGGTGACTTTATATGAATAGAATGTGTTTCCCCTAAACTCACAATACTCCTGTCGATTCTCCTCTGCCACCGTGAGGAGTACATCTTCTTCATGTGGGTGTTTCTACCATTAATCCCAGATGAGCAGAATGATTTCCAGTGCCTAGCATAGCACCCAGCACACAGTACATCGATAACCAATGTTATCAATTGATACAGGCCTTCACTTCTTTAGAGCACAGGAATTAAAGCTAGAAGTGACCTAGAGCTCTTCTAATCCAATCCTCTCATTTTACTCATTTGAAAGTCAAGACCCAGAGACATTAAATGATTACACCATCTACTATTTGGCTTCTGACTTCATCATTATTTCATTACAACTATTTTCTCCAAAGTTACCAATGATCTCAATCCCCTAAGTTAATGATTTGTTTTTCAAAATACTCTTATTTCTTGACCTCTCTAGAATCCATAACACAGTTGACCACCTTTTTTTGTGAATACTTTCGCTCTCTTTTTTATGATGACACTGCCCTCTCCTGCTGCTTCAGGATCCTACCTATGTCACCTCTTCTCCATCTTCTTTGCTTGATCATCATCTATATTTTATATACTATTTGTACGTATGTACCAAGACTCCATAGAGGACCCTCTTCTTATTTTTGTTGCATACTTTTTTCAGGTAATTTAGTTGTGGCAACATGTAAACTAGCAGCTGTCACAAATAACCCTCAGGAGGCCTCTAGTATTTATTTTCCAAACTACAGATGTCAGTTCATAAAAAGTGGAAGAAGTAAGGATTTTGCTACTGTGTAGAGATTATCCTTCATGATACTATTTGTGAAAAACTTTATCATATGATAAGTGGGAAGAGGAGACAGGTAGGATGACTTTATAGTGGCAGCATGACTGTAAGATGTCTTTTCCTGTTTCCCAATGTTGAATTTTTCCTGTGTCATTGTATTTGCTCAGTGCTTTGGATGTTCTTTGCAAGTCTTGTAAGCCAGGCTGCTGAGGTCTAAGGCACAAAGACCATCAAAGAAATTGAGTTGTGATGACTCTGTCAAAAGATCAATGATCACTGCATCACTGATGACACTTTCAGCATCTTTCTCAAAGTAAGTTATTTTTTGCATCATATTACAGGAAAGTCTTGCAATCTAAGGGTGATAGAACATTAGAGGTGAAGGCAATAGGTTTGTGTTTGTGAGTGCATCATGTGTTATCTGAACTTAAAGAAAAGTGGCAGAGAATTGTCAAAGGCTAATAATTAAAATATGTTTATGATATAAAATTATGTATACACAAATACATAAAGGATTTATGATTTCTTCAGTAGGGAAAACTAGTGCTTGAACTCTCTCTGCAAAGGCAGATCAAAGCCTGTCTATGACTTAGTGAAGTATTATGTTATCGCCTGAAGCACAGAAAGCTTAAGTGAGTTGACCAACATCCAATAGCTAGTCTGTATCCCAGGCAAGATTTGGACTTTTCTTTCTTGACTCAGAGAATTACCCATTGTGCTTCTGTGGAATTTTGTGTGTGACATTTGACAAAGGAAAAAGAAAGAAAAAATATAGCCAATTGTGGTTATATGTGTGTGTGTGTGTGTGTGTGTGTATCAAATGTAATTTGAAGGGACTGCTCAAGGGATTTGTTCCATATATTAATTCCCGAGTTTTATTTTTCACCTATTTTCACAAGTAAAAATGAATTCAGACTAGTTGTTGTTAGGATAATCCAGTCCTGAAACTCAATGATTTCATTATGCTACTTCTATTCAACAAAGGTTTTGCTCATATGATTTCTACAGTGGAAGTGTCCTACCATTGCCAATGTAAGAGAAAAAAAAGACAATCACAAGAAGAGACTTGTGACACATTAAGTTATTTCTACTTGGCTCAGTATTTCTAAGAATTTAGGATGGTTTTTCCTAATGGTATACTACAAAGAAAAGTAGTACTCTTTATGAAGTATACTTTTTCCTTAACTATCAGAATAATTAAACACATATCTTATCCTAGGAGAGGATACATTATTCCATTCCAACACCTTAAATAACCGTAACTTAAGTAACCATAACCTGGGGCGGCCAGGTAGCACAGTGAGTAAGAGCACCGGCTCCAGTGTCAGGCTGACCTGGGGATCGAATCCGGGTTAAGAAACTTAGCACCCACCCAGAAACACCTGGCCGTGTAACCTTGAGCAAGTTACTTAACCTCAATTGCTTAGAGGTGGCCACTTGGCTCAGCAAGTAAGAGCACTGGCTCCAGTGTTGGGATGACCTGGGGATCAAATCCGGGCTCAGATACTTATCACCACACCCAGAAATAACTGGCCATGTAACCTTGAGCAAATTACTTAACCCCAATTGCTTAAAAAAAAATAACCATAACGTGTTGCTTTCCAATGGTACCATTTATAACATTTCTAAATAATTAATTTACTAAATTCTGGAATGAAAATGTATGGTTTGTTTCAACAAACCTTAGGGCAACCCTTAGGGCACCTGTAATAGTTTCAGGATAAAATGGAAAATTGTTGAATTTTTACATTATTGTTGACATCAAGATAAAAAAAGGTGATTTCTAAAACAAAAAGAGTTCATAAAAATTCAAGATTTATGAGTGGTTATCATAACTCAGACTTTTGACTAATGTTTTGATTACAATGAAAAATTCAACTTTCAAGAGTCTTCCTCTCTCAAGAAAACTGAACATGAAACTATTATGAACTGCCAGTATAGGAACAACAAGGTTAAGCTTACCAGACTTATTCCCCTGAGATGCAGATGTCAGTTATATAGTATCCAGTGCCTCCTTTTTTAAAATTAAAAATGCGGTTCTTTATTAATATAAATTCACTTAAATAATGCTATAAAATTTGTTACATTTTAGCAAGTTTTTAGGGAAAACAAAATCTAAGGTACTATTTAGTTCCTTACTATTTAATTATTAACTGTTACAAAAACCTAATTCTGGTTTTATTCCCAGATTAGATTAAATGATCCCTTTATAATTCACCTCGTATTATTTCTTTGAAGTTAGGTGTGGAATAGGCCCAAGTTTGTTTATGATTCTGAAATTTCAGTCTGACTTGACATGGAGAGCTGGCATTATTTCACTTTAAATAGTCATAACTGTGACTACCTTTATGACCTATTGTTGACTTAATTCCCTCATTTTTCCCTGTTTCATACAAATCTCTTTGTGTAATAAAGTTGTGGGTTTTTTTTTGCCAGAGGCACTACTGTTAAGAATTCCATTTTCTTCAGAGGTTATTTTAAAGAGCCAGCATCTTAATGAAAACACTAATTTAATCCAACATTTATCAAATACTTTCTGAGTGCAGAAGTGCATACAAAAGTCTGGAGGAGATACAAAGTTTAGATAAGATACAATCCCACCTTCCATAGACCTCACATTAAAGTAAGAATATATGAAATATACATTAATAACCTCAGTGCATGAAAGGAATGAAATTATGGGAAAAGGGAGAAGATATTAGTAGGTAAGTGGATGAAGGAAACCATCCTATATGGTGTCATATGTGACTTTAATATGAGAAGACAGGTAAGGCAGGTACACCAAACAAAGAGAATGTTGTGAATGCTGGTATGGATATAAATGTGGGTATACTAGATGCAGAATATTCTAGTTTTTCTGGAACTAGAATATATAGATGGAAGTTGTATAAAATAAGGCTGGAGAAGGTAGAGAGGGAATGAATGAAATATTACAAATTGTGGAGTGCCTTGAATGTCAGACTAAGGAATTTGAGCATTAATTTGTGGACAATTAAGAACTGTTAAAAAGGTGTTTTTTTTAAATAGAGGAATAGCATGGGGAAGCTGATATTAAAAAAACAAGTATGGCAAATACCAGAAGTATGGAATGAAGTGCTACATGGAGGTAGGAATAATTGGTAGGAGGATATTACTTTAGTTCAGTTAGGGCATAGTAAGATCTGATCCAAGTGTGACAGCAGTGGGACTAGAGAGATACTAATACATGTTTTAGCAACCTGTAATTTTTCCAGTATGGAGACTTTTAAAAATGACTGTCTGGCTTCCTTGCTCTGAGAACTACCTGTTCATATCCTCTGACCATTAATTTATTGGTGAATGACTATTATTTTCATTTTTATAGTTTGAAAATGAGACCTTTGTCAGTCAAACTTGATGCAAAGAACCCCCCCCTCATTAACTAATCTTTTTTAAAATAATTTATTTATTTTTAGTTGTCAATATTCATTTCCACAAGATTCTGAGCTACAATTTTTCTCTCCCTGTCTTTCCCCCACCCTCACCTCTAAATAGCAAGCCCACTGAATACCCTATCCCCCAATCTGTTCTCTCTTATATCCTCCCCTTTGCCACCCTAACTTTCTAGTAGGGCAAAATGGGTTTCTATACCCCAATACCTGCATATCTTATTTCCCAGTTGCATGTAAAAAACAATTTTTAAACATTTGTTTTAAAAACTTTGAGTTCCAGATTTTTTTCCCTTCTTCCCTCCTTACCCACCCCCACTGGGAAGACAAGCAATTCAATATAGATTGTACATTTACATAGTAGTTATATTGTGAAGGACTCACTATATTTCCCTCCATCCTATCTGGCCCCCCACATATCCTATTTTCTCCTTTGACCCTAGCCTTTTTCAAAAATGTTTGCTTCTAACTACCCTCTCCCCCAATCTGCCCTCCCTTCTATCATCCCCCCTCTTATCCCCTTACCTCTCTCCCCACCATTTTCCTGTAGGGTAAGATACCCAATTGAGTGTCTGTGTTATTCCCTCCTTAGGCCAAATTCAATGAGAATCAGGTTGTCCCATTCCCTTTCACCTTCCTGCTCTTCCCCTCCATTGTAACAGTTTTCTCTTACCTCTTTTATATGAGATAATTTACCCTAATCTATCACTCCCTTTCTTCTTCTCCCAATAAATTCATCTCTCACTTTTTAATTTAATTTTAAAATATCATACCTTTATATTCAATTTATCCTGTGCATGACCATACAAATGCCCACAATTATATATATATATATATATATATATATATATATATATATACACACACACACACATATACATCCTCCTATACATACATATATAGTACGTATGCATATATATATATACACACACACACATATATATTCCCTTCAGCTATCCTCATACTGAGAAAAGTCTTATGAGTTACAATTATAATTTTTTCTATGTAGGAATGTAAATAGTTCAACTTTAATAAGTTCCTTAAGATTTCTTTTTCCTGTTTAACATCTCTTGCTTCTTGTATTTGAAAGTCAAATTTTCTCTTCAGCTCAGTTTTTTTTTCATAAAGAATGCTTGAAAGTCCTCTATTTCATTGAGTGACCATATTTTTCTGTTGTAGCATTATACTCAGTTTTTCTGGGTAGGTGATTTTTGGTTTTAGTCCTAGCTCCTTTGACCTCCAGAATATTATATTCCAAGCCCTTTGATCCTTTAATGTAGAAGCTGCTTGGTCTCAAATTGTTTCTTCCTGACTTCTTGCAGTATTTTCTCCTTAACATGGGAACTCTGGAGTTTGGAACTATAATATTCCTAGTTTTCTTTTTGGGATCTTTTTCAAGAGACGATTGGTGAATTCTTTCAATTTCTATTTTGCCCTCTGGTTCTAGAATATCAGGGCAATTTTGCTTGCCAGTTTCTTGAAAGATGGTATCTAGACTCTTTTTTTTGATCATGGCTTTCAGGTATACCAATAATGTTTACATTATCTCTCCTGGATCTCTTTTCCAGGTCAGTAGTTTTTCCGCTTAGGTATTTCACACTGCCTTCTGTTTTTTCATTTTTTTGGATTTGTTTTATAGAATCTTGATTTCTCATAAAGTCATTAGCTTCCAATTGCTCCAATCTAATTTTGAAGGAGTTAATCTCTTCAACAAGTTTTTGAAATTCCTTTTCCATCTGGCAAATTCAGCTTTCTAAAGCATTGTTCTCCTCATTGGCTTTTAGGTCCTCTTTTGCCATTTTAGTTAGTCTATTTTTTAAGGTGTAATTCTCTTCAGTGTATTTTTGGGTCTCCTTTAGCAGGCTGTTGACTCATTTTTCATGATTTTCTTGCATCATTCTCATTTCTCTTGCCAATTTTTCCTCCACTTCTCTCACTTGATTTTCAAAATCCTTCTTGAGCTCCTCCGTGGCCTGTAACGAATTCATATTTTTCTTGGAGGCTTTTGATGTAGGAGTTCTGACTTCAATCTCTTCCTCCTACTCCATGCCTTGATCCTTTCTTGTCCCCCAAAAGGATTCTATCATCTATTTGTGCTTCCATTGCTTGCTCATTTCAGCAGCCAATTACTTTTTTTAGCTCTTTGCCACAGTAGAACTCTGCTTCTAGAATGGAGAAAGTGATGTCCCAAATCACTGGGGTTTTTGCACCTGCCTGGGTTATTAGATAGGTACCCTCTCTACAGCCACCACATGCTCTGGCTCACTGGTCATACACCCCAGGACCACCACCCAACACTGCAATCCAGATCCAAGCAGGTCAAAACAAGAGCAATTACCCTCTGAGTGGTCACTTGATCCCCCTACAATCTGCAGGCCAGGAGCTCTGGAAGCAGCTACATGGCAGTGGCTGCAGCCACCATGCCTCCTCTGCTTCTCACCCCATGAGTAGCAGTCAGACCATGCTCCCCCCATTCCAACAAAGTTCCACACTGATCTTGTACTTTGTCTTTGGGATTTGTGGATTGAGAAGTCTGGAAACCACTACAGATGCTGGTGATTTACTCTCATAAATTATGCTCCAGCCACTGCTGGCCAGGGACACCCTGGGGCTAAAACTGTAGGCTCACAAGGGGCTGGGCTCTGCTCCAGCATTCTGTGATGTACCCTTCCTGCTGGACTTCCAGGTTTCCTTCAATAGGAGATTTGTTTCTCTCTGTCAATTTGTGGGTTCTGTAGCTCTAAAGTTTGTTTAGAGTCATTTTTTATATGTATTGGAGGAGGTAGAAGCTGGAGCCGCCAAAGTCATGTTTCTACTCCACCATCTTGCCATTAACTAATCTTCTAATCTTAGATACAATGTTTTTTGATTTTGCAAAAATTAAAATTTTATGTAATCAAAATTTTTCATTTTATCTTCTGTAATCGTATCTATCTCTTTTTTTCATAAGTTCTTCTCCTACCCATAGATCTAAAAGGTAATTTCTTGCTTGTTTCTCTAGTGGACTAAATATGCAGAATGAGACATTTTTAGTCATGTTTAATGTGGGAATTTGGTTTGTTTGATGAAGCATATTTGTTGCAAGGTTTTGTCCCCCCCCCCACCCTTTTCCAGTGGAGGGAGGAGAATTGAGAGGAAAAGAAAAAAAATGTTCTTTTCAGTTTCTCTTTTCCCCTATGGTTCTAGAATATCAGGGCAGTTTTTCTTGATAATTTCTTGAAAGATGATATCCAGGCTCATTTTTTTGATCATGGCTTTTAGGCAGTCCAATAATTTTTAAATTATCTCTTCTGGATTTGTTTTCCCAGTCAGTTGTTTTTCCAATGAGATATTTCATATTGCCTTCTATCTTTTTATTCTTTTGGTTTGGTTTTGCAGTTTCTGCTTTTCTCATAAAGTCATTATCTTCCATTTGCTCCATTTTAATTTTTAAGGAATTATTTTCTTTAGTGAGGTTTTGTACCTCCTTTTTCATTTGGCCAAATCTGCTTTATAAGGCATTCTTCTACTCTGGCTTTTTGGACTTTTTTTTGCCATTTGGGATAGTTTATTTTTAAGGTGTTATTTTCTTCAGGATTTTTTGGAGTCTCCTTTAGCAAGCTGTTGACTCATTTTTCATGACATTCTTGCTCACTCTTATTTCTCTTTCTAATTTTTCCTCTACTTCTCTTACTTAATTTTCAAAAAAAATTTTTGAGCTCTTCCATGGCCTAGTCACCAAAGTAAGATTCTATAGTCTGATTTTTTCCACTGTTTTCTCATTTTCCCAGCCAATTGCTTGACTCTTTAGCTCTTTGTTAAAGTAGGTCTCTGCTTCCACAAGTAGTGCATTAGTGTATGGTGTACTGTCCCAAGGTTCAGGGGTTTTGTGCAACATTTTCCGAGAGCCTACACTCGGCTGGCCTAGCTTTTAAGAATCCTGGGGTCATCTTCATGACAAAATTAGGCACCAGCACATTATCAGGGTTGGACAGAAACTGATTTTGCCCAGGAATAACCTCCTTCCCTTCCTGCTCTCCCTTCCTCTCTCTCTCCCTATCCATTTCCTTCTCTTTTCTACTCCTTCACACATGATAATATGGTTCTTACATTTGTACATAAATGATCTATGATTTCATTGAATATGTTTTCCTCCAACCCTTGCACCAGTGCAGATTGAACCTAGCTATGACTTTTAGGTGGTCTTCAGGAATTACCATTGATGAAACATTCATTACTCTCTAACTAATCTGGTGGTGTGACTCTCTACTTGTTTGGCTACTCTACTTGATTTGAAGAAAGTAGAAAGCCTGTAAGAATCCTACTTAAAACCTTTTCTAGTTGTTATATCCTTCCAGAGCTGATACTCTGTTAGTGAAGCCTTTGGGAATCCACCTTCATGCCACAATGAGCCATTAGCAGAGCTGTAACTAGGAATATTCTTACCTGAAATAGAAACAATTCAGCAGTATGGAAGGAACCATATTGGTCCAGAGGACATTATAACCACAGGTGCAGTCACACCAGCATGTGTAAGTGGGTAAGTGGTCAGTCCTCCAAAGAGGACTGATTCCATGATTCGTTCATGGAAGGAAAGGTGAGTGATAAAGGCAGCATCATACTATGTAGGCTGGCAGAAAACCATTATGTGAACACACAAGGCTAATGAACCACTATGGGGAGGAAGCACATGTCATGGATTTTGTCACCCTTGGGCAAAGCTCCAGTTGCCCCATCTGAGCACTGGATTGTGCACATGTGTTCCTTTCAGTATATACATACATATACATGTAAATAGTGCATGAACATGTGTGTTGTATTCTAATGTGCAGAAATATAACTAGGACAGAATAATTGGAGATGTGTTCATGGGTGTCAAAATCCATGAATGTGTTAAATTATTTTTTTCAATAAGAAGCATTATATACAGCTAAGAGAAATTAATTTCATTTTGGAGGATCTTCCCTTTCTCCAGCTGATAATTCCATGTTGACCTTTGAGGGAATTTATATTATTAAAGATTGAGGTGTCATTTGTATGCATTTGCAGGAAAATATGAAAGCTCTGCCACTTGTATTTTAATTCCCCTAGAGGAAAAGTTCAGAGCTCTGTGGCATATGGTGAATCAACTGGCTGATTTAGTGTTGAAGGAAGGTAGGAGAGTCACATGGAGAGGAGGGTATTTGAGCAGCAGAAACAACATGAGTGAGACTATTTAACCTAGAGAAGATGTAATAGATATGTGAGAGATGTATTTGAGAGATAATAATGTGAAATACACATTTAATTGGTTCTCTTTGCAAGCATAAATTAGAGACATAAACCTTGCCTCAGAGATAGAAAAGGATTTCTAAAAGTTAGAGCTATCCAAAATGAAATAGGTGACCTCAGAAGATAGCACATTCCTTATTACCTTCAGTCCTCGTGTAAAGAATGGATAACCACATTTCAGGTATGGTGTAAAGGGAATTTATTTTCTGCCATAAATTAGACAAAATGACCTCTGAGGTTTCTTCAAATGTTAAAATTCTACATCACAGGTGACTGGCATTCCAATGTTCCTCAATCTGCACCCAGTGCTCCAAATCCCTTTCTTGTTATTACCTGATGGTAGCTCTCTCTATGACCTCAGGTTCACTCCATAGCAGGATCACTGAAGAGACTTCAGTTTAGCCTGATGAGAGGAACTTGAAGTACTGGGGGTGGGAAGAAGGCATGACAGTTGTTTTCAAGTATTTAAAGGGTTATAAACTAACAGAGGGAATAGATTTATTGTTTGAGGTTAGAACTAACGAAAATGTAGAAATTTGAAAGAGGCAAATCAAGGTTTATAGTGAAAGGACAAAAACCCCTCAAAATAAACAAAGAAAACAGAACAACAACAATCTTCCTAACAAGAAGTGCTATGGGAAAGTGTTTATCTAGGGAATTGTAGAAGTTAAGGATGGAAGAATAGAAGGTGGCAGCTTATAGAGTATCTAAATATCATTCTAAACAATTTGGATTTCATACTTATGTGGTTATATATTTGTCTTTGGCATATATTGTTATACTCCCAGCAACCCTGATAGGTTTCTATCAAAATTAGTTTGTAAATGTGTATTCTTAGGGCACAATATCAAATAAATAATTGTTGCAGTGTGGGATGGGGTGATGCTATGAGACTATTGTGAAGACCTGGATTGCAGATGGAAACTTGCTTGGAATGAAAAAAATAAATTGTGGCTAATCTCCATATATTGGTCCAACCTTCAGTTCCAAAGACTAGCATTAGTCCAAATAAGCAACCAATTTTGCCTCCAGTTCCTTTGAGAAGAGAGTTTAATGAGGAATGTTGCTATAACAAAACAAAAGTACTCTCCACAAGGACTGAGAGTACTACATCACTTAAGGTTTGGGGGAAGAGAGGACTTCTAGGGTATACACAACTATCTAGGTTCCAATTCCACAGATAAAGAGGGGACATGTGAGAGAGACACACGAATTCTGGAAGCTCATATCATCTGACTTAAATGAACCTAGAGCCATATTAAATGATGTAAAAATCCCTACAAAGTACTGACACAAAATAACCATATGGAGATGGATTCTCTGGGGCTATCAAGTGAATTGTTTCTATTGACAAAACATTTACCCCTCAAGAGATTCTATGGTGTAGGTGAAATTAAAGTTCCCTCTGAATCTTTCTCAAGACAAGGCATCAGGTCTGATACATTGCTCTCAGACATTGTCCCTTGAATGAGAGATTTCTGAGCTTGAAGGAGCCATCTATTCCAATATCTACCTGACTAGAAATCCGTCATATAATGTCTACAAGTGATCATTCAGAATCTACTAGAAGCCCTTTAGGGCTTTTCAAATCTGGGACAGCTCTAATCACTGAGTGTTTATTGTTTCCTTTTTATCTTTTTTTTTTTTTTAACAGTTTTTGCAGTGTGGGGGGAGGGGGAGGGCAAGGCAATTGGGGTTAAGTGACTTACCCAGCTAGGAAGTGTGTCAAATGTCTGAGGCCAGATTTTAACTCTGGTCCTCCTAACTCCAGGGCCAGTGCTCTGTTCACTGTACCATGTAGCTGCCCCCTTTTTATCTTGCCTAAATATGTTTCTCAGTAACTTCTATTCATTGTTCCTACTTCTGTCTCCTGGGGCCAAGTAAAATAAATCCAGTCTTTCTTCAATAGGAAAGCACTTAGATGCCTGAAAACAGCTATCATGCTCCTCCTCAAAATTCCTCTGGTATAGGCTAAACACCCCCAATTCTTTGCACAGTGTGCTTTTGACTTCTCTTATTCCAGTTTCCTTCCCTTTCATTGTGCTGCTACAAGTTGTAATGTCCTTTCAAAAATATTATTCCAAAAACCAAACACAGTATTCCAAATGTGATTTGATCAGGACAGAACCCATTGGGACTATCCCCTACTTTGTTGTAGGTACTATATTATAATGTAGCCAAACACCAAAATAGCTTTCTTAGCAATCATGTCTCTCTCTTGACTAATATTGATATAGCAAAATAAAACTCTTGATTGATCCTCACCCTGCAGTAATGTTAACATAGCTCAACTTCACCATTTTCTATTTCTGCAGTTGATTTTTCAAACTAATTGTAAGACTTTCCCTTTATCACTATTAACCATTAACTTATGAAATCAGACACATCATCTTTCTACCCTGTTAATCAATTCAATTCAGAAAACATTTACAAAGTACTTATTATGTGCAAGGTTATTGTTTCTAGGGGACCTATGCCAAATCTTTTGGAATCTTGATTCTGTCACATTTGTCATCTTCCTTTCTCAGCCTGGTGTTATTCAAAATTTTATTTAATCAATAAACCAGGATGAATTAATCAACTATGATGTGCCAGGGACTAGGAATACAAGGACAGAAATGGTATAGTCCCTGCTTTCAAGAGGCTTATATTCTATCAATTATATTAATAACCATATCATGTATAAGTCCATCTAATTTTTGATAAAGCTGTTGCACAACACAGTGCCAAGTACTGATTTCAAAGTGCTGATCACTCCACTAGACATGTCCTTCTAGGCTGGCATCAATCCATCAGTCATTGTATTCAATTGTCAGTTCTGAAGACACTTAGCTATACTGCTGTCCACGCTTCCTCTCTCCATCTTGTCTCCAAGTATATTGTTAGACTTTTCATCAAGCACCCCACCAAAATCTATGTAATCTAAGCCTGATCTGCCAGTGCATTCACCCTGTCAAGCAAGAAAAGGAGGTTAGTCTAGTAGAAGTCATTCTTGATAGAATTTAAGTGAGTCTATGATGAATACCACTAATTTTGGCCAATTTTTTTTCATTTGGGTTTCAAGCACAGGGGCTTTTTGTGCTGGATGAAAATTAAGTATCATCTCCTGCATATTTTAAAAGGTAATAAACAGAACCCAGGTAACATAATTTCTTAGATGAAGCTTTAAAATTATATGGTAAATATCTTTTGAGCAAACTAGAAGCCTGGGACAAAGCCAGTGTTATTATCTGTTCTAAATGAGCAGGCTTCAGAAAGGGACTATAAATTCTATTGTTTAGCCCAACAGACCACAGAGTCCTATTAAATATTTCTATTCTGTTTTTGCAGCTGTAGTTTCAGCCTTTGACTCCATCAATAGAAACCAACACCAGCTCTGAGGAGCTGGCCCATGTGTTGGGAAGCCATTTCTTCTTGTTGCTACAACAGCTCCCCAGGAAGAGACATATCAGTGGAAAGTAAGGATTTCTAGTTCTCCCAGCAAATGTGATTTCTACTCATCAAAGAGGGAAACAGAGCTCTTACTTAGCCCCCTTTCTATTAAACTTTATATTAGCTGCATCATTAAAAAGTTTTCTGACACAGATTTATTTCCTTTCGTACTTGTCTGTTACAGATGTTTTTTTTTTTTACTTTCTTCTGCCTGTAGGTCATTGATAAGGCAGTATTGTGTAGTTTTAAGAACATCAGAAGTGTAGGAAAGAAAGATGTTTTCAAATGCTGCTTCTTATATGACATGGCCATGCATGGATCCCTTAAACTCTCTGAACCATAGTTAACTCATCTGAAACCTGTATTAAAACAAACACACAAACACACCTGTAATGCTAAGCTCACAGGGTTGTTTTAACAAATGCCATTTATTATGTAGAGATAGTTCAAATATTACTTATTTGTTTTCTTTAGGTAAAGACATTTTTCTTTAGGCGTAGACTTTTTTCCATTGGGTTAGGGGTCTCTCTGCTAATAAAATGCTATTCAGAATTTTTTTTTTTACCAGTACAGATCAGCAACTATTCTGCAAGTTATTAGTTTAGAGAATTGCCTGGAGGCATTGGGATGCTAAATGAGTTATCCAGAATCACACATGTAGCCATTATGTTTCAAAACTAGCATTTGAACTCCCATAATCCTTTTGTTGTCAGGTTTTCAATCTATCACATCATGTTATTGTTCAGTTGTTTCAGTCATGTCTGACTCTTCATGGCCCCATTTGGGGTTTTCTTGGCAAAGGTATTGGAGCGGTTTGACATTTCCTTCTCCAGTTCATTTTCTAGATGAGGAAGCAGGCTGGATTTGAACTTAGGTTTTCCTGACTTGAGGTTGGGTGATCTATCTGCTGTGCCACTTAGTTGCCCCACCATTACACCATGATTCTATTTTATTTATTCAAAAGACTATTGTCTAAACCTGGTGACTCTTGTAACAAACAATGTTTAAATAATAATTATTCAAAAATAAAAGTAATGGCTTTCTAAGAGATCCTCAGAAAATTCAGGTGGACTCTAAATAATCAGTTTAGTAATCAGCACTGTAAATTTGAATATCCAGTTATTTGTTTTAATATGACACTCTTGGAAAAATCCATTACAAAATGGCCAAGGATAAATCCACTAAGACTATGGGGAGGCATACAGTCATGTAATTGCCAAGATGACATTCACATGATCTGCTGAAGTGCTTAGAATGCTGGATGTGGAATCAAAGGGGTTTAGTTTCTATCTTGACTCACTTATTACAGATATAACCTTGGAAAAATCACTTAACCTCTCTGAAGCTGTTTTTTGATCTGTAAAATGTAGTAGTTGGATTTGAAAATCTCTAAAATTTATTCTATTTCTAAATCTCTGGACCTTTGCTTGTCTTTCCTCTAAAACTCTCCCTGAGATGGCAAGCTATCTTTACAGTACAGAGATGTCAGATTGGGGCAAGATACAGCTAGTAATATTACTGTGATAGGCATTCACATCAAATTATAGACAGGAATACAGCTGCAATTTTGATGATTTTTAGATTTGAGCAACGTTTTATATACATTCTCTCATTTGATCCTCACAGCAATCCAGTGAAGTAGGCTTTATAGTTATTACAGTCTATTTTAGTTAAAGAAACTGAGTTTAAAAGAAACTTAGTGTCAACCACAATCATGCAACTTGTAAGCCTTAGAAGTACAAATCCAACCTTCATGATCACCTGACTCCAAGTCTTCTACTATTGCAATGCAGTATGATACAGTAGAAAGTATGTGGATTTGGAGTGAGATCATCTGAGTTCTAGTCTCACTTCTTCTATTTACTATATATATGACCTTGAAAAAATCAGGTCACTTCTTATCTGTTTCTCACCTGTAAAATGAAGAATTTGGACTAGATACCTATAAGATTCCTTTCAGATCTAAATCAATGATCCTCATACTGCCTCCTTTCACTCCCACCAGCATTTCTATATAACTGGTTTTATTATTACCCACTAATACTACTTTATGACAATTTATTATTGTAAAAATGTTAAATACATTATTTTATTTGATCCTCAGAATGACCTTGTCCTTGAAGGTCTTTAAGTAAAGTCTGGGTAGCCATTTGTCTGGGAATCTTTTTAGCAAATTTATATTCTAAGTAGCAATTAGACTAGATGTACTTTGCCATTCTTCCACCTTTATGATTCCATGATTCTATCTTGGAAGCTCCAAGTAATCCATCAAAAATTTCTGAGGAATAATTGATATTCTTGTCTATGGTGAGGGATTGAAAACAATATCTGAAAATCTTTCAGTGTTCCCCTATTACATAATGGAAAAATTGAGATATCTTTATTTGCCTTTCTCAGCCCTTGTCATCCTGGTTCTTCCTGATCTAAATTCATCTCCCATGTAGTCTATGTCCTAGACAAACTGTACTGTCACTACCACACTTGCCCTGCACTTTCTTGTTTTTGCTCACATTGTGCTACCTAGCCTGTAGTACAATCTTTAATTCAATTCAATTCAATTATTGAATTCCTAACCATCCTTTAGAACCCAAAACAAATGCCACCTCCTCCTAGAAGACATTCTTAAGCCCTTCCCTACACACAACAGTTAAGAATAGTCAAAATTTACATCCAGTGTTTCAAGGTTTGCAAACCACTTTACACATACTATCTCATTTTAATATCACAACAATCCTGTCAGGTATCTGCTATTATCATCCCATTTTACAGATGAGAAAATTGAGCTAAGAAAGTTTAAGTAACTTGGTTAGGGTAACACAGTTAAGATTAGTATGTAAGGCAGGATTTGAACTCAGGTCATCCTGACTGCAAGTCCAACACTTGGTATACTACAACACCTAGCTGTAGGTGACTTTTTTCTTCCCGTGACTTCGTATAGCATCTTACTCCCATGTTTATTATGTTCATATTATGTAGTTTTCCACTTAAGAGACTGCAAATTCTGTGTGAGTGTGATAAACAGTTAATTCTTTGATGGATCTGTGCTCTCACTGATGGCAGTATACCTTCCAATAGGGTTTTCTGCCATATTTTCAAGTCTTTCATTCTGAGAGACTCTTCTCTCTGTCTTCTCTTAAATCATTCCCAAGATGCCTACTCAATGTACTTAGAGTCTTCCTCTCAATTTCATGATATTATGCAGGTACCACTATAGTGCCAAGGATGTTCATCAGCTGTCTCTCACCCTTGCCATATGACCAGACTTTTTTCATTCACACATCTTTGATGACTTTTTTTGACATTTTCATTTATAATTGTCCATTTGTATTTGTAATTGTTCATTTATAATATGTTTCAGTTTGCTTATTGCTATAGAGGCAGCCAGCTGTCTGCTTTGAAGATAGAATGCTAGCTTTTGAATCAGGAAGACCCAATTTAATTCTGCCTTAGACACCTACTGACTATAATCCTGGTCAAGTTGCTTAACTTCTCTGTCCTCTAGGCAACACTGAGACTATTAACTACAGAAAAGACACTTGACTTCATTGCAAGAAGGGATTTCCTCACTCAAGAGTTCCCTGTGCCAAGACAATGATTCACAGGTCCCCTAAATTGAGCATAAAGCCTTACACATAACAGGCACTGAAATGTTTGTTGAGTTCTTAAAGTGAGCATTCCTAATAAAATGTAAAAATAATCTTCAACATTTTCACTATGCCATTATACTTTAACAGCAGGATCATAAAGAAAAAATATTATCTGGGTACTAGTATTAGATGTTGTAAACCTCCAAAGTAGGTGGTAAGTAGCTGAGAAGTTGGGCCTAGTGTGTAGTTTTCCAGAACTACCGTGGACATAGACTTTTACTTCCCTTGGCCACCCAGTTTTCACAATCAGAAGGGTGAGCTGTGATACAACAATATGTATATATTGCTAACCAATCTAAAATACTTATGCCTTCCCATGTGGGAAATATGTATTGTACACTCTTAAAGAGTACCTACAGGAAGAGAAAAAACAACTAGCAAACTCATTCACTAGCTTCCTCTATATGCTCCCTTTTTATAATTCTAACCATTCATCAGTTTAATAAAAATCTCATGATGCTGTCAGTGCATTACAGTTGCAAGATCGTTGGATTCAGCAAGTATATAGGACTGGTAGTAGCAGTAACCTAGAGTCATAGTTATACTTTTATTCAAGGTATAGATGTCTTGCTTAAGCAAATAAATCATTGCACTTCACAATAGAAGTGAAATTCCCTTCTGGGATGTGGGTAATTTGTCACTTTGGCAAGTATATGGCATATAGAAGGATTCCACAGGTGAAAGTCTGTTTGCAGACTGTAGCTTCCTCATCTTCATGTTTTTCATGTCTACAATAAGTTTATCTAAATAAACTTGCTCTCTCAAGTCTCTTCACTGTAAACTGGCATTAAGGTAGACTCCTTATGATGTTGAAAGACAGTTACTAGAAGATAAATTTGACTTCTTTTGGGCATAGAAAGATTTACTTTTTTAGGTCACATTTTCTTTTTAATTATGAATTTAATTGGAATAATAATAATAGCATATATATATCACTTTAAAGTTTGCAAACACTATATATAGGTTATTTCATTTGACCATCACTAGAACCCTATGAAGTTAGTACTATTATTATCCCCAATTTACAGATGAGGAAACTAAGACAAAGAGGTTAAGTGACTTGTCCAGTGTCATATAGTTATTTAGCATCTGAAGTCCTATTTCAACCCGGTCTTGCTGACTCCAGGGCCAGTGCTCTATCTACTTTACCACCCAGCTGCCAGGGTTAAGCATCCACAAACATAAATATTCATTATACATTAATATGTGTTCCTATCCACAAGCATGCCATAATCACCCACAAGAACAAAAACTTCAACATATAAAGAACAAATGAGGATATTTTTAAATATTCTATAATCTTGTTATCTATACATTATTTTTTATAAAATCATATTAAATTCAACAAAGCAATAACAAATATATCTTGCTTATGTCTCCTTGTGAACCTTATTTTCTTTGAATAATTGGTTTTAAAAAGTTATATTGATACTCTTTCGCTTTTTAAAGTATTTTTGTCTTTTTGGAGGAACACAGGGAAATTGGGGTTAAGTGACTTGCCCAAGGTCACACAGCTAATAAGTGTTATGTGGCTGATGTTGAATTTGAACTCAGGTCCTCCTGACTCCAGAGCCAGTGCTCTACTTACAGAGCCATGTAGCTGCCTCCTGCTCTTTTGCTTTTTTCTATTTCTATTAATTTTCATTAATTAGCCCCCTACACATAAAAAAAGATTAGCTCTCCCCTGGCAACAGATATAGTCAAGCAATACACACTCACATGTGCATGTGTGTGTTATAGCAACTATATATTTGTGTATATATATATATATACATTTATATATATATACACATACATATTTCAACAACAAATGGACACATATATTTTATAATTGCTACATACTTAAGATAACTTCATGATCTTCTTTTATTTACTTCTTTCAGCCTCTGACATTATGTTTAAGTAGTTAGAGCAGGAAATTCAGTGTCACAGGATCAATAGAGATATTAGTTCTAATAAGTTATATTAAATTATATAGTATTAAGTCAAACTTCCTCTATTTATTTATTTAAATTTTAGAACCAGAGAGATAATTGAAATGAGTGAATCAAGGGAAGAAGGAAAAGAGATTTAAATATGGAATGAAATCTTATTTTCTGGGAAAATTTGAGTTCTATCAAGTCTGGATTATTTGCCAGGTTTTAGTGATGGCATATATATTGAGCATGAAAATAACTCTTAGCTGTTAGTTCTTTCAGGAATACAGCTCCAAGTATATATGTAGTATGGGAAATGATTTTTAAAGTGACTTTTTATTTCAAATGATCATTCATTAAACTATCTTTATTGGGTGCCAGTGCAATTCATTGTTCTTCCAAGTGCCTTTTGGACATCACCAACTGAATGTTCTGTATACATCTCCAATCAATATGCCTAACACAGGACTAAATATCTTTTCTCCAAAACCTTTCAATCTTCCAAACTTTCCTATTACTTTTCAGGGAACCACAATCTTCTCTCTCTTCAGTCTTACAAACCTTGACTCCTCTTTCACCCTCACCCATTGTCAAGTCTTGTATCTACCATAATAATGTCTTCACACATTTTCCATCCACATAGCCATCACCTTGGTACAGATCCTCATCACCTTACACCATCATAAATCTGGACTTTCACAATGAGCATGAAAAACCCCTATTTATGCTCTTTTGTTCTTTCATTTTTGTAGTTGTTCTCCCTGCAATAAGTTTCTCCACTTCAGTCCATCCTTTTTTTTCTTAGTCCAATAAGTTTATTTTTGAAAATCTATATAGAAATGTTGAACCATTTCATGCATCTTCAGCAGCTGAAGCATCTCCATCCTTGGTGTTCCTGGTATACATCACTTGTGCTCTGTGTTTGGAAACCAGCTTAATCAGACCTTTACTAAGCAGTTCCTGGAGAGCTGCTTGGGATAGAGAACCCCAGATCTTCAGTCTCTCTGAGAATACTGGAGGGGTGATAAGTTTATAGTTGGGGACCTCCTTGCAGAGTTTGTCACATGTTGCTTTGTTAAATAGAACCAGATTGTTGAGCTTGTCTCAAACTTTTCCCTTGGACCACTTCTTCTTAGTCTTGCCCCCTGACTTCTTCACAGGATCTTTGTCCTCTTTGGCCGACTTGCCAGCATCTTTCTTCTTCTTATTGTCCTTGGGAGGCATGGTGAGGCTTCAGGTACTCCTGACCCTGCCGCCTCCAAGCTAAGATGTCGGACAAAAAGCCAGTCCATCCTTTCAAAGTGATCTTTCTCAAGCATAAGTTTGACTATATCATCTCTCTACTCAAGAAAGTCAATTAGTTCTCTTTTATCTATGGAATCAAATAGAGAATCCTCTCATTTTTCTAGCCATTTACTACCTGCTCCGTCCAACTCGTCCAGTCTTCTTATATATTGCTCCTTTCTCCACACTCTGTGATCCCACTATCCTGGCCTTTTTGATATTCCTTGAAAGCAACATTTCATCTCCCAACTGCATGCTTTTCACTGACTGTCCTCCACATATGGAATAGTCTTCCTTCTTACCTATACTTCCTCGTTCCCTTCAATATTAAGCTCAAATCCTGCTTTCTACAGGAGACCTTGCCACTCCCCTCATCTTCACTGCTAGTGCCCTTCTTTTGTCCTTTTGAGGGCCTTTTATTCACACTATAGGTAAATTAATATGCAAATGCATATGTGTATGCATATATATGTATATGTACAAATATGTATATATAAATACATGCACATATATATGTAGAGAGACAGAGACAGAGAGACAGAGAGAAAGACAGAGAGTGAGAGAGATAGAGAGCGAGTGAGTGAGAGAGAGGGAAGGAGAATTTTTTTGCATGTTATTTCTCTCACAAGAATGTGAACTCTTTGAGGGCAATGACCATGTTTTAGTCTTTCTTCATTACCCTTGCTCTTAGGATGGTACCTGGCATATAGTATACACTTAATAAATACTTGTAAATAAAAAATATGCTAAATGCTATGAAGGTTACAAGGATGCATAATACCTAGTTGCTGAACTCAAAAAGTTTTCTATCTATCAGTGAGAAGCCGAGGCAAATTATACAGCATGGTAGAATGTGGAGATTTCTATGTAAGGTATTTAAACAATGCCATAGGAGTTCAAAGGAGAGCAAAATATAATTTCTTGAATGAAATTTTAAGGGAAAGTCTCATGAATTTTTTCCATAGAATTTAGAACTGGTTAAGGGCCTTAGAAGTGTTATTTACAGGGCAGCTAGGTGGCTCAGTGAATAGAGAACCAGCTCTGGAATCAGGAGGACCCGAGTTCAAATCTGGCCTCAGACACTTAACACAAAAACTAGCCATGTGACCTTGAGCAAGTCACTTAACCCCAATTGCCCTCCAAAAAGAAAAAAAAATAGAAGTGTTATTTACCACCTATGTGACCCTAAGGTAGTAACAACTTCTCTTTACCCTCAATTTCCATGGTTATCAGATGAAAGAATTGGACAATAAACCTTTACAATCCTTTACAATTTTAAATCTGTGACCCCTAGTTGTCAAATCTAAGCCCTCTGACTTTACAGGTGGGTAAGTTAAAGCCTAGACTTAGTTTCTAATCAAAACTAGTATTCTTTTATCATGCCACATTGGTTCCTTTGACAGAGAAGGAAGCTAAAGATTATTCTAGCTAGAAGAAAATGCATAAAGGTTTGGAAAACAGAAGGTTTAAACCATATCCTAGGAGTAGTGAAAAATTTAGTTCAACAGTAATGAAGTTAAATTTTTCTTGTCATTGTAATTGATGAGCAGTTCTGCCCTCTTGTTCACCATATGACAAGAAATATTGGCCCTAGCACAGACCTCAAGAGCCTGTAACATCCTTTGTCCCCTGTTACAATACATCAGAAGTGTTATCCCTGAGATAGCTATACACAGGAGCAGAGAAAGGCACTTCAAAAAGGAAATGCATAGCATCATAGATTCAGAAAAGGACAGAACCATGGAGATCATCTAATCCTATTTTATTTTAAATATTGGGAAACTGGGGTATACAGAGATTAGGTGATTTGACCAGTGAGACACAGGCATTATGAATATAGGATACAATGTTTAGTGATGGAATGGCCCTCAGAAGTATTCTACTCTAGTATAGTCTTCACATTTTTGATTTCACACTTGGATCAGTAATTCCTTCTATGCCAATGGTACTTAAATTAATGGAAGTTGGGAGATTTTCCTGGTGTCTCCTGGGAAACTAATGATATAGTGATCTGAGTGGGCATTAAGTCATAACTCCTCAGAGGGGCCAATCTCTAACTCAGAAGCGAGAGAGCTGGGAATTTACACAACAGAGAGGTTGAAGGCAGCTAGGTAGAACAGTGGATAGAGAGTTGGGCCTGGACTTCATAAAGATTCAAATCTGGCCTCAGACACTTACTAGCTATGTGACAGTGGACAAGTCACATAACCTTGATTGCCTTAGTTCACTCATCTGTGAAATGAGCTGGAGAAGGAAATGGTAAACCATTCCAGTATCTTTGCCAAAAAAATCCCAAGAGAGTTCATGAAGAGTTAGATACAACTGATAATGACTAAAGCAACATCAAAGGGGGGCATAAAGTAAAGAGAGTTTTGGACTGTAGTTAATGAAGAGAAGTTGTGGTTTTGGAGTAGAGATTCATGACTATTTTAAGGAGGGTTGGATGTTACCCACCTTCTCCCCCTTCCCCCAGTGATTCATTAGATAACCCTTCAGAGTCAAACTTGGCATCCCTTGGAGTTCCAGCAGTATCTTTTTAGAGGTCACTGATTTATCTCACTACTATTCCATTTTGTAATTGAGGAAATGAGAGCCTAGAAAGATCAGGTAACTTGCTCCAAGTCACATGGGGAGTAAATGGCTAGAACCACAATTTGAAACCGGGTATTCTGACTCCAAATTCTCTGTTCTTTCAACTGCTTCACCCTTGAATTCAACTCAACCACATAGCTATCAAACAACTGAAATGCAATAGTTTTGAAATAAGTTAAGAATTCTGAGAAATTGAGCCTGTGATGATGTATATTCCAGACATGGGAGATAGCTTGTGAAAATGCATTGTGAAAACATGGATTACTGGGCTCAGTGGATCAATTTACTTGGTGTATAAAATGTATGAAGGGGGATACTATAAAATATGACTGGAAAGGATGCCTTTAAAGCAGGGAGTAGAACCATTCAGTTTGTAGAGACTTTCAAAGCCAGTCTGAGAAGTTTGAATTTTGTCCTAGAATCAGTAGAGAACTAATGAATATTTCCAAGTAACGGTACTGTCACGATCAAACCAAAATGTCAAATTTTGGGCTATAATTAATCCTCCTTCAAGTTGAGATTCTGGTTGAATTTGGGTGGAATATCACAAATAATTCTTGAAGAAGAGCACCAGGTGACTATTTAAGACTTTCATGGAATAGTTCCCCTTTATAACTAAGACAAACATTGAAGAAATAAGCATATCAGAAGATTCTTTTTATGTGTCAGTATAGTGATCTCTCTCTATCCTGAATTTTCTTCAGAATATTGTTAACTTCCTCACCCACTTATCTTCCTGATTCAGAATTCAGATCATCTCCTCTGAAGAACTGTCATTATCCTCATTAAATTGGGCCATTTATCAGCTTAATGAGCTTGTATTCAATCCACCTGTCTCCTGTCTCAGAAGAATCCTGGACATGGTTCATGCTCATTTACTGACAGCTTCAATTTGAGACAGAAAGGTTAGATGCAAAAAAAGTGAGAAAGAATGATACTCAAGGAGATTGCCAGGTAAAGTATTCCCATAAAATATAAGTTTAGAGCTTGTATTTCAAGAAGAGTATGCTGACAGTGAGGCTAGTAAGTAGATAATTATTTCCAATGTGGGGAGAATCCTGGGAAAATTGAAAAGGAAAGCAATCCAATGAGGCAGAAAGAAGAGTTGGACCCCTACTTACCAACTAATGGCACAGAGGATAGAATGTTGGATTTGGAATCAAGAAAAATTAAGTCAAGTCTTCTCCCAGACATAAACTAGCTGTGTGGCCCAGGGAAAGTTATTTAAATCTCTCAGCTTAATTTTTTCCTTCTATTAAATAGAGATAATAATAATATTTCTTACAGGGCTATTATAAGGATGAAATGAGTTAATGCATGCAAAGTGTTTTGCAAACCTTCAAGCACTATATAAATGTTCACTGTTGTTACAAACTAGATTTTTACTCTTAGATTTCTGCCAAGTTTAGAAACTGGAGCAGGACTAAAAGAGGGAGACCTGGATAGTGTGAGCAATGGAAATTTAGTCTATCAGACAATTGGTTGAAGGGACTGGGTATGCTTAGCTAGGAGAAAACTCATGAGGGAGCATGAGAGCTGTCTTCAAGTATTTGAATGGTGGTTACATGGACAAGGAATTAAACTTGTTCTTCTTTACCTCAAAGGGTAGAATTGTCAAGTTATTACTATTAAACTATAGAAGGTGAGTAGCACACACATTCACATATTAATCTAACTTCTTTTCCAATTTAATTCATATAAATTCACATATACAAATGCATGTGTGTATAGGTATATATGGATATACATAATACATATGTGTGTATGTTGGTATGTTTACATACACACATCCATATAATCATATGTTCACTAAGATTTCTTCCAATTCTAAGATTTTCAGATTTGCTAAGTATTTGGCCTGCAAAACCTTCCAGATAATGTAAGAGGAGGGGATGAATCCTCAATGACAAAATGATTTAGGATTGGATTAAAACAGTAGTTTCTAATCTTTTCGGGTATCAAGGACTCTTTTACCAGCCTAGTAAAGCTTATGTACCTTTTCTCAGAAAAATCCTTTTAAATACACAAAATAAAATATATAACATTACAATTGAAAACAATTGGAATACCTCTTTCTCTCTCTGAACCAAAGGCTAGGTGTGACTCTCTGGAAGAATAAGTTGAGCCAGAGTAATTGCTGGTGGTGAGCATGAGATCTAGTTTGTGCCTTGCATTTTTGAGTCTATAAATGATGCCTCATTGGCTACTAATGACTGTTACAGGGGGGCTGATTCCTGTGATCTAAAGCCAAACTTAGGATACACTTCCTTTCCAGAAAATGGACAAGAAATAAAGGTCATTTTTTCTCTCCCAATCACTCCTCTGGGGGGCATCTTTAAATGTATGAATGCTTCCATTATATTAGATGATCTCACCAATTTCTCTCTTTAAAAAATCAGGCAATAAAATGGAGCCAGTTCCAAATGGGAAAGAGCTGCACTGTTGGAGCTCATATAATGAAGTGTGAACAAATAACAAGTCACTGCCTTCCTACTAACAGAGGCCATTCCTAGCTTAGTTTAACACTAATGTCTTCTTTGCCTCTCCTGTCCACAAGCCAAAGGGAAATTACTCTTTGTTTACATTTTCAACTGCAAGCTTTTGAATGAGAGTTCCCTAGGAGAACACACTACTCAGTATAGTCATATTCTAAGAAAATAAGAGTTGGCATAAAATTTTGAAAGACAGGAATCATCTCAAAATTCCAAAGATATTTTTTTCTCTTTTTCTACTCCTATTTTTTCTTTCCCTTTAAAAAAAAACAACTTATCTTTCCATCTCACCCAGGCTAAAAGCACAGAGACTATTCCTGGGGCCCAATCCCACCAATAATCAGCTTTGGGAGTTTCGACCCAATATCTTTCCAATGTAGGCTCCCTACTTACCTCTACGTATGCAATCTTATGTCCCTTTAATCTGGAGGGCTCACCATATTAATGCTGAAATTAGTCAGGTCACCTTATTAGAATAGCTCACTCTGATTAAACGAATGTGCCACCTTATTCCACCTTCCTCTTCTTTTTTCCAAAGATTTCTCCACACTATTCTCACCAGAGACATGGCTTACAAAAGAAAACTAAGTCAAAGGGCCCTATTCAGACATCTAAAGTGATAGAGTTCTGAGAAAAGATTTGTTTTTATTCCGCTCAACAGTTCTGCCTACTTTCACTACCTTCTTTTATCTTTCATCTTCTTTACAATTGCATAAGTATAACTGGTCCAACCCTCACCACCTCTAACTTGGAACATTGTCTACTAATTGGTTTCCCAATTTTCAAAATCTCTCTTCCCCAATACATCCTCCATTCAGGCATCAAAGCCATTTTCCTGAAGTAAAGAAAGGTCTGCCTATATCATCACTGCAACAGAAATTTTCATCGCTGTCCTATTCCCTCTAGGATAATATGTATTTGAAACTCTCACTGACAGGGTTGTGGGAAAACAGGCCATGAACTCATGGTTGGTGGAATTGTGAATTAGTACAACCATTCTGAGAAGCAATTTGGAACCATGCTACAGAAGGCTCTGAAGTGTCATGTGATTTGATCCAGCAATTTTACTATTAAGGTTTATGTCCTAAAGAGATCAAAGAAAGAAAAACAAATACATTTGTGTACAAAAATACTCAGGGTAACTAGGCGGTGCAGTAGACCAAACATTGGGCTTGGAATCAGGAAGACTTATCTTCCTGAATTCAAATCTGGCCTTACTATCAGTGTGACCCTGGGCAAGTCTCTTAACATTGTTTACTCCATTTCCTCATCTGTAAAAATGAATTGTAGAAGAAAATTCCAAACCACTCCAATGTCTTTGCAAAAAAAATTCAAAATGTTATAAGGAATCTTATACAATTGAAATGACTAAACAGTAACAACAATAAAAATACTTATAGTACATAATACATACACATTATATATTTTATAGTATGATATATGTATAAACATATATATTTAAACAAAATTAATTTTTGTAACAACAAAGAATTAAAAATTAAGGGTTTGCCCATTATTTTGATAATGACTCAAATTTTTTTATATATGAATATAGTGCTGTGTCATAAATGATGAAAGAGATGGTTTCATTGAAACTTACTAAGACTTGTATGAGCTGATTCACAATGAAGTGAGTAAAAGAAGAATAATTTAAACAACAAAACTATTTTAAAAGCAAATAAATTTGAAATGCTTAAGGATTTTGATCAACACAATAACCAATCACGATTCACTAGGATTTCTGATGACACATGCTACACATCTTCTGTCAATGAGGTAATAGACTCCAGTTTTAGAATAAGACTTATTTTGGAGGGGAATGGGACATGATGAATGGGAGTTTTTTTTTCCTGAAAAAATATATATGCCACTCTTTTATTTTTATTTTTTTAAAATCAATGATGTGGATGGAATGGTAAAAATATATTTTTCTTAAAAAAATAAAATGTAAATTTAAAACAAAGAAAATTAAATTGAAAGAAAAAATACTCCCCCCCCAATCTTACCCTTCCCTGCTTTTATAGATTTATTCCATTTATTTCTACTGAAGCTCTATGTTCCAAGACTCAGCCTACCAATTGTTCCCCAGATATTACAATTAGACCATTAACTACAGGATGAGGGATTGAGGAGATGGAAAAGAGTGATACTGGCATCTATTGAATGCAAAGTAACAAAAAGAAACATTATTAAGAATAAATTAGATAATGTTTCACTAAAAAGGCCATCCTGGTCTAGTAGATAGAGAGCTGATCTTGTCAGGAAAAAGTGGGTTCAAGTCACTCCTCTGACACAGACTGGCTGCATGTCCCTGGACAAGTCACTTAAGGTCTTTGTTATCTAAGTTACTCTCTAAACTTATCAATTGCAGGGAAAGTTGTGCTGCTTTGGTTAATGGAATTCCTTATCAGGCAGAATGAAGGAACAAGTTTTTATTTTCTATACATGCCAGGCTCTGGGCTAAGTGGTTTACAAATGTTATTCATTTGATTCTCACAACCACCCTATGAGTTAGTTATTATCATTATACTTGCTTGTAGTTGAGGAAACTGATTCAAAGGTTAAGTCACTTGTATGGGGTCACACAGATAGTATTTCAGGTCAAATTTAAATTCAGATCTTCCTGAGTCCAGGTCCAGTCCTCTATCCACTGTGTCACTCAGCTGCTTCTCTATACCAATATTTAGGAACTTCCTATATCAATGAAATCACAGGTTTAGTCCCAATAACTATAATATTTTAATTAGATTTGGAGAGCCTCACAATCCAAACAAACTTTGGTAGTGATCAGGAAATCCCTTGTTTCATTATAGGAATCTTCCAAACTGACTTTAAGAGATTACAATGAACTCAATGTTAGAAGGAGAATCTCTTTATAATCTCATGAAGTTTATTTGGGTATCTAATCAGATGAATAAGGGACCTTCCTGATTATGCACATTAGATAAGTGGAAACATCATTCATTGAAACTGCATGTAAAATATACTTTATTACCATTGAGAGCAACTTTGGCCAACATCTCAATTTTGGTCCTTGCCTGACATTTATAATTAGAGAGCCATTAATTAGAACTTTCTTCATTGCTGCATTTATTCAGAAATATCACATTATTTTCATGAGAGACCCTTTTTAGGTAAGTCTACTTGACTCTATCAAGCTGAGTATTTTTTATAGAAAAATTAATAAACACAAAAAGACTTTTCTTATATTTTCTGCACCTTTTGTTCCTTTTGGTAACTGTAATGATGCTGTCAATTGTAGATTTTTTTTCATTTAGGAAAATCTGCTAAACCTCTTCTAATATTGTTACTGAGTGTAAATGCAATACAACTGTCTAAATAATGTACTCATTTTGGCCTTATCTTGGTATACAGTGTGAGATGCAACAATAGTGATGATGACAACAATTATAAAATTATCTTCTCCAACTGAGATAATTCGAGAAATAGTTTTTCAATAATTTTAATTTTGTGCTATTATACATGTGAAAGTTATCTACACACTATTATACTCTATACCAAGGTTGTGCCAATCATTAAATTTTCACTGTGATCATCCATACCTCAGAAATCAGCAAATACTACAAAAATTAGAGTCTTTACTTTGTTGATTGTCCAGAAAGTAATTGAGGGGGCAGAGATATGATGTCAGAATGAAGCGAGCATTTTTTCCTGAGCTCTGCCATTGTATCTCTTCAAACAATTTAAAGATCATCAAGCTGAATTTTAATTGGGATAAACAACAAATGGTCATAGTGAGACATTTTTTCTAGACCAGGTCAGCTTAAGAAGATAGAGAGATTGGTGAACACTGGGGCAGGGGCTGGCAGGTTGCAATTACACAATAGTAGGAGTCCTATCTGTGTAAGAACCAGAGAGCAGATAAAGATGGCAGTGACCATAATGTTACCAGAATCACACTACCCTGTAAGCACTGAAAACTCATAGTCCCTCAGATTTAACTGTCAATAGAGCAGGGCATTAAAGACAGAAGATCAGGCCAGGCATTCTGACCACTCCAGAAGTCAACAGAGCCCAACTCTAAGAAAAAGCTCAAAAGTCAAGACATAGGCTGAAAAAATAAGCATACACCTACAACAACAAAAATAAATAATGGCAAGAAGAACATGACCATTAAAAAAAAGTTATTATGGTGACAGGAAAGCTGAAGATGCAAATTCAGAAAAAGACAATGAATTGAAAATATTTAAAAGCAAAGCCTGAAAGAAAAATAAGCATAGACAGTCTAAAATACCTGGGGGTCTATTTGTCATGACACACACAGGAACTGTATGAGCACAATTACAAAACATTTCACATAAAGATAGAGCTAAATAATTGGAGAAATATTAATTGCTCATGGGTAGGCCAAGTCAATATGATAAAAATAACAATGTCATCTGTATTCATTTACTTATTCATTGCCATACCAAAGAATTACTGTGTAGTGCTACAAAAAAATAACAAAATCCATGTAGAGGAACAAAATGTTGTGATTAGGTGAATCAATGAGAAAAGAAAAATGTGAAGGAAGGGGACCTAGAAGTACACTGATGGACAGAATAGTCTGATGGATGAAATCACGTTCCATTTGAAATTGCAAAACATATGCTAAATTCTATAAAGTAAGTAGCATTAATAATCTTTTTTCTTGTGCAAAAATTGGGACTCAGTGTTTCTTACCTTCTGTTTCTGGTGTGGGGAAATGAGCTAATAATACCTTTTTGCAATCTTAATTATTCCTTGAGTGTGTGTGTGTGTGTGTGTGTGTGTGTGTGTGTGTGTGTTCCATATGACAAAGGAGGTGTCTGAGATGCCACATCCTCTCTGATGGGAAGCAGGATGTAAATTACAGCAGCAGGATTAGCAAAAATTTCTGCCTTACAGAACAGGTTTCCATCACATGCTACAAAGGCAGGATTTACATCTTCTATCAGTAAAAGCAAGAGTATGGAAGTAAGCCAGGACAAGAATAATCTTAGGGATCAGAACTCTTGCCAGATGATTCCTATTCATGCCTGAGTACAAAGGGTTCCATGAAATCATTTTCAGTATTTGCATACTTGATAATTATAGAACATTTCACATTTAAAATTCATTTAACATTGAGGTCTCTCCATTTTGATCAAGAGTGCTCTAACTATAGTCAAATGATAAGAGAAGACTTCTAAACCCCTTTTCTCTAAGGTTTTCTATGTTAATTCAGGATTGTTGTTCAATTCAGGCAGAGCTGAGCCATATTTAGCTTTGGTTTTCCCACAAAAATCAGCCTTGTGATAAGATTAGTTATGAAACTCACAGCCCATTGGATGCAAGTGGTAATAAAACTCAAGTTACCTTAGGGTTTTAATTGCTTGAATGCCAGTTAACTGAACTTTTAATTTCTATAGCTATTTCTAATCAGTTCTGATAAACAAATCCTGCTGGAACCAGATTAAAATGGAATTGAAAAATGTTTAATGAAACAAATGAAAATAAAATACAATATGGATAATGTTAACTTGTAGTTTACTAAGTTAACATGCAGTCTTAGGGATCCAATTTGATCTGAACACCACTGACCTATATAAGATACCACTCATGCCTACATTCTAGATAGGAAAGTGACGGACACTAAAAAAATTTCATATACTTAGGCCAGGTTTAATTCCCCTGAATTTCCTTTGAGGAACATGAGAAGAAACAGAAGTTCCTTGAGGGCAAGGATTGTTTCATTTATGTCTTTGTATCAATAATACTTAGCTCAATGATTTGAGTTGGGCTAAACAAATTCAAACAATTGGAGTTATTTTTAAAATGATGGCCTTGGGAAATAGTGGATTATCTTTCATTGGAGTTCTTCAAACAAAGACTAGAAGAACTCTTGGTAGGTGGTTGTGGATAGGATTCTTTTTTTTTTCTGAATTTGGTAGAACTACATAGTCACATAATTTCCTTCCAAATCTCAAATTCTGTATTCCTATGAAGTGTTTACTGAGTGGATATTGAATGAAGAGAGGTGTAAATAACATTTTGTGTTCATAGTTGTAAAATACAGCTTAGGGCAAAAGTGGCTTTTTTGAATTTGTCTCCATAAAAGGTGGATCATAAAATTTAACAATGGAAGAAATATTGGAGATCATCTAATCACAGAATCATGGAAGTTTAGTGCACATTTTGTCTGACCCATGCCTAGAAAAGAATTTATCACTACAATAAATTAATGCTTTTACTTTAGATCTAAGTAAATCAAACCTATGAAATGTTAAGTGGATTTCAGGAAACCATATAGGTAGCAAGTGTTTGAATTCAAACCTAGGTCCTTAATTCTCAATTCTGTGTCCTTTTCCCTATATGATGTTACCATGTTTCTCCTTGAAAACAATGAAATGAGGTTCTTACATTCTCCCCTTTTCACTGAACCAAAAATGTAAGAATGTTAATTGAATTTGCTGGTTATATGAAAAATTATTTGTTTCAACACTTTAAAATTATTGTCAAAAAGAATATCCTTATTCACTTATTTTCTTAATTCATATTTTTCTTATGGTAAACATGATCTTCTGAGCAGAGATATTTCTTATGATCCCCAAGGATCTATGAGGGATTGGAGTCATCTTTTGAATATCTTTGTATATTTCTGCAGATATACAGTGAGTTGGAGATTGGGTTTTTGTTCCTCTATGGATCTCTGAAACAAGTTTTTAAAAATAATATCCCTTTGTCCCTAAGGTTGAGGACCAAAACATTTTAATGAAATTCAAGGCTTTGATGAGTTCAGTTAATATAAAGTCTTATTGTTCTGAGTATTACCATTTCTAAAATGAAGAGGATGAAAACAAAGCTTTCTACTTTATTTATTTACTGCTGCTACTACAGACAACATTTTAATGATACATTGAGGAGGGAAAAGAGATACTCCTGTAGTCTCTTTTCCCCACACTCATTGAAAAATTATAGAACATTTTTAAAAGACTATCTTGTCATCTCCATTTTGATTATGTGCCTAATATAACAAGTTTTAGTGATTTTAATTTTATTTAAGTTGAAGGGTCACACTGCATTTTTTTAAAGGATGATCAGTAAATAATATTTCATTTGATGACTTGCAGAACAAGATTGCTGACAGGGTGTGAATGTCAAAGCTTTATGAGCTGTGTAGGAAGTAATTAGCATAAGTAATGTCATCCAAGGAGACTTTTGAAGACTATTCTTTTGTTTGATACTTCAGACAGGCAGGTTTTTCATACCATACATGTCTTGAATCTAAGCTTTTGCTGACCAAAACACTCAAAAAAACTTGATTTACATGAGCATTTTAATTGCTTATATGATAGTTAACTGAGTTTTTAGTGTCTAAAGCTGTATCCAATCAATTCTGATTAACAAGTACAAGGAGTTATTGATAGAGAGCACATGAGATTTTTCACAGAAAACATCCTCGAGGAAGTGAATTTTGGTCAATATTTTGAAAGTAGAGAATCAATATATGCAGACATATGTATTTTCAACAGTTTTATGTGGAAAAAGTCTGGGAGATTTTAAAAATATAATTTATTATTCTTGTCCTCAAGGAAGTTATGATTTAACTGGAAAGTCATGACATATATACATGAAAAATTGAGTAGCAAAGGGTATTATGTGAAAAGTACATATTTTTCATAATTGAGGAATTTGTAGGAGAAAAATCATTGTCAGTTGGAGTTATCTGAGAAGGGCACCACCGAGGATTTTAGGCTTGAAAGAAGCCTTGAAGGATGGTAAAGACCTATAAGATATAGAGAATTGCAGATGTGTTACAGGTGAAGGGAATGGTAGTGAATAAAAGTATGGAGACAAAAATCCCTGTTTGGGGCTCCATGAACAGACCAATCTGACTAGTGAATAATCACAATAACATGTCTTTTCTTATTCAAGATATACAAAGGAGGAGGAATTTTGGTGGAGATAAGGTAAAAATAATGTCAGGAATAAGATATTTTAAGTTGGCTGAGACAGAAGACCAAATGGGTCATAATTAGGGAATATAAAGAAATGATTCCTTCTATGCATTGAAATAGAACAACTCCAGAAATAGTCCTTAAATACCCTTAATATAATGATCAGTCAACTGTAATAGGCTCAATCTACAAAGAAAAAAAAATTTAAAAAACCTTAAAAAGCTTCTTACCATCAGAATCATTAAAATTGATGAAGCTCACTTGTCAAATAGCAAATGGACATACAGAGACACAAGGAATGATCATACCTTTAGCAAATTTTATTTAAAAAATAAATCGAACAATTCATGTATATGGGAGAAATCTGGATTTGGAGTCAGAAATACCTGTATTCAAATATTGTCTCTGATATATACTAACTTTGTGATTACAAACAAGTATCTTAAACTCTCAGTATTGCAGACAAATTTCAATATTTATCATAGAGAGGAATCTGATATGCATTGATGGAAGTATTGGTGTATGGTCTAGGCTTTATAGATGGCAATCTACTTATTAATGGGTAGGGATGTGCTTGTTAAGAAAGTTTCAGATATTTTGAAGAGGGATTATAGTAACAAGGTTTTTAATTTTTTTTTTGAGGGGGAAAGGCAAGATAATTGTAGTTAAGTGACTTGCCCAAGGCCCACAGCTAATAAAATAATTTTGCTATCATGGAAGCCTCAGAGCTTAGAGCATGTGTCTGGTCCCTATTCCCACTTCTTTCTTGCTCCTCTTTTCAAATATTTAAATATTAAAAAATATATTTCCAAAGATTATGAAATGTAGATATCAGATTAAAGGCAGGGACTCACCTAAGGTCTCCTAAATTCTCCTTCAAATAACTTTAAAATAACACCACAAAATGAATTCTGGAGCAACAAAACAAATAAAAGGACAGGGTAAAACAATTTTCCAGCCCAAGACAATTTAAAAGGTTGGATAAATAGGCATTTCTCACTAGGGAAAGAGCAAAGCATAGTCCAGCCTTGGCAAACAATTGATACCTTCGGGGGTGATGGGTCAGAAGGAGGTTACAGAAGGTCCTTTGCTGGCACCGGGTACAGGACTCTGTTGCACTGCCCAAACCAAGATCTGAATCACAGGCCCAGGTCATAGTCCCAGGGTAAAGAGGAGAACTAGCACACTAGGGCAGCTGCCATAGGCATAGATGTGGTCAGAGTTCCAGGACAGAAAAGAGTACATGTAATTGTGCACAGACTAGAGCACAAGCCAGGAGAGCAATGACCACACATCTCCACAGATCCTGCAGTCTTGGAAGAACTGAAAAATTGTAGATTTCCAGAATTAACTTGGAAAACAGATACACAACAAAACTGAAGGTTGGAACAATTTTCCCCTCCATCCTGGGAGTAGATCTCAACTTTAACATAAAGTTTGAGGTCAAGAAATAGATTAGAAAAATGAGCAAACAACAACTTCAAAAACACATCTTAGAAAGTTACTATATTAACAGGGAAAATCAAAACAAACTCAGAAGATAACGATTTCAAAATTTTTACATGCAAATGATTAACCAATAAAATGTGAATTGGTCTTAGGCCCAAAAAAGAATTCCCGGAATATCTCAAAAAGGATTTTAAAATCAAAGAGAGGTAAAGGAAAAAAATGGGGAAAGAAATAAAAGTGATGAAAGAGAACCATGAAAAAAGTCAATAACTTGGCAAAGGAAGCACAAAAAAATGGAAAAGTATGAATAAAAATTTACTGAAGAAAACAAATCCTTAAAAAATAGAATTGGCCAGACAGAAAAGGAAGTTCAAAAGCTCCCTGATGGAAAAAAAATCCTTAAAAAGTGGAACAGTAGAAGTGGAAGCTAATGACTTCATAAAACATCAAGAAAAAAAGGCAAAAGAATGAAAAAAGTAGAAGATAATATGAAATATCTCATTGGAAAAATCAACTGAGCTGAAAAATACATTGAGGAGAGATAATTTAAGAGTTATTATACTACCTGAAAGACATGAGAATTAACATAACATTTCAAGAAATTCTTAAGGAAACTTGCACCAATATCCTAGATCCAGAGTGTAAAATAGAAATTGAAAGAATCCACTGAGCCCCTCCTAAAATGGACATTCAATGAAATAGAAGATTTTCAAGCATTCCTGATGAAAAGATCTGAGCTGAATAGAAAATTTGATTTTCTAATATGACTCAAAAGAAGCATGACAAGGTAAACATGAAAAAACCATCATAGATTCAATAACTTTAAAATAGTTTTTGCTTCTACATGGGAAAATGATACTTGGAACTCTTAAGAACTCAATCATTGCTGGAGAACTTAGAAGGAGTGTAGACAGAGGGTATGAGCATGAGTTGGCTATGAGGGGATGATATTAAAAAATAAGGGGTGAGAAAGACGAACACATGGAGAGAATGAGAAAGGCAGAGGTCAAATGGGGTAAATTATCTCACTTAAAACAGGCTCAAAATATTTTATATTACAGGGGAGGATGGGAGAGGTGGTGGCAGGTAATACTTAAACCTTACTCTCAACAGAGTTGACTGAAAGAGGGAATAACAAACATAATCTGTTGGGTATAGAAATATATCTTGCCCTACAAAGAAATTAGAGGAAAGGGGGATAGCAGAAGGAGGATGTTGATAGGTGGGATGGCAGATTGGGGGAGGTGCTGTTCAGAAGCAAAACACTTTTAAGGAGGTTCAGGGTGAAAGGAGAGAGAGAAACAGAGTAGAAGAGAGAGAGAAATAGAGATTTTTTTTTTGGGGGGGGAGTAGCATTTTGGTACTGCCATCAGAAAGTTGAATAATTAATGTATCCATGGAATAATAGAGATCTTCACAATTGAAAATACTTCTGAAATTTTTCTCAAATGCTTCATCTCTCTCCCTCAGTGAAGTAGCTGGCCTTGTTGCTGTCAGATCTGTCTCCATTGAAAGTGTTTGACAACATGGCTGAAAAAAAATCATTCTAAAAAGCATGTGAGCAAGCACTTGTTTCACTCAATTTGATGACTATGATAGTGCAAGAGCATTATGTATTATCCAGAACCCAGGCAAGCATGACATCATGAAACTGAAGCACAATAATGATGAACTTCTCTTTACTGAACTGATCTTATCTATAACTTATCGATAACATTGCTATCTATGGAGAACTTGAGAAATGATTAACTACTCATACCTTCTATAGCTATAGAAATAACAAAGGGTTAAAATTATGCTAATTAACTTCTAACTACATATTTAAGAAATAGTTATAAATACAGTATTGATAATTTTATGTTATAGCATAACTTATAATATATTATATGTTATACTATAAAATCCCACAATTTTATTATAATTGTTTAAATTTTAAAAACTAGGACTTTTTTAAGTCATTTATTTGGGAGACATAGTGGCATAATCTAAATTAGGTCACTCACATCAATGATGTTTTACAATATATTTGTTAACACCTTGTTTTCAAATCACACTGTAAATTCACAGAAGCTAGGGCACAACTATTTTTTTGCCCATTGTTAGGGAAGAGTTTTTGTTTGAGGGGCCATAGGCTTAGAATACTAGTTGGGGCATGCTTATAGGCATTGTTGAATGAAGTGAAAGGAGGCATAAATAGTCCAGAAACAGTATTTTGTGTGGAATACTCATTAAAAATTAATGACTAGGGGTGGCCAGGTAGCACAGCAAGTAAGAGCACCGGCTCCAGTGTCGGGATGACCTGAGGATCGAATCCCGGGCTCAGACACTTAGCACCCACCCAGAAACACCTGGCCATGTAACCTTGAGCAAGTTACTTAACCCCAATTGCTTAGGGGTGGCCAGGTGGCTCAGTGAGTAAGAGTACTGGTTCCAGTGTTGGGATGACCTGGGGATCAAATCTGGGCTCAGATACTTAGCACCACACCCAGAAATAACTGGCCGTGTAACCTTGAGCAAGTTACTTAACCCCAATTGCTTAAAAAAAAATTAATGACTGAATAACAGATAGAGGAATTCACCATTTTTTACTCCACGACTTTCAAGGAGGGAACAAAGGGAGTTTAGCCTGAGTCTTGAGATTAGAAAAGAGTTTCTCCCATGTTCAGGATAACACAAGATTTAGAAACTTCTACATTAAAGGATTGGAGGACTTGAAACAAGAATTTCTTGAGGGCAAAGGAGCTAGGATTGTGATCAAGAATCATCTACCCAGAAAAACTGAGTAGAATCTTCAGGGGAAAAAATGGGTATTTGATGAGATAGAAGACTTTCAAGCATTCTTGATGAAACGACCAGACCTGAATAGAAAAATTTACTTTCAGATACATACTTAAGAGAACCATAAAAAGGGAAATAGGAAATAGAAATAATAAGGGACTTAATAAATTTAAGCTGCTTACATTCCCACATTGGAAGGTGATATTTGTAACTCATAAAGCCTTTGTCATTAGGGTAGTTAGAAGGAATATATATATATATATATATATATATATATATATATATATATATATA